>NW_027195038.1:145000-745000 GCF_038502225.1 Cherax quadricarinatus
ATATATATATATATATATATATATATATATATATATATATATATACTGTATATATATATATATATATATATATATATATATATATATATATACACACACTGTATATATACATATATACAGTAGGGCCCCACTTATACGGCGGGTTAGGTTACACCTACCGGCTACCTACACTGAGGGCCAGAGCCATATTATTAATATCAACATGCCTTGTTCACTGAATTTAATCATTTCTAACAACTACCTTTAGATGCCATCATAAACGAAGGGAGAAGTAATGAATAATTCATGCCGAAAATTGTAAACAAAAGCGGAGTGAGGGAGTGGCTGGGCCAAACGCAGATTCATACACGTTTTCTCTGATGGCTGAACAGAGAAAACGTAATGTTGTCCCTCCACCCGGCTACCACACACATCCACAAGTATTATCAGAGCACACATAAAATATGCAATAAATGCCAGACAACAAATTTACACTAACTTATATTAAGTTAACAATAAAAATAGGCATTAAAAACACAATAAAAGGTAAGATACACACAGAGTACACTTATTACTTACCTTAAAATATTATGTGTGAGAGGTGAGTGGCAAGGTGTTTATTGAATAAAATCAGAATGGCACACCATCATTCTCTAACTTGGCACTTAAAGCAAGAGGCTTACAACTTCTCTTTTTATCACAGCTAACCTTAGATGCCATCGTCAATGAGAGCCAACTAGTTAACGAAATAGTAAACGAGAGAGAGAACGAAATACAGAGTTGAGAATGTAAGAACACAAACTGAACGGGTAGTGGGCGATCACTTGGTCAGGCGAAATAAATGCGTATTAATATGTGTCTACTTTTAGTTCATTCACGTCCATTTGTAAGAGTTTGTAAAACATTTACCTCAATATTTTTTTATTATAATACTTACCTCACAATACAAATACTCTTACACTGTGTACAAGTTATACAAGTTCAGAATAAACAAACAGTAACACACCATTTTTAGAGTGAATGAAGATAATAATAATAATAATAATAATAATATTAATAACAATAATAATAGGTAGTAGGTTGGTAGACAGCAACCACCCAGGGAGGTACTACCGTCCTGCCAAGTGAGCGTAAAACGAAAGCCTGTAATTGTTTTACATGATGGTAGGATTGCTGATGTCTTTTGTCTGTCTCATAAATATGCAAGATTACAGGCATGTCTTGCTACTTCTACTTACACTTAGGTCACACTACACATAAATGTACACGTTTATTTATACACACTCATCTGAGTTTTCTTTGATTTTATCTTAATAGTTCTTGGTCTTATTACTTTTCCTTTTATATCCATGGGGAAGTGGAATAAGAATCTTTCCTCCGTAAGCCATGCGTGTTGTAAAAGTCAACTAAAATGCCGGGAACAATGGGCTAGTAACCCCTTTTCCTGTAAAGATTACTAAAAAGAATAAGAAGAAGAAAATTGTCAAAGTGGGAAGTCTGAATGTGCGTGGATGTTGTGCAAATGATAAGAAAGAGATGATTGTGGATGTTATGAATGAGAAGAAGCTGGATGTCCTGGCTTTAAGTGAAACAAAGCTGAAGGGGGTGGGAGAGTTTCAATGGAGAGGAATAAATGGGATTAGGTCAGGGGTTTCAAATAGAGTTAGAGCTAAAGAAGGAGTAGCAATAATGTTGAAGGATAAGCTATGGCAGGAAAAGAGGGACTATAAATGTATTAATTCAAGGATTATGTGGAGTAAAATAAAGATTGGGTGTGAAAAGTGGGTTATAATAAGTGTGTATGCACCTGGAGAAGAAAGAAGTGTAGAGGAGAGAGAGAGATTTTGGGAAATGTTGAGTGAATGCGTGGGGAGTTTTGAATCAAGTGTGAGAGTAATGGTGGTTGGGAATTTCAATGCTTAAGTGGGTAAAAATGTTATGGAGGGAGTAGTAGGTAAATTTGGGGTGCCAGGGGTAAATGTAAATGGGGAGCCTTTAATTGAGCTATGTGTAGAAAGAGATTTGGTAATAAGTAATACATATTTTATGAAAAAGAGGATAAATAAATATACAAGGTAAGATGTAGCACGTAATGAAAGTAGTTTATTAGATTATGTGTTGATGGGTGGGAATCGGCCAGTGTGATAATAAAATAAATAATATACAGTGGACCCCCGCATAACGATGGCATCACATAGCGATTATTTCGCATACCGCTTACTTTAATTGCAAAAATTTTGCCTCGCATACCGCTTAAAAACCCGCTTACCGATTTTCGTCCGAGACGCTTCCAATGTGCGGCCTGAGCCACGCTCACATGTTCCGCCGGTGGCATTGTTTACCAGCCAGCCTCCGCAATAACATCCAAGCATACAATCGGAATATTTCGTATTATTACAGTGTTTTCGGTGCTGTTTCTGGAAAATAAGTGACCATGGGCCCCAAGAAAGCTTCTAGTGCCAACCCTGTGGTAAAAAGGGTGAGAATTAGTATGGAAATTAAGAAAGATTTTGAAGGGTTTGGGGCTAACCCTGAGAAGCCTATGCCAGTTGTGGAATCCATTGTGCCTACTTCAAAAATTAAGGAAATGTGTGCACAGTGGGTTGAACTGCAAACCTTTATGGATGAAAATCACCCTGACACAGCTGTTGCAAGCCGTGCTGGTGACTATTTCAATGACAATGTTGTGGCCCATTTTAGACAAATCGTAAAGGAACGGGAGGTACAGAGCTCTATGGACAGATTTGTTGTGCGACAGAGGTCCAGTGACTCTCAAGCTGGTCCTAGTGGCATTAAAAGAAGAAGGGAAGTAACCCCGGAAAAGGACTTGCTACCTCAAGTCCTAATGGAAGGGGATTCCCCTTCTAAACAGTAAGAAGATAATGCTCTCCCCTCCTCCCATCCCATCAATCATCACCAGATCTTCAATAAAAGTAAGTGTCATGTAAGTGTGCATGCCTTTTTCAGTTTGTGTGTATTAAAATTAACATTTCATGTGGTAAAAAAATTTTTTTTTCATACTTTTGGGTGTCTTGCACGGATTAATTTTATTTCCATTATTTCTTATGGGGAAAATTCATTCACATAACGATTATTTCGCATAACGATTACCCCTCTTGCACGGATTAAAATCGTTAACCGGGGATCCACTGTATATATATATATAGTATATATATATATATATATATATATATATATATATATATATATATATATATATATATATATATATATATATATATATATATATATATAGTGAGGCTCAAGTTAGAGTATGTAGGAAAGAGGGAAATTATTTCCCAGTAAAAGTAGGCCTTAGACAAGGATGTGTGATGTCACCGTGGTTGTTTAATATATTTATAGATGGGGTTGTAAGAGAAGTAAATGCGAGGGTCTTGACAAGAGGCGTGGAGTTAAAAGATAAAGAATCACACACAAAGTGGGAGTTGTCACAGCTGCTCTTTGCTGATGACACTGTGCTCTTGGGAGATTCTGAAGAGAAGTTGCAGAGATTGGTGGATGAATTTGGTAGGGTGTGCAAAAGAAAATTAAAGGTGAATACAGGAAAGAGTAAGGTTATGAGGATAACAAAAAGATTAGGTGATGAAAGATTGAATATTAGATTGGAGGGAGAGAGTATGGAGGAGGTGAATGTATTCAGATATTTGGGAGTGGACGTGTCAGCGGATGGGTCTATGAAAGATGAGGTGAATCATAGAATTGATGAGGGAAAAAGAGTGAGTGGTGCACTTAGGAGTCTGTGGAGACAAAGAACTTTGTCCTTGGAGGCAAAGAGGGGAATGTATGAGAGTATAGTTTTACCAACGCTCTTATATGGGTGTGAAGCATGGGTGATGAATGTTGCAGCGAGGAGAAGGCTGGAGGCAGTGGAGATGTCATGTCTGAGGGCAATGTGTGGTGTGAATATAATGCAGAGAATTCGTAGTTTGGAAGTTAGGAGGAGGTGCGGGATTACCAAAACTGTTGTCCAGAGGGCTGAGGAAGGGTTGTTGAGGTGGTTCGGACATGTAGAGAGAATGGAGCGAAACAGAATGACTTCAAGAGTGTATCAGTCTGTAGTGGAAGGAAGGCGGGGTAGGGGTCGGCCTAGGAAAGGTTGGAGAGAGGGGGTAAAGGAGGTTTTGTGTGCGAGGGGCTTGGACTTCCAGCAGGTATGCACGAGCGTGTTTGATAGGAGTGAATGGAGACAAATGGTTTTTAATACTTGACGTGCTGTTGGAGTGTGAGCAAAGTAACATTTATGAAGGGGTTCAGGGAAACCGGCAGGCCGGACTTGAGTCCTGGAGATGGGAAGTACAGTGCCTGCACTCTGAAGGAGGGGTGTTAATGTTGCAGTTTAAAAACTGTAGTGTAAAGCACCCTTCTGGCAAGACAGTGATGGAGTGAATGATGGTGAAAGTTTTTCTTTTTCGGGCCACCCTGCCTTGGTGGGAATCGGCCAGTGTGATAATAAAAAAAATATATATATATATACATACCATCTGACTTACGACCTGCTTGACATACATCCACTCGACTTACGACCGTGCATCTGGCAGCTGGACTGGGTCGGCTGATGCACACCACTGTACAATATTTGACAATACTCACAGCGGCAATGTGTCATGCAGGCACCATCACTTTGAGTAACCCTGCCCTATCAGCAGCATCATACTGTATGAATTGTACTAACTGGACAGTAAATTTCACCATGGCCCCTAAGATGAAGTCTGAATCTTGCACTGGAGATTGTGGCAAGAAAGGCTCTTACTCTCAAACTCTATATTTGTTTTCACTGTTGTACATAAACCTGTCTATCTGTCTGCCTGTATATCTGTGTCTGTTTGTATCTGTGTGTGTCTGCTTATCTGTCTGTCTACCTGTGTGTCTGTCTTTCTGTCTACCTGTGTGTCTGTCTTTCTGTCTAATGTGTCTGTCTTTATGTCTACCTGTGTGTGTGTGTCTGTCTACCTGTGTGTCTGTCTTTCTGTCTAACTGTGTGTGTCTTTGTTTACCTGTGTGTGTCTTTGTTTACCCGTGTGTGTCTTTGTCTACCTGTGTGTCTTTCTGTCTGCTTGTCTGTCTCAGAGCCACTCATTAAGAGTGTAATTGGTCTTGAAGACGCCATATTAATAATGATAACAACACAATAATAATCACTGAGGCGCATTAAATGTGTATAAAACGTTAATATAGACATTTTGCTTAATCCATCTATGATTTTTTTTTTTCAAAATTATATAATAAACATGCTACATAACATATAAACATATAAATTAACAAATATGAGATGTTTTTCTGGTCGGCTTGACAGAGTGAACAAAAACCATTCGTGTCCAGGCTGGTAACAACAACTACAACAACAACAACGTTTGTTTACATAACTTGTGAACCTTCTACCCTCTCATTCTCTCTCTCGTTTATTCATTTAATCTTGTTTACTCACCTCTCACTCTACATTAAGACTACAGATATTTTAAGGTAAGTAATAAGTGGACATAATTATTATATTATAGTTTAATAGTAATATTATTATTAATATTAGTACATATGTATTATTGTAATAATAATAATTATTATTATTATTATTAATTTAGGGCACTGGAGCATAGATCCACTGTATAGCACTTTGTCTGGATTTTTGGGGATATCCTAGGTAATTTATACTATGTATGATAACTTCACTTATGTGTACCTGTGAGAGTGAGATACAGAGAAAGAGACAGCCACATTCAGTCAGCCAACCAACCGGCCACCCACCTACCCACCAGGCCACCCACCCGGCCACCCAGCTGGATACGTATTACACATGTTCCAGAGTTGTTTCTCTTCACTTAGGGTATAGGTTATACAACATTCTGGCAGGATGACACTACCAGTGGTATTCTTCCATTCCACTGTGTCGACAATACATAAAGATAACAGTAACATATGATACTGTATGCGATGTAAAATTTACAATACAGTTCACTACCATGTATACATTATATACAGTACATAAATACGTAATTAAAAAATAACAATAAAAGTAAATTATGGTAAAAAGAATGAAATAATGATTGTACATTACATTACAGTATTATGTAGGTAGTTTATATAGGAAAGTTTTGACATTATGCCCTACCCAGTATGTCGGCAATTTTCAAAGGTTCGACTTACGTCCATTTTGACTTACGGCCGGTTGGTTGGAACCAAGCTTGGTTGTAAGTCGGATGGTACCTGTATGTATGTATGTATGTATGTATGTATGTATGTATGTATGTATGTATATATATATATATATATATATATATATATATATATATATATATATATATATATATATATATATATATATATACATACATACATACATACATACATACATACATACATACATACATATACACACAGTGGACCCCCAGTTATCGGCCGTAATCCATTCCTGAAGGTCGGCCGATAACCAAATTAATATTTCCCATGAGAATTAATGGAAATAAAGTTAATTCGTTCCAAACAAAAATATTAACAAAAAAATAATTTTTTTACAATTATGTAAGTATTACATACCTTTATTGAAGGCTAATGCTGGCTTCTGGAAGATAGGGAAGAGGAAAGAGGGAGGAGTTAGTGTTTGGAAGGGGAATCCCCCCATGAAGACTTTAGGTAGCAATGCCTTCTCTGGGGTTACTTCCCTTTTTTGTCTTTTAATGCTACTAGAACCAGCTTGAGAGTCACTGGACCCCTGTCTCACAAAATAACTGTCCAGAGTGTTCTGTTTCTGGCGTCTCTTTGAGATTTCCCTGAAGTGGAATAGGGTTTTGTCACTAAACATGTTGCAGATATGGCCTGTTTCAGCTTTGTCAGGGTGGTGTTTCTCTACAAAAGCTTGCACCCTGGTCCACATTGCACACACCTCTTTAATCTCTGAAGAAAGCACCTCCTTCACTCTTCCTTCCTCCTCCTCTGAAGCAAGTTCCTCAGCTGCAGTCTGTTGCTGTTCAAGTTGAAGCTCTTGCAGCTCTTCAGTGGTAAGCTCTTCCCTAGAGTCCTCCACCAACTCTTCCACATCCTCACCACTCACCTCCAACCCCAGGGACTTCCCCAGACACAATAGAGTCCACAGGGTCAGCATGGTCAGGGTCAGGGTGAGTCTTAAACCTTTCAAAATCCCTCTCTTGGACACAATCTGGCCACAGTTTTCTCCAAGCAGAGTTCAAAATCCTGGAAGTCACTCCCTTCCAAGCCTTACCATGGAGCCATGGTTACTTATTTCACAGGCACTGCAAGAAAAACCACTAAAACAATGGTAAACAAGCGAAATGTTTGTATGTATGAGCAGAAGCTTCCTCAGCCACCGAGAGACAAAGCCAAACTGAAGCGCAAGCTGCCCCAGATGGCAGATGGATACGACGGCTGACAACCGAGCGAACGGCCGATAACAGAGTGCTGAATACCCCACCGGTAACCAAGTTGGCCAATAACCAAACCGGCCGATAACCGGGGGTTTACTGTATGTATATTATATATGCACATGCATGCAATGAGATCACAGTAAACGGGCGATATCAGAATATGCAAAACAACCACTGTGAAAGAATAGTGAAATTCCAAGCGCTTTCGTGACTTCTCACATTATCGAGGAACTATAAAAACAAAACATCAAAGGAAGGCATATAAAGGGTCAAGACTACACCTCACCATCATGTCACCACAACAAAGCTACACCTCACACACGTGTGATGACACCCAACTCTGTGAAACCTACCTAATAATCTACCCAAGAATTAAGAGTTATTACTTGTCTAAAGTACATGTATCATTAAATTCTTCCCAAATTTTATTAATTATAAATGAATCCAATTTATATAAACCAAACGATATACATAGTCATATTATTTTCAAAACTGCTTTTTATGAAACATGATTCAATCATATTCCTGTTGACATGGATTTGCTTGATACAAGTTTCTCAGCATTTTGAAAATCAACTGGATGGTTAAAATCTCTTATGAATAAATAGAGCATTAGAGTCATGTACAATTCTAATGCTATATTTATGTTGTTTTAATCTTAGTTTGAGACTTTTATCAGTTTGACCATAATAAACTTTATCGCAAATTTTATAAGGAATCTTATACACACATCCATCAGCATTTTGGGGGGTATTCTTTATCAAAAGTTTGATTTACTGTATCAAGATTTTTAAATACAACTTTGATATTAAAAGTCTTAAGAAGAGAAGGCATATCAACCAAGTTTTCATGGTAAGGGAGAACAAACATATTTTTTGTTGAATAAGGTTGGTTGTCCCTTTTTGAATTGTAAAAATTGCTAAAAATACTTGTAAAATTCCTAGAAATACATTTTACAATTCATAAAGGGACAACCAAACTTATTCAACTAAAAATTTTAAAATGTTATAAGCAGGTGGCAATATAGTTTTAGAGTGGTTAGTGTTTTTATTTAATAAATGTATGGAAAAGAGAAAGGTACCTAGGGACTGGCAGAGAGCATGCATAGTTCCTTTGTATAAAGGCAAAGGGGACAAAAGAGAGTGTAAAAATTATAGGGGAAAAAGCCTGTTGAGTCCTAGGTAGTAGGTTGGTAGACAGCAACTGCCCAGGGAGGTGCTACCATCCTGCCAAGTGAGTGTAAAACGGAAGCGTGTAATTGTTTTACACGATGGTAGGATTGCTGGTGTCGTTTTTTTCTGTCTCATACACATGCAAGATTTCAGGTACGTCTTGCTACTTCTACTTACACTTAGGTCACACTACACATACATGTACAAGCATATATATATACACACCTCTATGGGCTTTCTTCTATTTTCTTTCTAAATCTTGTTCTTGTTTATTTCCTCTTACCTCCATGGGGAAGTGGAACAGAATTCTTCCTCCGTAAGCCATGCGTGTTGTAAGAGGCGACTAAAATGCCAGGAGCAAGGGGCTAGTAACCCCTTCTCCTGTATATATTACTAAATGTAAAAGGAGAAACTTTCGTTTTTCCTTTTGGGCCACCCCCGCCTCGGTGGGATACAGCCGGTGTGTTGAAAGAAAGAAGTCATCTGTTACGTATACCTGGTAAAGTGTATGATAGAGTTATTATTGAAAGAATTAAGAGTAAGACAGAGAACAAGGAGGCTTTAGGAAGGGTAGGGGGTGTGTAGATCAAGTGTTTGCAGTGAAACATAGGTGAGCAGTACAGTGGACCCCCGCATAACGATTACCTCCGAATGCGACCAATTATGTAAGTGTATTTATGTAAGTGCGTTTGTACGTGTATGTTTGGGGGGTCTGAAATGGACTAATCTACTTCACAATCTTCCTTATGGGAACAAATTCGGTCAGTACTGGCACCTGAACACACTTATGGAGTGAAAAAATATCGTTAACCGGGGCTCCACTGTATTTAGATAAGGGTAAAGAGGTATTTGTGGCATTTATGGATTTGGAAAAGGCATAAGAAAAGGTGGATTGGGGGCAATGTGGCAGATGTTGCAAATGTATGGAATATGAGGTAGGTTATTGAAAGCGGTGAAAAGTTTTTACAGGGAGAGTGATGCTCAAGTTAGAGTATGTATGCAAGAGGAAGATTATTTCCCAGTAAAAGTAGGCCTTAGACAGGGATATGTGATGCCACCGTGGTTGTTTAATATATTTATAGATGAAGCTGTAAGAGAAGTGAATGCTCGGGTGTTGGCAAGAGGTGTGGGGTTCAAAGATTAAGAATCTAACACAAAGTGGGAGTTGTCACAGTTGCTCTTTGCTGATGACACTGTGCTTTTGGGAGATTCTGAAGAGAAGTTGCAGAGGTTGGTTGATGAGTTTGGTAGGGTGTGTAAAAGAAGGAAATTAAAAGTGAATTTAGGAAAGAGTAAGGTGTTGAGGATAAAAAAAATTAGGTAATGGAAGATTGGATATCAGATTGGAGGGAGAGTATGGAGGAGGTGAATGTGTTCAGATATTTGGGAGTGGACATGTCAGTAGATGGGTCTATGAAGGATGAGGTGAATCATAGAATTGATGAGGGGAATAAGGCGAGTGGTGCACCGAGGAGTCTGTGGAGACAAAGATCCTTATTCAAGAAATCAAAGAGGGGAATGTATGAGTAGTTATACCAATGCTCCTGTATGGGTGTGAGGCATGGGTTGTGAATGTTGCAACAAGGAGAAGGCTGGAGACAGTGTATATGTCATGTCTGCAGGCAATGTGTTGTGTGAATATGCAGAGAAACCGTAGTCTGGAGATTAGGAGGTGCAAGATTACCAAAACTATTATCCAGAGGGCTGAGGAGGGGTTATTGAGATAGTTTGGACATGTAGAGAGAATGGAACAAAATAGAATGACTTCGAGAGTATATAAATTTGCAGTGGAGGAAAGGTGAGGTAGGGGTCGGCCTAGGAAAGGTTGGGGAGGAGGGTAAAGGTGGTTTTGTGTACGAGGAGCTTGGACTTCCAGCAAGCGTGTGTGAGCATGTTAGATAGGAGCGAATGGAGACAAATGGTTTTTAGGACTTGACGTGCTCTTGAAGTGTAAGCAAGATAACATTTATGAAGGGATTCAGGGAAACCGGCAGGCCAGACTTGATTCCTGGAGATGGGAAGTACAGTGTCTGCACTCTGAAAGAGGGGTGTTGATGTTGCAGTTTTATAACTGTAGTGTAAGCACGCCTCTGGCCAGAGTGTTGGAGTGAATGATGGTGAAACTTTTTTTTTCAGCCACCCTGCCTTGGTGGGAAACAGCCAATGTGTCAATAAAAAAATAACAAGCGAGCTTCAGTTCCCTAAATTAACCCTTTCAGGGTCGAAAGGCCCTCTCCTAAACTTGTTCTCAGGGTCGAAAACTTTTTGAAAAAAAAAAATCTCCTTACGAAATGATAGAGAATCTTTTTCCGATCATAATGACACCAAAAGTATGAAATTTGAAGGAAAACTTACGGAATTATGCTCTCATGAAGTTAGTCTCGATGATGTTTACGCATTGGCGATTTCGCCCACTTTGAGCCCTATTTTCGGCCAATTCCAATGGACCAGTTGACAAAAATCATAACTATTTCGCTAGAACTCCACTTTTTCTATCGAATGAGTACAAGAAACCACAGATTTACCGATTTCAACTATCCAATAAGGTGGCCAATAATTGGCAATTTTGCCAATTTCACACAAATTTCAAAAGATGCCAATTTCCAAATAGGGTCCAGAATAAACAAGAAAGACATTCCTGGCACTAAAATAACATTTCCTCTGTTCATTAGTCACGTCCCCAGGCCCCTCTTACATTTCTTTTGCTTTCCACTTTGAATTTTTATTCTCACAAAAAATAAGAGGATTTATTGTTATGCAGACTACTGCATTAGTGTAGAAATGGTATAAATAATATCAGCGCACTTGTGAAAGAATATTGGACTCACCAGTTGACGTGTATTGGACATATGGCATGATTTGTTTACTTTTGAACTTTGGCCAAAATCGAACATTTCTGCTACTTTGAGCTCAATATCAAGATACTTTTCATTGTGAAATCAATTAAAACCATCTCAATTTCTGTAATATGTCTTCCATTCTATAAAATGAGACCAGGAAAACTAGAATACAACCATAAATACCATATGAAAATACACTGCGAAATCGCTGTTTTAAACCAAAAACACGGTCAGAGTTTTTTTTCTCATTATGCACCATGTGCTGCAGGATTTTTTTATACTATGCACACTGAGCACATAGACCCATTCTTTCATATGTAGGCCTACCAGCTTTCTCTTGCTAGATTTGAAAGCGCTAGAATTTACGCATACTAGTACGGCACCAACCCTGGCGTGTAAGCCGTACTAGTAAGGCACCGACCCTGAAAGGGTTAATAATAATAATGAGGAGCTTCAGAACCTTGCCGTGGAAGCATTTCTCTCATGTTTTGCTTGCATTTTGTGTAGTAATTTTGCCATATTTCTTTTTTCTAACCATGGGTCTTAAGAAAGTAAGTGCAAAGGACAGTGCTGAGAAGAAAAAGAGGATGATGTCCATGTAATTAAAGCATGAAATCATAAACACGAGTGAGGTGTGCAGGTCGTTTGCGAGGCAGTACGAGCATAGCACGTACCTCTACTACGCTGGTATGATAGTGGCAAAGAAAGCCACTATCTTACAGAGGTATTTCGGGCAAACTTAGCCTAATACTTATAATAGACTACTTGTCTCAACAGGTGAATAGTAGTGGTTACCAATGTTTTGCTGATGGTGGCACCAACTACTGGCAGCCTTTTGAAGTTTCTCCTTACTGTTATTATTACTATTGTATTATTATAATTATTATTACTATTATATTGTATTATAATTATTATATTGAATTATTATTATTATTATAATAATTATTATTTACTAGTACGTACATGATGAGGGGCTCTTGATATAGGGAATTGGATCTGTGTTCCAGTTCCCTAAATTAAGTCTGAATACCTTCCATCCTCTTCCCCCCAGAAGCACTTCCCCATTATAATAATAATAATACACGTAATAATAATAATAAACAATACATATAGTACAATAATAATACAATAATAACAATAGTGAATGGAGACAAATGGTACGTGGGACCTGACGATCTGTTGGAGTGTGAGCAGGGTAATATTTAGTGAAGGGATTCAGGGAAACCAGTTATTTTCATATAGTCGGACTTGAGTCCTGGAAATGGGAAGTACAATGCCTGCACTTTAACACTTTCAGGGTCCGTCCCGTAGATCTACGGCTTCACATTGAGTGTCCAAACCGTGGATCTACGCCAAAATTCTAGCGCCGTCAAATTTAGCGCGAAAATGCTCATAGGCCTACATGTGAGAGAACGGGTCTGCGTGGTGGGTGTGCGCCATAAACAAAAAATCTAGGCGCCCGCATAGCATTGTGGGAACGCCGGCTCAGTTACCCTTGTTCACCATGCCTCGTCGCAAGTCAGCTCTCACTCCCCGGAAAATTGGGACTCTCCTCTTCCTATCTGATAGTTCTGACACCGATAGAAGTGGAAATGAAGACGAATTCTATGGCTTTGATCAGTTAGTGACCAAAAAGAATGACCAGGATATCGATAATAGTGCAGAAAACCCTGACGATCCTCAACCTTCTACCTCTGGTGTGGGCACTCGTGACTCACGGTCGGTTGTTCCTCATCGCAAGAGAAAACTAATATTTTCGCGTGGCCAGGCCTCTGACTTCAGTAATGATGATGATAGTGACGTGGATTGTGATTTTATTGCGCTCGACGATCATTCGAGTAGTGATAGTGAGGAATCATATTCACCAGTGAAGCGTCGGTATGTTCGCCGCCGCATGCGCTCGGGTAGTGTACCCTATGCTGTGCCCAGGGGACGGAGTACATCTCGGAGTACATCCCGTGGCCCAACACCAGTTTTAGGTAGTGATAGTGAGGATGATGTGGCTACACTTGGCATGGATAGACCACAGGCATCAGTGGATGGTGTTAGTGGTGATGGTAGTGGCACCGCCATGCGTGACTCACCAGGCCACGCTGGGACCCACGCTGCTGACTCGTCAGTTCAAGGACAAAGCGGAGCGCCAGCCACCAACCCACCACAACCACAACCACCCGCACAACCAGCCTATGATGTCCAGTATCCACCAGCAAACCGTATGTGGGATTGGCAGCAAAATCCCAATTTTGTTCCCAAGCCTCACCACTTTGATGACTCTCAAAGTGGAATTCTACCTACTTGTCCCCTTGGAACCACGGCCAATGAACTGGATTTCTTTGAATTATTCTTTGACCAGCCATTGATGGAAATTATTGTCAGGGAAAGTAATAAGTATTTTGAGTACACCATGACAAATACGATCTTATCACCACAGTCAAGACTACACAGGTGGAAAGAGACGACTGTTGCAGAAATGTATTTGCTTTTTGCAACAATAATGCTTATGCCTCACGTCTATAAGCATAATATAAAAGCATACTGGTCCACAGATCGGCTAATTTCTACCCCGGTCTTCAGTGAAATCATACCAGTGAACAGGTTTATCTTACTCTTACGTATGTTGCACTTCTCTGACAAAACCAGGCCTGACAGAAGTGACAGGTTATACAAGATTAGAAATGTTTTCATGTATCTCAAACAAAAGTTCAGCATATACTTTTATCCATTCAAGAATCTTGTAATTGACGAGTCTTTGATTTTGTTCAAAGGTAGACTGTCATTCAAGCAGTATATACCAAGCAAGAGGAAACGCTTTGGTATAAAACTGTTTGTACTCTGTGATTGTGACAGTGGCCTGGTGTTGGATATTGTTGTATACATGGGTAGTAAAACACTGAAAGATACCAAGATGTTATTGGGTATCTCAGGTGACGTAGTGAGAAACATGATGGCACCTTATCTTGGTAAGGGGCATACATTATATACCGATAACTGGTACACAAGCCCATTACTCAGTGATTTCATGCGAGTGAACAAGACAGATGTGTGTGGCACAGTGCGTTCTAATCGTAAACATATGCCCAGGCTCAACGCAGGTGCTCATGGTGATGACGTGCAGGTGTTTACTGCCAATGACATCATGGCATTACGGTGGCATGACAAACGAGATGTCACATTGTTGACAACCATTCACCGTAATGAAATGCAAGACAGTGGCAAAGTTGATCGAGTGACTAATGAACGTATTCGAAAACCAGTGACAGTGATTGATTATACACAAAACATGCGCTTGGTTGACAAATGTGACATGCAGATTGGTTTTGTTGACTGTGTTCGTAAGAGTTACAAGTGGTACATGAAACTTTTCTTCCATCTCATGGACATTTCAATGCTCAATGCATATAATATGTACCAAATAAAGACTGGCAACAGACCACCATATGGTGAATTGTCTGTTGTCAGACAACTCATAATGAAGTACCAGGTAACAACACCTGCTATACAACACGGTCCTCGAATTCCTCAGGATATACCCAAGCGTTTGAGGAGGGAAGGTGATCATTTCATAATACAACTTCCTTCAACTCAGAAGAAATTTGCTCAGAAGAGATGCATCGTCTGTGCACAAACAAAACGACGGCAACAAAGACGCAAAGACACTCGGTTTATGTGTGAGGAATGTAAGGTGCCTCTGTGCATGGTGCCTTGTTTCAAGGAGTTCCACAAGCTCCAGCAGTTCTAAAACCATGTCCAGTGATTGTAAATATTTAAATATATGATAGAACATTAGTATTATACAATATTTGTGCATGTTTATTGTAATAAACAACAGTGGTAAACAATAATATGATAATAACTTTAGTGCAGTTATTGTGTTCAATACAGCGAGTTTATATATATACATTATATACAGTATTGGTCTCTCAGGCCCCAAATGTTAGTAGGAATAGAAAAAAATTGGAAAAGAAAAGAAAAAACAACAAAAACCGCAAAATAATGTAATGCGCGTATGTGGAATTCGTCGATGTTGCCGCCACCACATCATTTTTGACAAACTTCTTGGCACTGTATCTCTGTAAGTACTGATCAGAATTTTTTTTTTTGTCTTATTACCTTCACAAAAATATGCTCTTTAATTCTGTAAGAAAAAATAATTTTTTTTTTTTTTCAAAATTTCTTGGACACTGGAGCACCACTTCAGATTTTGGCCTTGGACCCTGAAGGGGTTAAAGGAGGGGTTTGGGATATTGGCAGTTTGGGGAAAAAAAAAAAATAATAATAATGTACTGTAATAATAATAATAGACGGCTTCAAAAGGCCATCACTAGATGGCAGTGAATACACAACAATGCGGGAGCGGTTATGGCTGCCTCCACTTTGTCACATGACATTTTATTCATTCTAGAGTACACATCAGGTTTTTATGTTAAGTTGTTTATTATGTCACATTAGATCAATTGTGATAGATAAGTAAGCCGTAGAGTTGATATTAGCACTATATTGAAGTGTATTTTTCCTGCCTCTGAGAGCAGGAATTCTGCCGGAACAGATTAATGGATTTTCAATTAATTTAAATGAGGAAAATTGACTCAGCATACGAACAAATCAGGATACGAACAAAATCACAGAACGGATCAAGTTCGTAAGCCAAGGTTCCACTGTATTTTCTCCTGCCTCCCGAGAGCAGGAATTCCGCTGGAACAGATTAATGACATTTTAATTAATTTCAACGAGGAAAACTGATCTGATATACAAGCAAATTGAATTACGAGCTAGGTCACAGAACGGATTACATGTAAACTCGTAGGTCAAGGTATCACTGTATTTTACTTTTTCAAGCAACTTTTGTGGCCTGTAAGACCAATATAATGAAAAATGTATATATATCCACTCATTGTATGCAACAAATAACCGCACAAACATTGTTATCGTTATATTGTTTACAAAACATGTTTACACAAACCCATGCAGCCTTCTCCATGACCCACGCTGCCTTCCCCACCACCCACATTGAAATAAGTTGCTTGGGAAGAGTCCCAATTCACCAGGGAGTGAGATAGTCCTTACCGCTAGGCATAGGTGAACAAGGCATACTGAATTAGCACTCCCACAATGCACTGCAGCCTCCCCGATTTTTTTATACTGCGGACACTGACCACACAGACCCATTCTCTCACATGTAGGTCTACCAGCTTTCTCCTGCTACATTTGAAGCCACTAGAATTCTGGCATATTAATACATCAACACTGGCTTGTAAACCGTATCTATACGTCACCAACAGTGAAAGGGTTAATAATCAGATTCTGGAGCTTGATTTGCTCCAGAATGTCTTCATTACATGCAAGAAAATTGCATTGTACAATCATACGTGGAAGGATAATAGATCCACAGCAAGAATTAAGATAGATGTCTTGCAAATCATAACTGGTGTGTTGTCAACAATGTCAAGAAGTAAAAGATTATGTGCCTACTCTGCATTTTGTACTATGACAACATATGTACCACTCTTAAAAACATGAAATGTTCTGCCCAACATGGCAGAGGAGTACCATACTGATGCTGTGGTTGGAAAGACAGTCAGTAAAAGAAGTTGGTTGGAGTGTAAAGAATTTTGTCCAAGTACTTTGGAACTGAGCATAAGGGAAGGAACTGCTTAATTTTAAGTTTCTTAGAAGTGAGAGAGGAAACTGAAGTAGGATCATCGGTAACAGGTCCAGGTTGTTTGGACAGGTTAGATAGAGGTGGGCCGGTCTGAGTCATGCGTACGATCCGAAAATCGACACACTGCATATGAAGCCATTATCATAGTCAAAGCCGCACAGAAGTCATTAGTGTCTAAAGGGTCAGTCGGAACCGCAGTACCAGAGGGTAACGAAACGTTACCCAGAGAAGGCACCAGGTTAGAAGATACGTAGGTCCAAAGAATGGTCTGAAGATGTGCCAGGGTATGTAGAGTGCGCTGCAGGAAAGGGTCCAAGAAGACAGGTCATGGGTCTCCATGATAAGTTTCCCCTGTATTTGATTTATTTAAAAAAAAGGGGGGTGGGGGGATGTGGAAAGTGCTCCGAGGAGGAATGAAAGGGATTGTATATCCACTTCCATGCCCAAGAGGGCTGCCAGTGCAGCCAGCAGTGTAGATACGGCATGAAACCCATGCCCTACCCTACCCTTCATGTCAGTAAACCAGCAATCCAGGATAACTTCACATCCACCAAGCCACCTCAGCGGACAAAAAGAGAGGGCGGCCGAAAACCCACAAAGCATACCTCCTTCAGCCACCACTTCCCAGAACCAACAGGCAGCCTCCAGAGATACACTTGTCACCCGAAGGACATCGTACGCTGCCTCCCAGAACTCAGGAGGGAACATCCTCAGATGATCCAGATTCCATGGCAAACTACACCACCATCCAGGACCTCAATAAAATAGGATGGACAATGACACCCTGTCCCCAACCTAGGAGCAAGAATTTCAGAGGGGAAGACCCCAAAGGCCAAAAGCAGGAAAGGATGGGGAAAGGAGGGAGGAGAAGGATGGGGTATTGAAGGAAAAAACGGGGGTAATTAGGTTCGGTCAGAGGATTTAGTCTGAAAGGTCCAACTCCCAAAACCAAATGCCTCTTCACTGCTTCAAGGACCCCCCCCCCCTTGAAGAGGCCAGCCCTCCAAAAATGGGAAAACAAAATCATACAAGACAATCATCTTTTTATTTTTCCCAACACAGTGTTTAAATACTGTCCTCACTATAAAGTCAAATGCCATAAGTTGTTTGTGCACACTAAAATCTACAAACAATGTTAAAATGTAAAGTTTGATTTTATTACTAAATTTATTAGAGAAATTATTTTATAAACCAGCTCAATTAACTCTAGAAAAAGATTTTAGCCAGATATTGTACACTTTTAAATGGCACTGAACAAAGTTTTTAGTTTTGTGCTGGTTTTGCTATTAAATACAATATATACATTTTGCATGTGGCTTTTCTCATTACCTTCCAATCAAACTATGGAATGTGGCATACAACATCTGTGTTGTAGATAACTGGCTCAGAGAACAGACAAGTTGACATGTGCAATACTTGGGTATCTATTGCGGAAATATTTCGGAACAGTGGGTGAAGTCAATGTGTGGTGAAACATTTCCACAATAAAGATACCCAATTGTTGCACATGTAATTGATCAATACCTGTGTTATATACATGTACCCAATACTGCCACCAGTAACAAATTACAGTGAATGGAAACAATTACAGAAAATTTTCATGACATGTCATTGTAATGTAATATATACTGTATATTTAATAAAATGTCTTGCCAAACATGCAGTGCAAGTCCATTAAGGCAATAATTGCAAAATCCAGCATAAACATTACAACATTTATACATTTCATTTATGTTGTAAAATACTGACAATTTAGGTTGATCCAACATACATCAAGTAGGATTAAACTAAATTATGTTAATTTTAACATAGTTAGACAAGGTTGCAGCTAGTTTTGCTGCAGAATAAAAAATTTGTATACCACGACAAAAATATATACTGTATATCAATGCATAAGAGAATTTTCAAAAGGACGTATTATAAGGTTAACTTAACATGTATTTTATGTAATGCTTTTTAACCAGAGCTGTCAAGCAAGGAAAATTATACAAAAGTATTGTCTTATGGACTGATATATTTACATGAATTAACATGGTAAACAAATTGTGTGTTGCATTAATGCAAACTTTACAGACTTAACCTAGCAAAAATGAATATTGCAAAAAAATAGATACAAGAGAGCTCTTTTTGCACATTCTGGCTACAAAGCACAACAAACACCAACATTTACTATGGTAAATGGAGACAGTTGGTCTCTAGCTGAACCAAGGAAAACATTTCTCACCTGTTTGTAGTGAAGACAAAAATAATACATGTATATATGTAAGTGGTGTTCCAGAAAATAAGAAATTCTTCAAGAAGAAAATATATCCTGTAAACAGGATAAAGAGTGATACTTCATAAAATGGCCAAGAGAACTGATCATATTTAGTTTATTACTGGCAAGACAGAAATAATGAAATGTCACTAAACTGGGAAATATAACTTTGAAAATTATATTAGTACAGTAATATGCTTCCTAAAATGATTTAAGGCTAAGAAGAAAGAAAGAAGGTATACCAGAAATTAACCAAAAATAAGGAATACATAGAAAAGATCATTAAATGTTTAGAAGCTATAAATTAATCAAAGATAAAAGTTTAGCACACTACATGATATAATGTGCAAATATTACATACGGTTGGACGGAGTCCAACTATATTTGATTAATTGCATCTCTAAGTAACTCAAAAACTTACAAACTTCTTCCAAGACAGGTCATTTGGGAGTTTTATCTCGCTCAGGAACCTAACTCCTTTAAAGATGTGTGCAAAGACTATGAAAGCACTCTGGTACTTCTGTTGCAGTGAGTTGGCAATTTCCCACAAAGCCACAGTGACACCCCATAAAAAAAAAAAAAAAAAACACATTCATCATTCATTCCCCAGCTGTCTCTGTCTTTGCTGAGGTTCAGATACCATGACCCAATAATTTATTGAACCACATCACCACATATCCTTCAGACTGCAAGAACCATATTTCCCACCACCAAAATTCAACCATGACTAAGTAGTTTTTCCCGAATCCCTTAATAGATGTTAATGAGCTTGTATTCCAACAGGAAACCAAATTCCAAAAGCTATTTTTCTCTCCTGTGGTCCAAGATCCTCACACATACTAGATACTCAAGTTCTTAGCCTCTTAAAAACCTCCTGTGTCAAACCTTCCTCTGATACTCCCTGGAACACCTTCTATTCACCATAGATTCATATATCCTCCTAATGTATCAGTCTCCAGCTTTCCTGGATAACCAAACAATTTCTGGACTTTGTCCATAATAACTGTCCAGTACTCTGCAGAATCAAGGGACCCAGTCCAATGATTCCAAACTTGATCCGATCATAAAAAAATAAATCTCATAATTCAGAATTTTCAGACAGCTGGGAATAATGCATACACACTTAACCCCTTTTAGTCCATTAAATTGAGGGTTCACTGTACTCTAGTACATTTCCATTTCAGCATCCATTGACAATATTCTTTCCATGAACTGAACACTTCGCTACTTTCTTTTGTCCATCTGTTCTGCAATTCCTTGTCATTCACAAAAATATCTACTTTTGCATCATTTCCACACCATATTCCTTCCTCTATACATCCTATTTTCTAACATCTAAATAACAAAATGACTTCCTCCATACTCCCTTCTTCCTAACACTGCCTTTCTCTCTGATCTCAGAGAGCAACTGACAACTCCCACTTCACACGAGATTCATCATGGTTTACTGCCACAACTCAGCCCAATACACCAGTGCTCATTCTCCACCACTTGTTCTGAATGACTTATGTAAGTGTTGTGTCACAATAATATGTAGCATTTACTTCTTTTAATATGCTCATTAATAAAGACACCAAAGTGATATTACACATCCCTGGAAATTACATATCCTGGAAATTAGTTCTTTCCTACATACCTTAACCTCACTTTCTCCATACAAAAATTTTCACTCCAAAAAATATAGTGCAAAAATGTTAGTCCATACTGGATAAATTTAAGAATGCTGTCAATGTGTGGATTGCAAAATTATTTTTTTTATACATATCAAACTACGATTGGAATGTGACTCTGGAATGGTGTCCACACCAAAAAAAAAAGTAAAAATAGAAAAGTTCAGACATGCAACCAACTGAATTCCAGAACTGACAGGATTGCATTAAAATATCTAACAGTGGATATAAATAATAACCAGATATAATAACTACCACACAATGCTTATAAAAGTATTTGTATAATAGTAAATATTAAATATATCATATATAGAATGGTAAATGATTGGAATTAAAACAGGAATAATACACCAAAAAACCACTGGGACTTGTATAGTTAAGAATTAACATAAAAGATATGACACCAAGAACACAAGCTGTATTCCCTTAACTACAAATAGGTAAATATGTATATATAGTGTAGACAGTATAATTTCTGTGAGCAAGAGCAGTAAACATCTTCCTCTGGTCAACTTAAGCATTATCACTGTGGTAGACCATTAATTAGCAGCTTGGTTATAATCTCTAGCAACAGTACAAGGAATGTCAAGACAAGCTTTGTGCCATTAAGTGTGCCAACTCATTATTTAGAGAATTAAAATAGGTAATACCTACACAGCAAATGGAATGGTGTAAGTGGTACATAAAAACATGTGAATTAGGGTGATCCAAAACTTTTATGTATGGTGATCCATTCTCCACAATGCTGCCCTTGTTCCATGTAAGGTAATTTTATGAGAAAATATGAAGCAAACAGAACAACCTTTACAGGTTGCTATGAGCACAATTATTATAATCAAAACTAAGTGCTAAATTACTATGAGCACAAGATTTTATGCTTAGGGTGGTAAAAAGAAAAAAAAATTTTGTTTTTTTACACAACTCAAAAAAAATTATACCTCAAATGAAAATTAAAATGTTAGTTACAAACTCTTGATGTACATAATATAACAAACAATGTTACACTTGGAGATGAATGGCACAAAGGCCAACAAGTTGTGAAGACAATTGCATAGGATCTATAGTGAGACATTTCAGCCGTCATCAAACTTCTTGAGACTGAAAGTTGTCAACAGGCAAAACATCTCAAACTTCCTCTGTAATTGTGTCTTCTACACCAGTAATTACCTTTATTACCATCAGTCATTATCAGCATGGTGATTATTTAATAATTATGGTAAGGTATATTAAACAAGAAGTACTCTGTGTGTGGGTCTTATAGTTGTGCATCAGAAGGAAGGCAAGTCAGTAGGGCCTTGACGAGTGGAAGGTTACTTCATGTGTAACATTAGGCACAGTTGGTGCAATAAATTATAGTAGTTTCACTTAAAAAATCAGTTTCTGTACTGAAGGTGGGACTTTCATAGTAGTAGCAGTTAGTGAACACATCAGGGCAATGAGATACCAAAAAGTGAAGTCTGCTTGCTCTCTCATAAGACAGTACATTCAAAGAGTTTCCTGTGCAGATATACCATCTCATCATCCTTCATGAACCTGAAACTTTGTGGATGAGGGGGCTTTGCCTTATTCTGCACAATCATTTATCATCATATGGCTGACCACCTGTGTTTTTACAACAGTCAGATCCATTGTCCACTAATGTGACTAGCATAGATAATGCTAGTCTTTGTTTTTCTTCACAACATCAAAAATTTTAAACTGTATGCAGTATGATGAAAACAGTCAAAGGTTTTAATACATGAATGTTTACCCAAGTCTTGAGGGTCATTGGCTTCATTGAACACTTTAGAATGTTGACCATCTTGAAAGTGGCCTCAAGATCAACACCATTTAATGGCTCATGAAGAATCATTGGTGGCTATAAAAGATCTTTGCTGTACTGCTAATGATTGATCAACCTTTGTCATACAGCAGTTTATCATATGTATCTACTTGACACATTATTATCGTATCCTATATTTATTTTATCTCTATCACGTCATTGTTAGCCAGATCAAAAATCTTGGCATATTCCATGAGGTCTGTCTGTCTGTATGTCTGTCTCTCTGTGTCTCTCTCTCATGTAACATATGTTGGCCTCTCTGCCTCCCTCCTCCTCTCTCCATCCCCCCCTCTTTCTCTCTCTCTCTCTTTATAATTTACTCTTCCATAGCCCTGTGAGTGTTTAGTCTCACGAGCCTCACTGTTCCCCAGGTCCTCTCTGAGGCACAAGCACACATCTTCAGTAAATTTACTTCCAAGAGAAGCCTTGCCTTCAAGTCTTCTTCTCCAATAACATTAAACTTAAGCAATTTACTCTCATACTACTTATTTCATATTAAAAAAAATTCCTTTAAGAGATACCACCCAGTCTATTTTTATATGAATACAGGTATTCTGTACTGTTACATGTCAATGAATAAAGCATCTGTTCATTAATCACTCATGTTAGTATAACAGAAACATCACAGTGAAATTAAAGCAAATACAACAGATACTGTATTAGAAACTAAAAGTAGAACCTGTAACACTTGTCAGTTATACAATAGTTTTTATTTTCATTTACTTGCTCTCATTACAAATTTAAATAAGAAAACTGATGTCTTTTAAACAGTCAAATTTAGCTATATACAGTCCTGGTGGATAATGGAACAAAGGCAACACTGAGAGAATTTTTTTTAGTTTAACTTCCCCTTATGAAATGGACTGCCCTAATATAAACAGAAGAATTTTTATAAAGTACATTTTTTTTGTAATAAACCTGCTCTACACCAAAGCTTAGAGTGACAAAAAAAAGTCCTATCATATACCAAAATTTGATTAACCAAAAATGTATAAATACATCAACTTACCAACTATTTCCCATGATGATAAAATATGAAAAAATAAGAGAAACCAGTGTACTTGATTTGATGTTAGCAGTACAGTAGATAGGACAGGCAAGATTATATAAAGCAAGAATAATATGTGAATGGCACTCAAGAATCCTTGAGTGCTGTGGAATGGCTAGAACTCAGCATTTCATTCCTGTAATGACAAATATATATCAAGAGCTACCTTATCAAATAGGCTGCCATGGCACTCTTAAAACCGGTCTGAAGAGCTACACTTCTCTAGTACACTTTCATAAGATGCTTCAGACATGTCTGTAGCCTGAATACATTTGCCAATACCTTCAAGAGCTTCTTTGAGGTAATTAAAGCTGGTTGAGTAAAGCATTTTGGTTTTAATCCTGGCAGTATCTGGGCACCAAGACATCAAAATCAACTTGTTCTTCTTTGTATCTGAGGTTCCTTGGAAAGTGTGCTCATATTCAAAATCATAAACACAATACCGACACTGGTCTGGACCCAGGCTCCTGAGATAGTTTAGGAAGTCCTCGTACTCTGCATCTCTCTCACCATACTGCTCAACATCTATCTCCTTATCATTCTTAATATGAAAAATTAGATACCTATATTTCATTCCAGTTTTAATATCAGCATAAGCCTGCTGAATGCCATCGGCTACTGTCACCCCTGATGCCATGTTGGCTTAGTCAGCCTAAACAACAACAGAATGTAACAGTTACTAGATAATGAAGAGTTTTCTTAAGATGAAGGAACAGCACTCCTGTTAATTTTTTATATCCTGATGGTCTCTAGCTTGCACTACGATAAGCAGCTTCTCATCTCAATCCTTTATCTTCAGTCGTCACAGCTTACACTCACTTCTCTTGCTGACAAGCGTCTTAAACACCACGTACAGTATAACCCTAAAAAGAAAAAAAATAGTTGCAGTAATTTATTACAATGAAGAAAATTTAATAAATAAAATCATAGCTGGAACAATTCACAACTGTCCCATAATTTAGAAAGAAATTTTTATACTTGACTATTACATCACAAATAAGAGAAATAGGTTAAAAACTGGGAAGGTGTACAGGCAGAAGACAGCCTTAACCTTGCAGAATTTTACACAAAAAGAATTAGAATCCGAGGTAATCAATCCCCCAGACTGGAAGCCAGTTTTTAGTACCTTAGTGTACTGACTTACTTCCACTAGTGGGTCCCACCCACCTGTGACGTGACGTCAAATGTTGCACCTCATTTAATGCCAGTGTATAAGAGGGAATCAAATTCAAAATGGGAATTGACACAGTTACTTTTTGCTGATGATACTGTGCTTATGGGAGATTCTAAAGAAAAATTGCAAAGGTTAGTGGATGAGTTTGGGAATGTGTGTAAAGGTAGAAAGTTGAAAGTGAACACAGAAAAGAGTAAGGTGATGAGGGTGTCAAATTATTTAGATAAAGAAAAATTGGATATCAAATTGGGGAGGAGGAGTATGGAAGAAGTGAATGTTTTCAGATACTTGGGAGTTGACGTGTCGGCGGATGGATTTATGAAGGATGAGGTTAATCATAGAATTGATGAGGGAAAAAAGGTGAGTGGTGCGTTGAGGTATATGTGGAGTCAAAAAACGTTATCTATGGAGGCAAAGAAGGGAATGTATGAAAGTATATTAGTACCAACACTCTTATATGGATGTGAAGCTTGGGAGGCAAATGCAGCAGCGAGGAGACGGTTGGAGGCAGTGGAGATGTCCTGTTTAAGGGCAATGTGTGGTGTAAATATTATGCAGAAAATTTGGAGTGTGGAAATTATGAAAAGGTGTGGAGTTAATAAAAGTATTAGTCAGAGGGCAGAAGAGGGGTTGTTGAGGTGGTTTGGTCATTTAGAGAGAATGGATCAAAGTAGAATGACGTGGAAAGCATATAAATCTATAGGGGAAGGAAGGCGGGGTAGGGGTCGTCCTCGAAAGGGTTCGAGAGAGGGGGTAAAGGAGGTTTTGTGGGCAAGGGGCTTGGACTTCCAGCAAGCGTGCGTGAGCGTGTTAGATAGGAGTGAATGGAGACGAATGGTACTTGGGACCTGACGATCTGTTGGAGTGTGAGCAGGGTAATATTTAGTGAAGGGATTCAGGGAAACCAGTTATTTTCATATAGTCGGACTTGAGTCCTGGAAATGGGAAGTACAATGCCTGCACTTTAAAGGAGGGGTTTGGGATATTGGCAGTTTGGAGGGATATGTTGTGTATCTTTATATGTGTATGCTTCTAAACTGTTGTATTCTGAGCACCTCTGCAAAAACAGGGATAATGTGCGAGTGTGGTGAAAGTGTTGAATGATAATGAAAGTATTTTCTTTTTGGGGATTTTCTTTCTTTTTTGAGTCACCCTGCCTCGGTGGGAGATGGCCGACTTGAAAAAAAAAAAAAAAGTATAAGAGGCCATCTTCCTGCTATACTTTGGTTTCATCAAGACTAAGGTACTGAAGAGCAGCTTCCATGCTGAGGGAACAATTTCCTCATTTTCTACTATTCTTTGTATTAAACTGATAAAGCCAATGACTGATGAAACATCTTCAAATAAAAATACCCAGGTGTTGCATGTGTAATTATTCATCTCTTTGGTATTGGATACCAATATTTTTAAGGATTATGTATACAAGCATATTCAATAAGAATGAAGTCTTTATAGACTTCATTCTTAGACAGTTTTAGCAGAGGACCAGCTCATGGGATGGCTACCAGTGGTACAGCCATCACAAGACCAGCTCATGGGATGGCTACCAGTGGTACAGCCATCACAAGACCAGCTCATGGGATGGCTACCAGTGGTACAGCCATCACAAGACCAGCTCATGGGGGATGGCTCACAAGCCCAGCTCATGGGATGGCTACCAGTGGTACAGCCATCACAAGACCAGCTCATGGGATGGCTACCAGTGGTACAGCCATCACAAGACCAGCTCATGGGATGGCTACCAGTGGTACAGCCATCACAAGACCAGCTCATGGGATGGCTACCAGTGGTACAGCCATCACAAGACCAGCTCATGGGATGGCTACCAGTGGTACAGCCATCACAAGACCAGCTCATGGGATGGCTACCAGTGGTACAGCCATCACAAGACCAGCTCATGGGATGGCTACCAGTGGTACAGCCATCACAAGACCAGCTCATGGGATGGCTACCAGTGGTACAGCCATCACAAGACCAGCTCATGGGATGGCTACCAGTGGTACAGCCATCACAAGACCAGCTCATGGGATGGCTACCAGTGGTACAGCCATCACAAGACCAGCTCATGGGATGGCTACCAGTGGTACAGCCATCACAAGACCAGCTCATGGGATGGCTACCAGTGGTACAGCCATCACAAGACCAGCTCATGGGATGGCTACCAGTGGTACAGCCATCACAAGACCAGCTCATGGGATGGCTACCAGTGGTACAGCCATCACAAGACCAGCTCATGGGATGGCTACCAGTGGTACAGCCATCACAAGACCAGCTCATGGGATGGCTACCAGTGGTACAGCCATCACAAGACCAGCTCATGGGATGGCTACCAGTGGTACAGCCATCACAAGACCAGCTCATGGGATGGCTACCAGTGGTACAGCCATCACAAGACCAGCTCATGGGATGGCTACCAGTGGTACAGCCATCACAAGACCAGCTCATGGGATGGCTACCAGTGGTACAGCCATCACAAGACCAGCTCATGGGATGGCTACCAGTGGTACAGCCATCACAAGACCAGCTCATGGGATGGCTACCAGTGGTACAGCCATCACAAGACCAGCTCATGGGATGGCTACCAGTGGTACAGCCATCACAAGACCAGCTCATGGGCTACCAGTGGTACAGCCATCACAAGACCAGCTCATGGGATGGCTACCAGTGGTACAGCCATCACAAGACCAGCTCATGGGATGGCTACCAGTGGTACAGCCATCACAAGACCAGCTCATGGGATGGCTACCAGTGGTACAGCCATCACAAGACCAGCTCATGGGATGGCTACCAGTGGTACAGCCATCACAAGACCAGCTCATGGGATGGCTACCAGTGGTACAGCCATCACAAGACCAGCTCATGGGATGGCTACCAGTGGTACAGCCATCACAAGACCAGCTCATGGGATGGCTACCAGTGGTACAGCCATCACAAGACCAGCTCATGGGATGGCTACCAGTGGTACAGCCATCACAAGACCAGCTCATGGGATGGCTACCAGTGGTACAGCCATCACAAGACCAGCTCATGGGATGGCTACCAGTGGTACAGCCATCACAAGACCAGCTCATGGGATGGCTACCAGTGGTACAGCCATCACAAGACCAGCTCATGGGATGGCTACCAGTGGTACAGCCATCACAAGACCAGCTCATGGGATGGCTACCAGTGGTACAGCCATCACAAGACCAGCTCATGGGATGGCTACCAGTGGTACAGCCATCACAAGACCAGCTCATGGGATGGCTACCAGTGGTACAGCCATCACAAGACCAGCTCATGGGATGGCTACCAGTGGTACAGCCATCACAAGACCAGCTCATGGGATGGCTACCAGTGGTACAGCCATCACAAGACCAGCTCATGGGATGGCTACCAGTGGTACAGCCATCACAAGACCAGCTCATGGGATGGCTACCAGTGGTACAGCCATCACAAGACCAGCTCATGGGATGGCTACCAGTGGTACAGCCATCACAAGACCAGCTCATGGGATGGCTACCAGTGGTACAGCCATCACAAGACCAGCTCATGGGATGGCTACCAGTGGTACAGCCATCACAAGACCAGCTCATGGGATGGCTACCAGTGGTACAGCCATCACAAGACCAGCTCATGGGATGGCTACCAGTGGTACAGCCATCACAAGACCAGCTCATGGGATGGCTACCAGTGGTACAGCCATCACAAGACCAGCTCATGGGATGGCTACCAGTGGTACAGCCATCACAAGACCAGCTCATGGGATGGCTACCAGTGGTACAGCCATCACAAGACCAGCTCATGGGATGGCTACCAGTGGTACAGCCATCACAAGACCAGCTCATGGGATGGCTACCAGTGGTACAGCCATCACAAGACCAGCTCATGGGATGGCTACCAGTGGTACAGCCATCACAAGACCAGCTCATGGGATGGCTACCAGTGGTACAGCCATCACAAGACCAGCTCATGGGATGGCTACCAGTGGTACAGCCATCACAAGACCAGCTCATGGGATGGCTACCAGTGGTACAGCCATCACAAGACCAGCTCATGGGATGGCTACCAGTGGTACAGCCATCACAAGACCAGCTCATGGGATGGCTACCAGTGGTACAGCCATCACAAGACCAGCTCATGGGATGGCTACCAGTGGTACAGCCATCACAAGACCAGCTCATGGGATGGCTACCAGTGGTACAGCCATCACAAGACCAGCTCATGGGATGGCTACCAGTGGTACAGCCATCACAAGACCAGCTCATGGGATGGCTACCAGTGGTACAGCCATCACAAGACCAGCTCATGGGATGGCTACCAGTGGTACAGCCATCACAAGACCAGCTCATGGGATGGCTACCAGTGGTACAGCCATCACAAGACCAGCTCATGGGATGGCTACCAGTGGTACAGCCATCACAAGACCAGCTCATGGGATGGCTACCAGTGGTACAGCCATCACAAGACCAGCTCATGGGATGGCTACCAGTGGTACAGCCATCACAAGACCAGCTCATGGGATGGCTACCAGTGGTACAGCCATCACAAGACCAGCTCATGGGATGGCTACCAGTGGATACAGTACAGCCATCACAAGACCAGCTCATGGGATGGCTACCAGTGGTACAGCCATCACAAGACCAGCTCATGGGATGGCTACCAGTGGTACAGCCATCACAAGACCAGCTCATGGGATGGCTACCAGTGGTACAGCCATCACAAGACCAGCTTATGGGATGGCCACCAGTGGTACAGCCATCACAAGACCAGCTTATGGGATGGCCACCAGTGGTACAGCCATCACAAGACCAGCTTATGGGATGGCCACCAGTGGTACAGCCATCACAAGACCAGCTTATGGGATGGCTACCAGTGGTACAGCCATCACAAGACCAGCTTATGGGATGGCTACCAGTGGTACAGCCATCACAAGACCAGCTTATGGGATGGCTACCAGTGGTACAGCCATCACAAGACCAGCTTATGGGATGGCTACCAGTGGTACAGCCATCACAAGACCAGCTTATGGGATGGCTACCAGTGGTACAGCCATCACAAGACCAGTTTATGGGATGGCTACCAGTGGTACAGCCATCACAAGACCAGCTTATGGGATGGCTACCAGTGGTACAGCCATCACAAGACCAGCTTATGGGATGGCTACCAGTGGTACAGCCATCACAAGACCAGCTTATGGGATGGCTACCAGTGGTACAGCCATCACAAGAGCAGCTTATGGGATGGCTACCAGTGGTAAAGCCATCACAACATGGATGAGCATGCACTTGCTGAGATAACTGCCCAATTTCCAATTGAAAACTTTTACTTTTGTACCAGCAAAATTTGAGATCTTCCAGCAATATGCTGAAGTCTTGAACCACTGATGATCACATTGTACTTCTCAATGGATTTATTCCAAAATTCCTCCCATAGCTTTCACTCCATTCTGTTGTCACTGTGCAGATTGGGAACCAGGTCAGGTATTTTCCACACACATACCAGGTAGTTTAGTGGAGTATGCAAGTTTTAGCATTAGGCTGCCCAACATGCTTTGCATATTAAGTGGCTTTCTGTTTATCATGCAATTTTATCAAATGTTTTTTGTGTTAAATGTATCAGACTTGTAACCATAATAAAGTTCTCAGTCATTGTAACTTCTATGTATGCTTCTTAGACAAAGATTGATTTTGAAGTATTGTATACTTTTATTGTGCTTGGGTAAATTTCAATTGCTTAACATGTTCATCTGCCTAAATGCATTACTTTTATCCTCACACGGTGAGACATTGTGGAAGAGTAAAGTCACTTGGAGACAGGTAAAAATTCCCCTCCCCAACAGGGATCATAGGGAGACTGCAGAGGTGTGTATCAAGTGTGACTGTGACTTGCCAAGGGCAAAGTCAACAGAGCAATATCTACTTCAAGTGGACAAAACTAAACTCAACAACCTGAAGATCAACAAACTTCCTCTGAAGACACTGTTACTGTTGAATAATGCACCAGGACATGATCCAGAACTTGCCTAATCTCTGGAGGCAGAATTTAACTAAGTTTAGAAGACTAAGTTTAACATCTTAGGTTGTGCTTATAGTGAATTCCTGAAATGAAGTTTCCACTCAGTGCCTCAATGTAGCCGGAAGAACTTGTGGCCTTCAGTCATTTATGACTCAAAGATCTGAGGCTGAGGAGGATGTAAACCAGGAGATTGCCAATTCTGGCGAGGCAATGGGGTTGGAGGTTGATGAGTATGTGGAGGAACCACAGACACAAGTTGACAACAAAGAAGCTCAAGGAATAAGGGAAGATGAATAAGAAGGAGAGGTAAAATGCTAAGTTCTCCAAGGCACTGTCCTGGCACCTCTGCTGTTTCTCTTCCTCATAGCAGACAAACACCCATATCACAGTTTTTAATAATTTGCAGATTACACTAAAATAAGCATTAATGTCAATTTGGTAGAAGACACTGAAAAATTATGGGAAGATATAAACAGTATTTTCTAGTGGGTAGTGGACAATAACATGACATTCAATGGTGATAAGTTCCAGCTGCTTAGGTAGGGAAAGAATGAAGAACTCAAAAGGAACACTGTATACAAAACTTAAGAGGATCACCAAATAGAACGAAAGGAACACGTGATAGACTTGGGAATAATTATGTCAGCCGATATTTCTTTCAATGAACACAAGAGGACAAAGGTCACAATAGCAATGAGGATGACAGGGTGGGCAATGAGAACTTTCAAAACAAGGAAATAATGCCAGTGGTGACACTTTACAAATTGCTAGTGCTCCCTCATTTGGAATATTGTTCAGTGTTGACAGCCTCATTCAGGGCAGGAGAAATATCAGAGCTGGAACAAAAAGATCACTTACAGCCCACACAGAGCCAGTAAAGCATTTAAATTACTGGGAATGCCTTTAAGTCTTAAATATGTACTCACTGGAGCGAATGAGAGAAACATGATAATATATACAGTGGTACCCAGAGTTTCGTACATAATTCGTTCCAGAAGGCTGTTCAAGTGCTGTTATCAAACGAATTTGTTCCCACATGGAAAAATGTAAATTAGATTAGTCCATTTCAGACCCCCAAAAATGCACTTACAAAAGTACTTACAATAATACACTTACATAACTGTTCGAGTTGGGAGCTGTACAAAACTCAGGGTACCACTGTACTTGGAAGGTACTCTAAGGCCTGGTCCCAAATCTGGACACTGCCATAACAACATACTGGAGTGAGAGATATGGGAGGAAGTGCAAAATAAACCCAGTGAAAAGCAGGGGTGTGATGGGCACAATATGGGAACACTATATCAACACTCATGGCCCCAGATTATTCAACATCTTACCAGAAGATATCAAACACTGCTGAACAAGTGTAGAAAACTTTGAGAGGAAACTGGACAAGCATCTTCACCAGGTGCCAGATCAACCAGGCTGTGATGGATATGTGGGGAGGTAAGCCACCAGCAGCAACAGCCTCATTAACCAGGCTAGCAGGTATATCAAAGGTATATAATAACTGGCAGCGGCAGCAACGGTATCCTACCAGCTCTTCTTTCTCAAAAAAACATCGCCCATCAAAACTTGTGATGGCCTAAGTGAAAGTTCAACTACATGAACCCACGTAGACCACAACATGACCCAAGAATACTAAGAATGTAACCCAAATCTTGACAAAATTAGAAGATCTAAGGAAGACAGCCCTGCTAACCCAAACACTGCCTCCGCTGCCAGACAACCACTTAACCCAAGCTCCGAGAAAACAAGCCTTCTCCTCCATTGCTACACAGTATCTACTTCAGTGATACTATGAAAGGATATCGCAGAAGAAACAACACCAGTAATAAAAGAATAACAGCAAGGACCCTAGAACTCAACTTGTCTACCCAGCAGGACGCCAGTGTATCATCAACCCCCCTCACCGCCGCCACCCAGGGAACAACAACAACAACAACAAACATGGCTGACTCCCCCTCCAACTCCACTCCCTTCAAAGGATTCATCCATGATAACTCAGGTATGATTATTCCTGACAATATCAAGGACTACATCGTTGCTCTAGAAAATGAAATCAAAGATATCAAAGCAGCACTCGAGCGACGAGATTCCAAGATAACCAACCTCGAGAATAAGATCCAAAACCTTGAAGAGAAGATTACATCGGGAAGTGTTGACACAGAAAATACTCTAAAAGCAGCTATAGCCAGTCACACTGAGCAAATAACAACAATAAATATGAAGGTTGAAGAAGCAATCAAGGACTGGAATCAGAACATGCACACTCGACTAAATGAATACCTTGATTTCCAAGACGACAAAACTGAACAAGATAAGTTGTCTGATGCAGTTATAATAAACAGTCCACACATTCCTAGTGACATAACACAAGCACAGTGCAAAGAAACTGCTGTCAGGATAATACAGAACCACGTACAAGTCATCGTGCAAAACAATGAAATCAAAGAAACACGTTTGCTAGGAAAACCAGGAAGTAAACACAGTATAATGATCAGACTTCATTCATACGATAAAAGAAAGGACCTAATTAAATCAGCAATTACAATGAAAAATGGAGTGTACATAAATGAGTGTCTAACAAAAAAACGTCAAAACCTTCTGTTCAGGCTGAGAAAACTTAACAGGAAAATAAAATACATCAGAGTTTCACGCGAGATGGGAAAATACTAGTAAGGAAAACATCAACAGGACAACAATATACCATCTCAAACGAACATGATTTCTCTACCTTCCTATATCACTCTCTTATTTACCCCTATCTCACCTATGGAATTTGTGCATGGGGCTCAACAACAAGTAACCATCTCAGACCACTAATTACCAAACAAAAGGCTGCAGTTAGAATGATAACAAATTCTCACTATAGGCAGCACACTCCACCAATATTCAATACACTAAACCTATTCACCATACAAAACATTCATACTTATTACTGCACCTATTACATACATAGAACACTTAACTCTGATATTAACCCTCCCCTCAAACATCTCCTTGCCAACCTCAACAGAACACATGACCATAACACAAGGCACAGATCACTCTTTGATGTTCCTCGTGTCCATCTCACACTATGCAAAAACTCAATGCACATAAAAGGCCCTAAAATCTGGAACTCATTACCTGTAAATATAAAAGAAACACTACCTGTTTATAAATTCAAGTCTCTTCTCAAAGATCACTTACTCACCCAAAACCAAATAAATACTGAATAACTGAACCTTATAAATTGTATATCTTAAATGTTTCTCACAATTATATCACATAAATGTTAAACCTAAAACCCAATCTAACTTTATTATTTTTTAAATACACTACCTAACAGAATACTCCATTCTACTGAATGTACAACAATGCATACAACCATATGACCTGTCTTTGTAATACTCACTTGTGCTTTATAGTAATCTGTTTACATTAAAGTTTTATCACCGATGTCATCATTGCTTAGTTCATCTTAAGTTAATTTTAAGCCAGCCCGTAATGCTATGCATAGTATAAGTGGCTTTGGCATACTGCTCTTTTCTGTATTTTTTGTACCTCTGTATGTGTGCACAAATTTTTAAATAAATAAATAAATAAATAAAAAAGCTGACATTTCTGTAACAGATTAGATAAGTGCCCTTAATACATATATACGTGTGGTGCATATAGTGTACGTTACTATTATATTGTACATTATTATTTTTATTATTTTTCATCACTAGCTAATGCCAACTACCTCCAATACTCTATAATTCTTTCTTACTGCTATTAATTGCTCATAATTTTAAATTACAAGTCAAATCTTACTCCAAATTAATAATATTCATTTTTTCTTACCTGTCCATTTAATTTTGTTTATCACTACTTGTTTTTTAGTCACTTTACATTGTGTATGCAATTAGTGTATATTCCAATTACTTTTTTGCAAGTACCAAAACTATCTTTTGCTAGCTAGTACCAACTACCTCATTTTTTTTTACTTTTATTGTGCAATAAACTGCTCAATTTATCTAATATTACAAATCAGATCTTACTCCTAAACCAATATTATTTCATAGTGAACATCTGTCCATTTAACTTTGTTTACCATTACTTAATTTTAGTCCCTTATATATTTTCTCCTTTATTTTAGCTTTATATAACTACCCTAGTTTATACATTCACAATTGTTAAAATAATCAAGGTGCTATTCTCAGGTGCTAAAGTAGAACAAGTTCACAATTTTGCCATTATATTCCAAAGCTCATTTATTTTATAGTACTACCTACTATCATATTCCCAAGCTCCATTATTTGATCATCACTTTATTTGTACTAGTCCCTTTTATATTGTCTCCTTTATTTTAGCTTAAAAAAAAAAAACTACCTTAGCTCATTATTTTACATTTGTTAAATAATTCAGGTGCTATTTTTTAGCTTAAGACTATTTACTTTGTTTTATACTTAATTCTAACTATAGATTCACTACAAATCTTATGATTACAAGCATTGATCCTGATACCAACCTCTTATTTAATGACTTAAATGAATCAAACAGTTACTGTAATTACTACACTGCAGAACAATCAAAGGCACTTCTCAGTGCCAACAACAACATAACTATCTTTAACTACAATATCAGATCTTTAAGCAAGCATTACGATGACCTCATAGCATTACTAAATTCCTTACATGCCAATATGTCCATCATTACACTAACTGAAACCTGGCTAAAGCCTGATAGTACAGATGTCTATGCCATTCCTGGTTACACAGCCATACACAACTGTAGGCCAGACCAACAAGGGGGTGGCACAGCCATATACTACTCAGACCAACTAGAATGTATCACTAATACTTGCACAAGAGATGAACATGGGGAATATATAATAGCCAAATTCAAATCCAAATACCTACAAAAACCTCTCACATTGATAAACATCTACAGAGTTCCACAGTCAAACATTAGCCAATTTAGTCAAAACCTAGGAAGTATGATAACTGATGCACGCATGAACAAAGATCACTTACTACTCTCAGGTGACTTCAATATAAATCTCCTGCAAGACCAGGACCCACACGTTACTGAATTCACAAACACAATGAGTAACTGTATGTTGCTACCAACAGTAACAAAACCTACAAGAGTTACAGAGACTAGTGTTTCCCTACTTGACCACATCTGGACCAACACCATATCCCCTTTAAAATCAGGCATAATTACAGATAATACCACAGACCACTACCCTACTTTCCTCATAACAACTCTTGGTAAATTACCCCAAGACACTACTAAAGTCACCTTCAGACTTCACAATGAGGCAGCCATTAATAACTTCACAACAGCAGTAGCAAACATTGACTGGCACACTGAGCTAGAAATCAATACAGATATTGACGAATGTATTAATAATTTTCTAAAAAAGACCCAATACCTCTATAACAAGCACTGCCCTAAAAAAACTAAGCAGATGACAGCTAAGAGACTGAACAGTCCCTGGCTAACACCCAGCATTCTCAAATCCATAAATACAAAACACCAATATGAAAAACAGTACAGAATGGGTCACATAACCAGAGACCAAACAAAACGTTACTCGTCAATCCTAACCAGCCTGATAAGAAGGGCAAAAAAATTGTATTATGAGAACAGATTATCCAACTTACGAGGTGATATAAAAAAGACCTGGAAAACCCTATCAGAAATTCTGGGAACAAAAAAGATATCACGAAATAGCGAAATAAAATTAGCAAAATCAGATGAACCCCAACTCCCACCAACAGAAACAGCAAACAGACTCAATGATTTCTTCTCCACTATAGGACAAAACCTTGCCAATAAAATCCCAAGCTCAGATACCCCACCAAATGACTACCTCACCGGCAACTACCCGAACACACTGTTCCTAGCTCCGACTAACCCATACGAAGTCTCCCTTATTATCAACGCACTAAAAAACAAGGCAGGAGATTTAAATACCTTACCACCCTTTATATACAAAAAAGTGTCACAAGTGCTATCACCAATCATTGCAACACTCTTTAACAAATCCATTGAATCCTCCACCTTCCCTACAGTACTCAAAATAGCAAGGGTCACCCCGATCCACAAAGGAGGAGACCAAACAGAGTTGAATAACTATAGGCCAATATCCAACTTACACCCTCTCTCAAAAATCTTCGAAAAATTAATTCATAAACGAATCTACTCCTACCTTATCTCCCAAAACATACTCAACCCCTGCCAATTTGGATTCAGGCCTAATAAAAATACTAATGATGCTATTATACACATGCTAGAACATATATACACTGCAATAGAGAAAAAAGAAGTCCCACTGGGGATCTTCATTGACTTACGTAAAGCTTTTGATACAGTTGACCATGACTTCCTCCACGTAAAATTGTCACACTATGGTATAAGAGGGCACTCCCTCAACTACCTCAAGTCATACCTCAGCAACAGAAGCCAATATGTGTACGCAAATGGGGCAAACTCTTCTGCACAACCAATTACAGTTGGTGTCCCACAGGGAAGTGTCCTTGGCCCTCTTCTCTTTCTCCTATACATAAATGACCTACCAAATGCTTCGCAATTACTCAAACCCACACTATTTGCTGATGACACAACATACGTCTTCTCCCACCCGAGCCCAGTCACGCTAGCCAATACTGTAAATACCGAATTACAGAAAATATCTACCTGGATGAGTACTAACAAACTTACACTAAACATTGACAAAACCTACTTCATTCAGTTTGGTAACAGAGCTACAGATGTCCCTCTTAACATAATGATAAACGGATCACCTATCACAAAGCTAACAGAGGGAAAATTCTTAGGAATCCACCTTGATAATAGACTCAAATTTCATACACATATACAACAAATTTCTAAGAAAATTTCCAAGACTGTAGGCATACTATCGAAGATACGGTACTATGCTCCACAGTCAGCCCTCCTGGCCCTATATCACTCTCTTATTTACCCCTATCTCACCTATGGAATTTGTGCATGGGGCTCAACAACAAGTAACCATCTCAGACCACTAATTACCCAACAAAAGGCTGCAGTTAGAATGATGATAAATTCTCACTACAGGCAGCACACTCCACCAATATTCAATACACTCAACCTACTCACCATACAAAACATCCATACTTATTACTGCACCTATTACATACATAGAACACTCAACTCTGATATTAACCCTCCCCTCAAACATCTCCTTGCCAACCTCAACAGAACACATGACCATAACACAAGGCACAGATCACTCTTTGATATTCCTCGTGTCCATCTCACGCTATGCAAAAACTCAATGCACATAAAAGGCCCTAAAATCTGGAATTCATTACCTGTAAATATAAAAGAAACACTACCTGTTTATAAATTCAAGTCTCTTCTCAAAGATCACTTACTCACCCAAAACCAAATAAATACTGAATAACTGAACCTTATAAATTGTATATCTTAAATGTTTCTCACAATTATATCACATAAATGTTAAACCTAAAACCCAATCTAACTTTATTATTTTTTAAATACACTACCTAACAGAATACTCCATTCTACTGAATTTACAACAATGCATGCAACCATATCCACTCATATCCACCATAACCATATCCACTCCAAACCAACAGATACAGATACTAATGCCGGAAAAAAAATCCCCCCCCAGTACCAACAATACCACCAGTCCGATAACATTCTTCTTTGCAAATATACAGGGTCTAAAGCCAGCAATAAACAACAAAATACCTTTCATCCGTGGACTGCTTGCAGAGGCAAAGGCAATGTTCGCGGCTTTCACTGAGACCCACATAAAGGATCACTTGGACAACGAAATATGGATCCCAGGTTACAACCTATACAGATGTGACAGAGTGAACAGGCAAAAGGGGGGGGTTGGCCTGTACATTGCAGAGTCACTTGTTTGCACAGAACTGCTTAATGCCTCAAATGACGTAGTGGAAGTTTTAGCAGTAAAGGTCGAGAACCAAAACCTAGTCATTGTGGTAGTCTACAAGCCTCCGGATGCAACATCCCAGCAATTCCAGGAACAGCTGTTAAAAATTGACCACTGTCTGGAAAATCTTCCAGCTCCTGCACCCAACATCTTGCTCCTGGGGGATTTCAACTTAAGGCACCTAAAATGGAGGAATATAGCAAATAATATTGTTGCAGTAATAACACCAGGAGGCAGCTCTGATGAAAACTCACACTCACACGAGCTTTTAAATCTCTGCACAAAATTCAATTTAAACCAGCAAATAATAGAGCCTACTAGACTGGAGAATACACTAGACCTCATCTTCACTAACAATGATGATCTGATAAGAAATGTCACCATATCAAAAACAATATACTCAGATCACAACATAATTGAGGTTCAGACATGTATGCGTGGAGCCCCAGACCGACAAAATGAGACTAGTCACGAGGGAGCATTCACCAAATTCAACTTCAATAACAAAAACATAAAGTGGGACCAAGTAAACCAAGTCCTAACCGATATAAGCTGGGAAGATATACTAAGCAACACAGACCCAAACTTATGCCTAGAACAGATTAACTCGGTGGCACTCGATGTATGCACAAGGCTTATTCCTCTAAGAAAAAGGAGGAGTAGATGTAAAATAGAAAGAGACAGGCGCTCCCTTTACAGGCGACGGAAAAGAATAACAGAGCGGCTAAAAGAGGTCAATATATCAGAAATGCGCAGGGAGACACTGGTCAGAGAAATAGCAAGCATCGAACTTAAGCTAAAAGAATCCTTTAGGAGTCAGGAATCGCGGGAAGAACTAAAAGCCATAAATGAAATCGAAAGAAACCCAAAGTATTTCTTCTCCTATGCCAAATCAAAATCGAGAACAACGTCCAGTATTGGGCCCCTACTTAAACAAGATGGGTCCTACACAGATGACAGCAAGGAAATGAGTGAGCTACTCAAGTCCCAATATGACTCAGTTTTTAGCAAGCCGCTAACCAGACTGAGAGTCGAAGATCAAAATGAATTTTTTATGAGAGAGCCACAAAATTTGATTAACACAAGCCTATCCGATGTTATCCTGACGCCAAATGACTTCGAACAGGCGATAAATGACATGCCCATGCACTCTGCCCCCAGGGCCAGACTCATGGAACTCTGTGTTCATCAAGAACTGCAAGAAGCCCCTATCACGAGCCTTTTCCATCCTATGGAGAGGGAGCATGGACACGAGTCGTCCCTCAGTTACTAAAAACAACAGACATAGCCCCACTCCACAAAGGGGGCAGTAAAGCAACAACAAAGAACTACAGACCAATAGCACTAACATCCCATATCATAAAAATCTTTGAAAGGGTCATAGAAGCAAGATCACCACCCATCTAGAAACCCATCAGTTACACAACCCAGGGCAACATGGGTTTAGAACAGGTCGCTCCTGTCTGTCTCAACTACTGGATCACTACGACAAGGTCCTAAATGCACTAGAAGACAAAAAGAATGCAGATGTAATATATACAGACTTTGCAAAAGCCTTGACAAGTGTGACCATGGCGTAATAGCGCACAAAATGCGCTAAAGGAATAACAGGAAAAGTTGGTCGATGGATCTATAATTTCCTCACTAACAGAACACAGAGGTAGTCGTCAACAGAGTAAAGTCGAGGCAGCTACGGTGAAAGCTCTGTTCCACAAGGCACAGTACTAGCTCCCATCTTGTTCCTCATCCTCATATCCGACATAGACAAGGATGTCAGCCACAGCACCGTGTCTTCCTTTGCAGATGACACCCGAATCTGCATGACAGTGTCTTCCATTGCAGACACTGCAAGGCTCAGCGGACATCAGCCAAATCTTTCAGTGGGCTGCAGAAAACAATATGAAGTTCAACGATGAGAAATTTCAATTACTCAGATATGGTAAACATGAGAAATTAAATCTTCATCAGAGTACAAAACAAATTCTGGCCACAAAATAGAAGCGAAACACCAGCGTCAAAGACCTGGGAGTGATTATGTGGAGGATCTCACCTTCAAGGACCATAACATTGTATCAATCGCATCTGCTAGAAAAATGACAGGATGGATAATGAGAACCTTCAAAACTAGGGAGGCCAAGCCCATGATGACACTCTTCAGGTCACTTGTTCTATCTAGGCTGGAATATTGCTGCACTCTAACAGCACCTTTCAAGGCAGGTGAAATTGCCGACCTAGAAAATGTACAGAGAACTTTCACGAGCGCTACGGAGATAAAACACCTCAATTACTGGGAGGCGCTTGAGGGGTTTCTAAACCTGTATTCCTGGAGCATGGGAGGGAGAGATACATGATTATATACACCTGGAAAATCCTAGAGGGACTAGTACCGAACTTGCACCGCGAATCACTCACTACGAAAGCAAAAGACTTGGCAGACGATGCACCATCCCCCCAATGAAAAGCAGGGGTGTCACTAGCACGTTAAGAGACCATACAATAAGTGTCAGGGGACCGAGACTGTTCAACTGCCTCCCAGCACACATAAGGGGGATTACCAACAGACCCCTGGCAGTCTTCAAGCTGGCACTGGACAAGCACCTAAAGTCAGTTCCTGATCAGCCGGGCTGTGGCTCGTACGTTGGTTTGCGTGCAGCCAGCAGCAACAGCCTGGTTGATCAGGCGCTGATCCACCAGGAGGCCTGGTCACAGACCGGGCCGCGGGGGCGTTGACCCCCGAAACTCTCTCCAGGTAAACTCCAGGTAATATGACCTGTCTTTGTAATACTCACTTGTGCTTTATAGTAATCAGTTTACATTAATGTTTTTCACTGATCTCATCATTGCTTAGTTAATCTTAAGTTAATTTTAAGCCAGCCCGTAATGCTATGCATAGTATAAGTGGCTTTGGCATGCTGCTCTTATCTGTATTTTTTTGTACCTCTGTATGTGTGCTCAAATTATAAATAAATAAATAAATAAATAAATATCTAAGTATGGAGAAGAAGTGGAGATAGATGACCATAGCATAATCAACAGAAATGCAGGAGTTGCTTACTCACTGGGAAGGTGTGAAAAGAATCACACGAAAGCACCCAGATACTGACAAAAACTGAACTCGCTTCCTAGGTTTTCAAAGATAATGTTTTAACTCATTTTAAGTCTCTCAAAAGAAAGTGTCATATGAACAACTCTGGATTGCTCCCCCCCCCCCTCCCAGAGGCAGCAGTTGGAAGGAACTCTTCTTTCTAACTAGTAACCTCCTCCCCACCACCACCACACCAACCCTTCAAGTTCAAGATACATTAAAAGTTACACGTTCGGAGTACTGGAATGAACTGCCACAAAACCATGTGTACTATATTGGGGTTTGAGTTACAACAGTTTTGAGGTACAATATGTCTTCTGGAATGGATTAATATTATAACAAGGGGACCACTGCATTATCAAAAGCACTTTAGTAAAACGAGATCAATTTAACCAGTACATGAGCATATTCACACAGTGAAATAACTTACTAAGTTATGAAATGTAGCAGCTCTTACCTGGATCACTAAATGTAAAACTTTAAGAACCAACACAGGAAAAAGACGTGTACAATACTGAAGTGCAAAATTCCACCACCACACCAGTTACAAGAGTTAACACCTGATAAGCGCACACTCATCTTATCTTGTGTGTCTTATCTACATGATACATTTTCAAACTACACCACTACTACCACCGAACATCCACATCCACCACCAACCAATACTTTTGACAGTAACAATGACAATGTTTATTTCCTTGTAAAGCTTACAATGTGTGGTTTACATGTTATACAATATTAATTACAAAGAAAGCCACTAGCATGCCTAGGCATTTCAGGCAGACTAATACTAATTCATACTCTACAGTATATTGATATAGGTTATGGAGCAGTACATTTGAACATACATTATTAGATACATGCATAAATATATAAATACGTAAATAGATTTATAATAGTGAGGGTCTTGGCATGATACAGTGTACACCGTTTCTATTAAAGCTCGTATATTGGGAGAGTATCTTAGGCAAACTTAGGACAAACTTAAGATTTAACAGGCAATAGTTATACAGTGGAACCGCATTTTTCGGCTGTAATCCGTTCCAGAAGGTCGGCCTAAATTCGAACTGGCCTAAATTCGAAGCAATATTTCCCATAAGAATTAATGTAAATACAATTAATCCATTCCAGACACCCAAAAAATATTAACAAAAAAACATTTTTTAAACATTAATTATAGTTTTACATACACACAACAATGAGAACTAAATAAAATAAATGAATATTTAAATCACTTGCATACCTTTATTGAAGACTCTTGTTGACTTATAGAAGACAGGGAAGAGAGAGGGAGGAATGATTAGTGTTTGGAAGGGAAATCCCCCTCCACAAGGACTTCAGGTACCAAAGCTTTCTCTGGGGTTACTTCCCTGCCTGCCTGCTACACTTCCCTGCCTGCCTGCTACACTTCCCTGCCTGCCTGCTACACTTCCCTGCCTGCCTGCTACACTTCCCTGCCTGCCTGCTACACTTCCCTGCCTGCCTGCTACACTTCCCTGCCTGCCTGCTACACTTCCCTGCCTGCCTGCTACACTTCCCTGCCTGCCTGCTACACTTCCCTGCCTGCCTGCCTGCTACACTTCCCTGCCTGCCTGCCTGCTACACTTCCCTGCCTGCCTGCTACACTTCCCTGCCTGCCTGCTACACTTCCCTGCCTGCCTGCTACACTTCCCTGCCTGCCTGCTACACTTCCCTGCCTGCCTGCTACACTTCCCTGCCTGCCTGCTACACTTCCCTGCCTGCCTGCTACACTTCCCTGCCTGCCTGCTACACTTCCTTGCCTGCCTGCTACACTTCCCTGCCTGCCTGCTACACTCCCTCCCTGCATGCCTGCTACACTCCCTCCCTCCATGCTACACTCCCTCCCTCCATGCTACACTCCCTCCCTCCCTCCATGCTACACTCCCTCCCTCCCTCCATGCTACACTCCCTCCCTCCCTCCATGCCTCCATGCTTCACTCCCTCCCTCCCTCCAAGCAACACTCCCTCCCTCCCTCCCTCCATGCTACACTCCCTCCCTCCCTCCATGCTACACTCCCTCCCTCCCTCCCTCCCTCCATGCTACACTCCCTCCCTCCCTCCCTCCATGCTACACTCCCTCCCTCCCTCCCTCCATGCTACACTCCCTCCCTCCATGCTACACTCCCTCCATGCTACACTCCCTCCATGCTACACTCCCTCCCTCCATGCTACACTCCCTCCCTCCCTCCCTCCCTCCATGCTACACTCCCTCCCTCCCTCCATGCTACACTCCCTCCCTCCCTCCCTCCATGCTACACTCCCTCCCTCCCTCCATGCTACACTCCCTCCCTCCCTCCCTCCATGCTACACTCCCTCCCTCCCTCCCTCCATGCTACACTCCCTCCCTCCCTCCATGCTACACTCCCTCCCTCCCTCCCTCCCTCCCTCCATGCTACACTCCCTCCCTCCCTCCCTCCCTCCATGCTACACTCCCTCCCTCCCTCCCTCCCTCCATGCTACACTCCCTCCCTCCCTCCATGCTACACTCCCTCCCTCCCTCCCTCCCTCCCTCCCTCCATGCTACACTCCCTCCCTCCCTCCCTCCCTCCCTCCATGCTACACTCCCTCCCTCCCTCCCTCCATGCTACACTCCCTCCCTCCCTCCATGCTACACTCCCTCCCTCCCTCCATGCTACACTCCCTCCCTCCTTCCCTCCCTCCCTCCATGCTACACTCCCTCCCTCCATGCTACACTCCCTCCCTCCCTCCCTCCATGCTACACTCCCTCCCTCCCTCCCTCCCTCCCTCCATGCTACACTCCCTCCTTCCCTCCCTCCCTCCATGCTACACTCCCTCCCTCCCTCCCTCCCTCCATGCTACACTCCCTCCCTCCCTCCCTCCATGCTACACTCCCTCCCTCCCTCCCTCCCTCCCTCCATGCTACACTCCCTCCCTCCCTCCCTCCATGCTACACTCCCTCCCTCCCTCCATGCTACACTCCCTCCCTCCCTCCATGCTACACTCCCTCCCTCCCTCCATGCTACACTCCCTCCCTCCCTCCATGCTACACTCCCTCCCTCCCTCCATGCTACACTCCCTCCCTCCCTCCATGCTACACTCCCTCCCTCCCTCCCTCCCTCCCTCCATGCTACACTCCCTCCCTCCATGCTACACTCCCTCCCTCCCTCCATGCTACACTCCCTCCCTCCCTCCCTCCCTCCCTCCATGCTACACTCCCTCCCTCCCTCCCTCCCTCCATGCTACACTCCCTCCCTCCCTCCATCCATGCTACACTCCCTCCCTCCATCCATGCTACACTCCCTCCCTCCCTCCATGCTACACTCCCTCCCTCCCTCCCTCCATGCTACACTCCCTCCCTCCCTCCATGCTACACTCCCTCCCTCCCTCCATGCTACACTCCCTCCCTCCCTCCATGCTACACTCCCTCCCTCCCTCCATGCTACACTCTCTCTCTCTCCCCCTCCCTCCATGCCACACTCTCTCCCTCCCTCCATGCCACACTCTCTCCCTCCCTCCATGCCACACTCTCTCCCTCCCTCCATGCCACACTCTCTCCCTCCCTCCATGCCACACTCTCTCCCTCCCTCCATGCCACACTCTCTCCCTCCCTCCATGCCACACTCTCTCCCTCCCTCCATGCCACACTCTCTCCCTCCCTCCATGCCACACTCTCTCCCTCCCTCCATGCCACACTCTCTCCCTCCCTCCATGCCACACTCTCTCCCTCCCTCCATGCCACACTCTCTCCCTCCCTCCATGCCACACTCTCTCCCTCCCTCCATGCCACACTCTCTCCCTCCCTCCATGCCACACTCTCTCCCTCCCTCCATGCCACACTCTCTCCCTCCCTCCATGCCACACTCTCCCTCCCTCCATGCCACACTCTCTCCCTCCCTCCATGCCACACTCTCTCCCTCCCTCCATGCCACACTCTCTCCCTCCCTCCATGCCACACTCTCTCCCTCCCTCCATGCCACACTCTCTCCCTCCCTCCATGCCACACTCTCTCCCTCCCTCCATGCCACACTCTCTCCCTCCCTCCATGCCACACTCTCTCCCTCCCTCCATGCCACTCTCTCTCCCTCCCTCCATGCCACTCTCTCTCCCTCCCTCCATGCCACACTCTCTCCCTCCCTCCATGCCACACTCTCTCCCTCCCTCCATGCCACACTCCCTCCCTCCATGCCACACTCCCTCCCTCCCTCCATGCCACACTCCCTCCCTCCCTCCATGCCACACTCACTCCCTCCCTCCCTCTCTCCATGCCACACCCCCTGCCTCCATCCATGCCACACCCCCTGCCTCCATCCATGCCACACTCCCTGCCTCCATCCATGCCACACTCCCTGCCTCCATCCATGCCACACTCCCTGCCTCCCTCCATGCCACACTCCCTGCCTCCCTCCATGCCACACTCCCTGCCTCCCTCCATGCCACACTCCCTGCCTCCCTCCATGCCACACTCCCTGCCTCCCTCCATGCCACACTCCCTGCCTCCCTCCATGCCACACTCCCTGCCTCCCTCCATGCCACACTCCCTGCCTCCCTCCATGCCACACTCCCTGCCTCCCTCCATGCCACACTCCCTGCCTCCCTCCATGCCACACTCCCTGCCTCCCTCCATGCCACACTCCCTGCCTCCCTCCATGCCACACTCCCTGCCTCCCTCCATGCCACACTCCCTGCCTCCCTCCATGCCACACTCCCTGCCTCCCTCCATGCCACACTCCCTGCCTCCCTCCATGCCACACTCCCTGCCTCCATCCATGCCACACTCCCTGCCTCCCTCCATGCCACACTCCCTGCCTCCCTCCATGCCACACTCCCTGCCTCCCTCCATGCCACACTCCCTGCCTCCCTCCATGCCACACTCCCTGCCTCCCTCCATGCCACACTCCCTGCCTCCCTCCATGCCACACTCCCTGCCTCCCTCCATGCCACACTCCCTGCCTCCCTCCATGCCACACTCCCTGCCTCCCTCCATGCCACACTCCCTGCCTCCATGCCTGCTACACTCCCTGCCCATGGTGGCTTGTTTTACAGTCGCACTTAATAAACAAGCCACATCAGCTTCTTAATATGACCAATATACGAGACAATGGCTGAAATGTGGAGCAAAATTTCCACCGAAAAACTAGCCTAAATACGAATCAGCCGATAAACACAGTGGCCGAAAAACAAGGTTCCACTGTATTAGGAATTTTGTTTACAGTCATTTGGGTGAGTGTAAGTGTAAATTAGGGGGAATTACATTATTATTATTATTATAATCAAGGGGGAAGCGCTAAACCCGGAGGATTATACAGCGCCTGGGGGGGGGGGGATGTGGAAGGCATTCAGGCTTAATTCGGGGAACTGGAGCACAGATCCAATTCCCTAAATCAAGAGCCCCTCACCAACATCAAGGAACCTTCCTTGAGGGGAGGGGGAATTACAGAAAATGTGAGTAAGACTATATTGTTTTGGATGTGTTCATGATACCAGAGGAGAATTAGGTGGTTTTCATTTGGTTAGTTGATGATAGGGAGATATGATATAGTTTTGAAAATGATGGTAGAGTCTGCAGCTCTAGAGTTTTCAGGCAGGGAGCTCCAGATTTTAGACACTTTTATGTACACCAAATTTTTGTAGAGGTTTAGCTGGACATGAGGAATGATGTAGAGATTTTTGTGTCTGGTATAGTGTCTATGGGTCCTACTGCAAATATCATGAAAGTGTTTTAGTTCAGGGTTAATATTAGAACGAATTACTTATGCAAACCTTTCCAGAAAAGCCAGAATAACACTATCCATAAGGATAGGGATCAAACTGAACTTATAAAGTATAGATCAATTACTAATCTACCAACACTATCAAAAATACTGGATGAAGATACCAAAACTAACTGTACATGCACCTAACCAAGCACAATATGCATATTCCTGGTCAATTTGGATTCAAAGTTTAACACAAATGATGCAATATTAAAAATACTTAATAGTTTATTCAGCACTGGAGAGAAATTGCTATCCTGTTAAAATTTTATTGATCTGCAATAAAAATGGCATTTAATACTGTTGGTGACAATATGGTCCCGAGGCCCCAATATGGTCCCGAGGCCCCAATATGGTCCCGAGGCCCCAAATGTTAGGGACACATAATATAACAATACTACATTACATAGAGTTAAGCAAAGATAATAAGACACATGGCTAGAATATGCAGCAATTATATATTTTACAGCATTACCTAAAGATAACAATGATACATGATATAGAGTTAATCTTGCATAGAACAAAGTTAGTGTGACTTATGGATCAACCAGACTGTAGAGAATACTCTAGACCTGACTGTCTTCAAGATGAAATTCAATAATGTCCTCAAGCAAGTTGCTGATCAGCCAGGCTGTGGTAGATACATTGGACTGCAAGAAATGGGCACTAACAGTGATCAATCAGACCTGGTCTGGGACCAGACCCGAGGGGGAGGGGTGACCTCCAGAGTGACCTCCAAACATGTCATTACCATCAAAATTAAGTGCTAAACCCACAAGAGTCAAAGAGCTCCAGGTACATGTGGAACTGCCAATAACACTCCGGCAGGTCTGGCACCCACACAGGCAGGTCTGGCACCCACACAGGCGGGTCTGGCACCCACACAGGCGGGTCTGGCACCCACACAGGCGGGTCTGGCACCCACACAGGCGGGTCTGGCACCCACACAGGCGGGTCTGGCACCCACACAGGCGGGTCTGGCACCCACACAGGCGGGTCTGGCACCCACACAGGCGGGTCTGGCACCCACACAGGCGGGTCTGGCACCCACACAGGCGGGTCTGGCACCCACACAGGCGGGTCTGGCACCCACACAGGCGGGTCTGGCACCCACACAGGCGGGTCTGGCACCCACACAGGCGGGTCTGGCACCCACACAGGCGGGTCTGGCATCCACACAGGCGGGTCTGGCACCCACACAGGCGGGTCTGGCACCCACACTTTAAAACTCATCACAGGTTATCTTAAGAGGACCTCAGGTTTTTAATCCAGGGCAGGGGAGGGCTGCTCCAGTTACTCTGATCAAGAGCCCAGCAGCATCACCCCTCCCAGGGGTACAGGGGGTGGCGCCCCCCGCTGATGAAAGTCAGCACATGACCTTCATGACTTACCCTGGGTCACCCCCGCCCCCCCGGGGACATAATAATGTCAAGATCATCTTCCTATATCATCATTACCCTCAGTGATCATCATAACATTATAATAACAATGATAATAATGATAGTGAAGGATGATAGGTGTGGGTGGTGAGTCACTTATCATTACCAGTCATCTCTCTCATTACTTCACTCATCACCATATATACCAGCACCACTACAACCACATATACCACCAACACAACCATATATACCAGCCACACCGCCATATATACCAGGAGAGGCTGATAATACTAAGAAATATACTGACGTGTGAGAGGCAGGTGTGGTGCAGCTGACCACTGTGTTCCGACTGATGGCCACGACTTCACCTTCCTTCATTCACTCAATATACTTTATTTCCACACAATTTTCACTTCACATTACTTACTTTATGCACATAAATTATTACACAAATAGAGTTGTAATAAATTAATACGACTTAACTTAGAACAACATTCATTAAATAAAATATTTTTATTATTCTCCATGCCATAAAACTTAGTCTTTTTCACTTGTAAATTATGAATTATGTTTTTATTAATTGACAGATTGCCGTGTTTACATATATATAATTTTAAAATAATGATAATTACTTAATTATGAGAGTGGGACAAGTAACTTTGTTATATTCCAAAAATTAGAACACTATGGCGGCTGATCTTTAACATATTACAACACCTGTGTTGATGTTGCAACTAATACAACACCTGTGTTGATGTTGCAACTAATACAACACCTGTGTTGATGTTGCAACTAATACAACACCTGTGTTGATGTTGCAACTAATACAACACCTGTGTTGATGTTGCAACTAATACAACACCTGTGTTGATGTTGCAACTAATACATCTGTGTTGATGTTGCAACTAATACAACATCTGTGTTGATGTTGCAACTAATACAACATCTGTGTTGATGTTGCAACTAATACAACATCTGTGATGTTGCAACTAATACAACATCTGTGTTGATGTTGCAACTAATACAACATCTGTGTTGATGTTGCAACTAATACAACACCTGTGTTGATGTTGCAACTACTACAACACCTGTGTTGATGTTGCAACTAATACAACACCTGTGTTGATGTTGCAACTAATACAACACCTGTGTTGATGTTGCTACTAATACAACACCTGTGTTGATGTTGCAACTAATACAACACCTGTGTTGATGTTGCAACTAATACAACACCTGTGTTGATGTTGCAACTAATACAACACCTGTGTTGATGTTGCAACTAATACAACACCTGTGTTGATGTTGCAACTAATACAACACCTGTGTTGATGTTGCAACTAATACAACACCTGTGTTGATGTTGCAACTAATACAACACCTGTGTTGATGTTGCAACTAATACAACACCTGTGTTGACGTTGCAACTAATACAACACCTGTGTTGATGTTGCAACTAATACAACACCTGTGTTGATGTTGCAACTAATACAACACCTGTGTTGACGTTGCAACTAATACAACACCTGTGTTGACGTTGCAACTAATACAACACCTGTGTTGACGTTGCAACTAATACAACACCTGTGTTGACGTTGCAACTAATACAACACCTGTGATGTTGCAACTAATACAACACCTGTGTTGATGTTGCAACTAATACAACACCTGTGTTGATGTTGCAACTACTACAACACCTGTGTTGATGTTGCAACTAATACAACACCTGTGTTGATGTTGCAACTAATACAACACCTGTGTTGATGTTGCTACTAATACAACACCTGTGTTGATGTTGCAACTAATACAACACCTGTGTTGATGTTGCAACTAATACAACACCTGTGTTGATGTTGCAACTAATACAACACCTGTGTTGATGTTGCAACTAATACAACACCTGTGTTGATGTTGCAACTAATACAACACCTGTGTTGATGTTGCAACTAATACAACACCTGTGTTGATATTGCAACTAATACAACACCTGTGTTGATGTTGCAACTAATACAACACCTGTGTTGATGTTGCAACTAATACAACACCTGTGTTGATGTTGCAACTAATACAACACCTGTGTTGATGTTGCAACTAATACAACACCTGTGTCGATGTTGCAACTAATACAACACCTGTGTTGATGTTGCAACTAATACAACACCTGTGTTGATGTTGCAACATACAACACCTGTGTTAATGTTGCAATACACCTGTGTTGATGTTGCAACTAATACAACACCTGTGTTGATGTTGCAACTAATACAACACCTGTGTTGATGTTGCAACTAATACAACACCTGTGTTGATGTTGCAACCAATACAACACCTGTGTTGATGTTGCAACTAATACAACACCTGTGTTGATGTTGCAACATACAACACCTGTGTTAATGTTGCAATACAACACCTGTGTTGATGTTGCAACTAATACAACACCTGTGTTGATGTTGCAACTAATACAACACCTGTGTTGATGTTGCAACTAATACAACACCTGTGTTGATGTTGCAACTAATACAACACCTGTGTTGATGTTGCAACTAATACAACACCTGTGTTGTTGCAAATACAACACCTGTGTTGATGTTGCAACTAATACAACACCTGTATTGATGTTGCAACTCATGCAACACCTGTGTTGGTCTTGCAACTCATGCAACACCTGTGTTGGTCTTGCAACACATGTGTTGATTTTGCAACTCATGTAACACCTGTGTTGGTCTTGCAACTCATGCAACACATGTGTTGGTCTTGCAACTCATGCAACACCTTCGTTGATCTTGCAGCTCATGCAACACCTGTGTTGATCTTGCAACTCCTGCAACACCTGTGATCTTACAACTCATACAACAAGTGAAGTATAACTGAATACCTGGCGGGTGTTTCGGGGGTCAACGCCCCCGAGGCCCAGTCCGTGAACACTCCTCGTGGTGAACCAGAGCATGGTCAAACAGGCTGTTACTGTTGGACGCACGTAAACTAACACTCTTGACTACCGCCCACAGGATGGGTATGGGGTGCATAATAAACATATTAAACTAACATATTAAACTAACGTAAACTAACGCATAAACCATAGTCCGGTTGGTCAGGTACTGACTTCAGGTGCCTGTCCAGCGCCTTCTTGAAGACAGTCAGGGGTCTTGAAGACAGTCAGGGGTCTTGAAGACAGTCAGGGGTCTTGAAGACAGTCAGGGGTCTTGAAGACAGCCAGGGTTTTCAAGACAGCCAGGGGTCTTGAAGACAGTCAGGGGTCTTGAAGACAGTCAGGGGTCTTGAAGACAGCCAGGGTTTTCAAGACAGCCAGGGGTCTTGAAGACAGTCAGGGGTCTTGAAGACAGCCAGGGTTTTCAAGACAGCCAGGGGTCTTGAAGACAGTCAGGGGTCTTGAAGACAGTCAGGGGTCTTGAAGACAGCCAGGGGTCTTGAAGACAGAGGTCTTAAAGACAGCCAGGGGTCTTGAAGACAGCCAGGGGTCTTGAAGAGAGTCAGGGGTCTTGAATACAGCCAGGGGTCTTGAAGACAGTCAGGGGTCTTGAAGACAGTCAGGGGTCTTGAAGACAGAGGTCTTAAAGACAGCCAGGGGTCTTGAAGACAGCCAGGGGTCTTGAAGAGAGTCAGGGGTCTTGAATACAGCCAGGGGTCTTGAAGACAGTCAGGGGTCTTGAAGACAGTCAGGGATTTTAAAGACAGTCAGGGGTCTTGAAGATGGCCAGGGGTCTTGAAGACAGCCAGGGTTCTTGAAGACAGTCAGAGGTCTTGAAGACAGCCAGGGGTCTTGAAGACAGCCAGGGGTCTTGAAGATGGCCAGGGGTCTTGAAGACAGCCAGGGTTCTTGAAGACAGTCAGAGGTCTTGAAGACAGCCAGGGGTCTTGAAGACAGCCAGGGGTCTTGAAGACAGCCAGGGGTCTTGAAGACAGCCAGGGGTCTTGAAGACAGACAGGGGTCTTGAAGACAGTCAGAGGTCTTGAAGACAGCCAGGGGTCTTGAAGAAAGCCAGGGGTCTTAAAGACAGCCAGGGGTCTTGAAGACAGTCAGAGGTCTTGAAGACAGCCAGGGGTCTTGAAGACAGTCAGAGGTCTTGAAGACAGCCAGGGGTCTTGAAGACAGTCAGAGGTCTTGAAGACAGCCAGGAGTCTTGAAGACAGCCAGGGGTCTTGAAGACAGCCAGGGGTCTTGAAGACAGCCAGGGGTCTTGAAGACAGCCAGGGGTCTTGAAGACAGCCAGGGGTCTTGAAGACAGCCAGGGGTCTTGAAGACAGCCAGGGGTCTTGAAGACAGCCAGGGGTCTTCAAGACAGCCAGGGGTCTTGAAGACAGCCAGGGGTCTTCAAGACAGCCAGGGGTCTTCAAGACAGCCAGAGAGACAAGCGCCTCATTGCTTGATCATATCTGGATCAATATTATATCCCCACTAAAAGCAGCCATTATCACAAACAACACTACGGACCACTACCCAACTTTCCTCATAACTAGCTTAGGTAGACTGCCTCAGGACACAACTTAGGTAGACTACCTCAGGACACAACTTAGGTAGACTACCTCAGGACACAACTTAGGTAGACTACCTCAGGACACAACTTAGGTAGACTACCTCAGGACACAACTTAGGTAGACTACCTCAGGACACAACTTAGGTAGACTACCTCAGGACACAACTTAGGTAGACTGCCTCAGGACACAACTTAGGTAGACTGCCTCAGGACACAACTTAGGTAGACTGCCTCAGGACACAACTTAGGTAGACTACCTCAGGACACAACTTAGGTAGACTGCCTCAGGACACAACTTAGGTAGACTACCTCAGGACACAACTTAGGTAGACTACCTCAGAACACAACTTAGGTAGACTACCTCAGGACACAACTTAGGTAGACTACCTCAGAACACAACTTAGGTAGACTACCTGAGGACACAACTTAGGTAGACTACCTCAGAACACAACTTAGGTAGACTGCCTCAGGACACAACTTAGGTAGACTACCTCAGAACACAACTTAGGTAGACTACCTCAGGACACAACTTAGGTAGACTACCTCAGAACACAACTTAGGTAGACTACCTCAGAACACAACTTAGGTAGACTACCTCAGAACACAACTTAGGTAGACCACCTCAGGACACAACTTAGGTAGACTACCTCAGAACACAACTTAGGTAGACTACCTCAGGACACAACTTAGGTAGACTACCTCAGAACACAACTTAGGTAGACTACCTCAGGACACAACTTAGGTAGACTACCTCAGAACACAACTTAGGTAGACTACCTCAGAACACAACTTAGGTAGACTGCCTTAAGACACAACTTAGGTAGACTGCCTTAAGACACAACTTAGGTAGACTGCCTCAGGACACAACTTAGGTAGACTACCTCAGGACACAACTTAGGTAGACTACCTCAAGACACAACTTAGGTAGACTGCCTCAGGACACAACTTAGGTAGACTACCTCAGGACACAACTTAGGTAGACTGCCTCAGGACACAACTTAGGGAGACTGCCTCAGGACACAACTCAGGTAGACTGCCTCAGGACACAACTTAGGTAGACTGCCTCAGAACACAACTTAGGTAGACTGCCTCAGGACACAACTTAGGTAGACTGCCTCAGGACACAACTTAGGTAGACTACCTCAGAACACAACTTAGGTAGACTACCTCAGGACACAACTTAGGTAGACTACCTCAGAACACAACTTAGGTAGACTACCTCAGAACACAACTTAGGTAGACTACCTCAGGACACAACTTAGGTAGACTACCTCAGGACACAACTTAGGTAGACTGCCTCAGGACACAACTTAGGTAGACTGCCTCAGGACACAACTTAGGTAGACTACCTCAGGACACAACTTAGGTAGACTACCTCAGGACACAACTTAGGTAGATTCCCTCAGGACACAACTTAGGTAAACTGCCTCAGGACACAACTTAGGTAGACTACCTCAGGACACAACTTAGGTAGACTACCTCAGGACACAACTTAGGTAGACTGCCTCAGAACACAACTTAGGTAGACTGCCTCAGGACACAACTTAGGTAGACTACCTCAGGACACAACTTAGGTAGATTCCCTCAGGACACAACTTAGGTAGACTGCCTCAGAACACAACTTAGGTAGACTGCCTCAGGACACAACTTAGGTAGATTCCCTCAGGACACAACTTAGGTAGACTGCCTTAGAACACAACTTAGGTAGACTGCCTCAGGACACAACTTAGGTAGATTCCCTCAGGACACAACTTAGGTAGACTACCTCAGAACACAACTTAGGTAGATTCCCTCAGGACACAACTTAGGTAGACTACCTCAGGACACAACTTAGGTAGATTCCCTCAGGACACAACTTAGGTAGACTACCTCAGGACACAACTTAGGTAGATTCCCTCAGGACACAACTTAGGTAGACTGCCTCAGGACACAACTTAGGTAGATTCCCTCAGGACACAACTTAGGTAGACTACCTCAGGACACAACTTAGGTAGATTCCCTCAGGACACAACTTAGGTAGACTACCTCAGGACACAACTTAGGTAGACTGCCTCAGGACACAACTTAGGTAGCCTGCCTTAAGACACGACTAAGATCTCTTTTCAACTACATGACGAGTCATCAGTAAATAGTTTTATTACTGCCTTACGTAGCACTAACCAGCTGGGTGAGCTACAGGACACCCACTCTATTTGTCAAAATATTTCTACACAAAACCCAAAACCTCTAATATAACTATCAAAACAATACACATCAATACTTACTAATCTAATACGGAAGTCCAAGCAAATGTATTATGTAAACAGATTTAATGAAATAAAAGGTGATATGAAAAAGACCTGGAAAATTTTCTCTGAAAATTTGGGCTCTAGAAAACTGTCTAGAAGCAGAGATTAACTTAGCGACACCAGACGAACCTTACATATAACCTATACACTGCCAACAAACTTAATATCTTCTTGTGTACTACATGTATAAGATCAAAACTAACAAGCAAAATCTCAAACGCAAATATTCAGCCACAAGACAATCTCATTGGTAATTATCTAAATACTCTATATATAGCACCAACAAATCCTATTGAAGTCTCACTAATTATTAATTCATTAAAAAACAAGACAAGAGACTTAAATAACTTGCCAACAGTCAAGTATAAAAAAGCAACTCATGTGCTGTCCACCATTATTGCAACATTATTTAACAAATCTGTTGAATCTTCAACATTGTCATCCATACTCAAGACAGCAAGAGTCACCACGATCCTCAGAGAAGACGATATAGAACTAAATAACTACAGACCGATATTTAACTTGTCTTTGCTCTCTAAAATCTTTGAAAAATAATACATAAGCAAATCTACTCCTACCTGCTATCCCATAACATACTGAACCCCTGCCAGTCTGGGTTTAGGCAGAAAAAAGCATGAATGGTGCAATTACGTATTCAGATGCTCGAATTACTATATATACGTACATCACTTGATAAAATGAATATCTTCTGGGTCTCTTCATAGGCCTACGGAAAGCATTTGATACAGTAAACCAAAATATCTTGCACCTAAAACTTGAACATTACGGGCACAGAGGACACTCCCTCAATTACCTAAAATCTTATCTTAGTGATAAACACCAGTATGATACACAAATGGTGTGACTTCCACAACTCAACCTGTAGTTGTTGGAGTACCACAGGGAAGTGTCCTAGGTCCTCTTCTCTTTCTTATTTACATCAATGACCTCCCAAATGCATCTCGACTCCTTAAATAAGTTCTATCAACCCTCCGCTCAAACTTCTCCTAGACAGCTTCAACAGAACACAGACATAATACGAGGCACAAAACACTTTTTGACATCCCTCGTGTCCATCACACTATGCAAAAATGCAATGTACATTAAGTGCCCGAAGATCTGGAACTTTGCCTGCAACAGAAAGAGGTCCGCTGCCCACAAATCAGTTTAGGATCATACTCAAAAATTATTTCATCTCTCAATAACAAACATACCCACACTATGATAAACCCCAACCAAATTCAAAGCTACTCCCCCCAGTACAGTGTCTGCACTCTGAAGGAGGGGTGTTAATGTTTCAGTTTAAACTGTAGTGTAAAGCACCCTTCTGGCAAGACAGTGATGGAGTGAATGATGGTGAAAGTTTTTCTTTTTCGGGCCACCCTGCCTTGGTGGGAATCGGCCAGTGTGATAATAAAAAAAAAGATAACTGTTAAGCCATTATTACAAACTTAAATATGTATGTTTGTATCACTAATTGTTCTAACTCATGTTAATAATAAAGTAAATGAGCTTAATTATGAACTTTAAAATGCATGATTGATTGTATCATAAATTGATTGTATCATATATTGTACTACCTCATATTAATAACAGAGAGAAATATTGACTATTTGTATTCTACCAGTCTTCACCTGTCTACACTTAAGTAGTTTATAAGTATTATGTTAAGTCTGCCTGATATGCCTCAGCATGATAGTGGCTGTCTTTGCTCCCATCATATTATGATATGTAAACACACAATGTAACATTAGCAAAGAAATAAATATTTTATTTTATTTATTTATTTATTCGCAGATAACACCACTTATGTGTTCTACCCCTCAAACCTGACTATACTTAGTAACAGTGTTAACAGCGAGTTAACAAAAATATCTAACTGGATAACAACCAACAAGCTCACTCTTAATACTGAAAACACCTAATTCATGCTTTTTGGAAACAGAGCATTAAATATCCAGGTAAACATATGATGAATGGTTAACCCATTACAAAGACACACTGAGGGCAAATTTCTAAGTCTCCATTTTGATTATAATCTTAAATTTCATATTCACATCCAACATATAATTAAAAAAGTTTACAAAACACTACATATCCTTTCCAAGATACGATACTATGTACACCGAAGTGTCCTCCTTACTTTATATTACTCTCTAATATAGCCTTACCTTACCTATGGTATTTGCTTGGGGATTTACCATGGCCAGTCACCTTAAACCTTTAATAACCCAACATAAAGCTGGTGTGTGGATGATCACAAACTCCAGCTCCAGACAACACATCCCATCACTCTTCACCACCTTGAACTTACTTAATATACAAAATATACACACTTATTATTGTGCCTTGTGGCATGCAAAGAGTATGTAACCTTTATTCGGCGCATGTACACACCCTCATTTACAGGCTATCTCCCCCAACCAGCGAACCAGGTGACTGAGAGTTGACGATGGGGCCCCGTCGTTCAACTAGCAACCGGGTTCCAGCCAATAAGAAGGTGGTTTTGGCAATCGCAGAGGTTATGAGGGTACCACTCTCCTGTCTGCCCTTGTCATTCCCATTCTAGAGCTGGTTGAAGCACGGTCTGCTCTCTTGTGGCTTCTATTCTGCCTTGCTTACCGTGGAGTGCACTAATACTTATCACTGTACATAGTGTATATAGTGTACATATTGCTGTTCTAAATTGGTGAAGGATAATATAAGTCAAAACTTTTCTGCTGTGTTTATTTTGCTCCCTTTACACCCAGGATAACAGGCCATTTGGACTCCTGGGTTGTAATATGCCTACTATATATATAGAACATTTAAACCCCAATATAAACCCTCCGCTCAAACTCCTAGACAGCTTCAACATAACACACAGGTATAACACGAGGCACAAAACACTTTTTGACATCCCTCGTGTCCGTCACACTATGCAAAAATGCAATACACATGAAGTGCCCGAAGATCTGGAACTCTTTGCCTGAAGCAGCAAAAGGTCCGTTGTCCACGAGCCAACTTAGGACTACATGTATACTTAAAAATCATCTCATCTCTCAATAATAACCATATCCATACTATGCTAATTTCTAACCAAATTTCAAGCAACTCTCCCAAATATTTTATTATCCCTTATTTGTTAAAACATTATTACTAACCTAAAAATGCCTCGGCATGATAGTGACTTTCTTTGTACGTACCAATCAAATTATGAAATGTAAACAAACACACATTGTAACCTTTCCAAAGAAATAAACTTTTGATTTTGATTTTGAAGGGTCTTAAAGAAAGTCTTGGGGGATTTAAGACAGCCAGGGGTCTTGAAGACCCCAAAGGCCTATTAGGAATCCCTCTTATGTATGCTGGGAGGCAGTTTTGGACCCCTAACACTTACTGTGTTGTCTCCTAGTGTTCTCGTGACACCCCTGCTTTTCACTGAGGGACTGTTGTATCTCCTGCCGAGTCTTTTGCTTTTGTACAGTGATTTTCGTGTGCAAGTTTGGAACTAATCCCTCTAGGATTTACCAAGTGTATATTATCATGTATCTTTCTCGCCTGCGTTCCAGGGAGTACAAATCAAGGGACTTCAACCGTTCCCAGGAATTTAGGTGCTACTTTTACATGCCGTGAAAGTTCTCTGTATTTTCTCAAGGTCTGCAGTTTTGCCTGTCTTGAAAGGGACCATTAGTGTAAGTTTATTCATGTACATGTACACATAAATACAGTTACATAAATTATCATACATAGCAACATACGTGTAGATTACATAGGATAAACCCAAAAAGTCAGACAAAGTGAATTATTTTCGTTGGGTGTACCGCAGTATTCAAGCTTAGAGAGAACAAGCAATTTGAAAAGAATCATCATGGGCTTGGCATCCCTAGTTTTGAAGGTTCTCATTATCCATCCTATCAAGACTGTTCAAATGTCTCCCAGCATACATAAGGGGGATTACCAATAGACCCCTGGCTATCTTCAAGAAGGCACTGGACAGGCACCTAAAGTCAGTACCTGACCAACCGGGCTGTGGTTCGTACGTCAGCTTGCGTGCAGCCAGCAGTAACAGCTTGGTTGATCAGACCCTGATCCACCATGAGGCCTGGTCTCAGACCGGGCCGTGGGGGCATTGACCCCCGAAACCCTCTCCAGGTATCATTTTCCTAGCAGATGTGATAGATACATTGCTGTGATCTTTGAAAGTGAGATTCTCTGACATTATCACTCCCAGGTCCTTCATATTAGTTTTTCGCTCAATTGTGTGGCTGAAATTTGTTTTATACTTCGATACAGTTTTAATTTCCTCGAGTTTTCCATTGAGGAGTAATTGAAATTTGTCTTCATTGAACTTCATGTTGTTTTTTCTGGCCCATTTAAAGATTTCGTTCATGTTTTCTTGGAGTCTTTCAGTGTCTTCGATAGATGACACTGTCGTGCAAATTCGGGTGTCATCCACAAAGGAAGACACGGTACTGTGGCTTACATCTCTGTCTATGTCAGATATGAGGATGAGGAACAGGATGGGGGTAAGTACTGTGCCTTGAGGAACAGAGCTTTTCACTAGAGTCGCCTCAGACTATACTCTGTTTACTATTACTCTTTGTGGTCTATTTGTCAGTAGGTTATTTACCTGGAGTTTACCTGGAGAGAGTTTCGGGGGTCAACGCCCCCGCGGCCCGGTCTGTGACCAGGCCTCCTGGTGGATCAGCGCCTGATCAACCAGGCTGTTGCTGCTGGCTGCACGCAAACCAACGTACGAGCCACAGCCCGGCTGATCAGGAACTGCCTTTAGGTGCTTGTCCAGTGCCATCTACCAACTTTTCCTGTTATTTCTTTATCACGCATATTGTGCGCTATTACACCATGGTCACACTTGTCAAAGGCTTTCTCAAGCTCTGTGCCTACTACATCTGCATTCTGTTTTCCCTCCATAGCATAGAACATGCTGTAAAGTGCCTTATATATAAGTAGAGAAATTGTGAGCACTGAAGGAAGGCAGAGTAGGTTGTCACTGGAAGGAAGCCAGTGTAGGTGCTCAACATTACAGAGGCATGTAATGGGTCCAGGGACTGGGTCGTAAAAGTCTGGCGGCGGCGGCAGCGGCAGCAGCAGCAGATGATTTATGTCAGATAGTAATAGCATGGAATAAATGAAAAAGTAAAGAATAGTGGACAAGGTGTGCATCAAGGTGAATTTTACCTTGACTGATCAGCCAGACTGTGATGGATGTATGGGCCACCAGCAGCAACAACCTGGTTGATAGTCAAATACCAGGCAAGACCGGTATTTGATATACCCCTCACAGGTACATCAGAAGTCTTTACTTCTGTAGTACAAGCATACAAAATTCAAGATAAAACAATTTCGTTACCCAATGAATACATTGATGAGAAGTATAAACCCACATGGACTAAATAGAGCCTTCGCTGTATGACCCCAGTGGGTTTAGCACTTGGTTTTGATTATAATAATATACAGTGTTTTAGGTATGTGAGGCGATCCAAGGAAGGAGAGACCATCTCCACATCCTTGGATGAAGAGTGATCTCCAATCTTTGAAGAACAAATATATAATATTACAGAGGAAGACACATGGTATTAGTCTACAACAAAAATACAAAGATAGGCAGACCAAGATGAAGCCAAGACTGGTGAGCACTTATGCTGGGTAGTCAACACAGCAGCAACTGCTGCAACACAGCAGTTGCTGCTGTTGCAACACTTGTTAGCAGTTACTGCTGCAACACCTGTGTTAGCAGCTGCTGCTGCTCAAGCTCACATTAAGAATGAACACCTCATCCACCAGGGAGGTTCCTTGATGATGGTAAGGGGCTCTAGCGAGGGGCTCTTCATCTAAGGAATTGAACCTGTTTTCCTATTCCATGATTTGTTTATAATCCCTTTGGGTTTAACACTTAACTTTATTATTAATCAATTCCTTGAATCTATCCTGAATATCTTCCCATCCTCAGGAGCCGTATCACCCATACGGGTTTAATGCTTCCCTCCATAAATATATTGATGATAATAAGTAGTAGAAATGGAAGCCAAATGTCATTAGAGTTGCCTTGTAAGGTAATACCTGCCTTCATCAATTACATTTTCTTTTTTAATGAACTCAGCCCTAGGCCAGGCTTGTCTGGTGCCTGGCTGGTCAACAAGACTGTTGCTGCTGGCAAGATGACCCACATACCCATCAAGGTAAAGTGGTCAAGCAGTGCTAGACAATAGCAAGTGATCCAGTCTGATCAAATGAAGTGCAGGGGAGTTCCAGTTCCTTGGATCAAGGCACCCATCCTCCTTGAAGAACGAATGGTAGGCAACTCATCGAAAAAAAGTTAATCGACCTCCAAGAATTAAGTAAATAACTGTTAATTTTGTTTAAAGTTGTCATCTACTTTATTAATACACAATCTTCCTACAAAAACTGTAGTTGCCTTAAAATTAACCTTAAACTGTCCAAACGTAGATCTACGTTTGCATGCGTAGCGCTCCAACCTTGATTTTCTCAATAAAAAACTATGTAAAAAAAACGTAGATCTACGTTTGGAGTGCTACGTGAGCAAACGTAGATCTATGTTTGGACAGTTTAAGAGTTAAAGCCCTAATGAGGGGCTCTTGATCTAAGGCATTGAAGCCCTGAGAAGGGGCTCTTGATCTAAGGCATTAAAGCTCTGGCGAGGGGTTCTTGACCTAAGGAACTGAACCTGTACTCCGGTGCCTTGAATTCAGTATGAATGCCTACCATTCTCCCAGGCGCTGTATGACTCCTATGGATTTAGTGTTCCCCCATGAATGTAATAACAACAACTAAAGGGAAATAATATATTTAAATAAATTCACAAATTTTATTGTTTTCTTCAGCAAGGTGAGAGCACTCAACATAATCCATGCACCAGAGAAAGCTCTATCCTGCAACAATGTTTTTATAAAGGTTGTTTGGCGAGTGCTCTAGCAGCCTGCTGTGTACCTTCCTCGGTCTACTCTACTCTTAAATATTCCTTTTCTTCTTTCATCTTAATTCTTTACCATCTGATACTTCTGTTGAGGTTGGAACAGTATTTTCGTCTGGCATTTCTGCAATCTTTTGCTTCTTTCTCTTTTTTATTTTATCTTTGACACTTCTTGCTTGTTTGTTGGTTGTGTCTTCTGTCTCCTCCATTTCTACATACTTTTTCTTTTTCCTCTTTTTCAATTTTTTTTGTACATTTTCTGATTGTTTGTTGGTTGTGTCTTCTGTGTCTTGAGAATTTTTTGCTGATATTTGATCGCTGTTGTTTTCCTCTCTCAAGGTTGTCACACTAGTTTTGACAAGACTATTGACATTGCTGAAAAAGAACAAGTACTATATTAATTTTTTTATCATGTCAGCCGTTTCCCACCGAGGCAAGGTGACCCACAAAGAAAGAAAAAAAACTTTCATCATTCATTCAACAAAATCACCATCACTCACACATAATCACTGTCTTTGCAGAGGCACTCAGATATGACAGCTAATATTCCAAACCCCTCCTTTAACCCTTTGGGGTCGCCAGGCCCTCTCAAAGACTTGTTCTCAGGGTCGCCAAAATTTCAAAAAAAAAAAAAAAAAAAAAAAAAAAAAAAAAAAAAAAAAAAAAAAATTTCTTATGAAAAGATGAACAATCTTTTCCCGATCATAATGACACCAAAAGTATGAAATTTGATGGAAAACTTACAGAATTATGCTCCCGCGAAGTTAGCGGTCTCGACGATGTTTACTCATGGGTGATTTTGCCCACTTTGAGCCCTATTTTTGGCCAATTCCAATGTACTAGTCGACTAAAATCATAACTAGTATTTCACTAGAACTCCATTTTTTCTATCGAATGAGTACAAGAAACCACCCATTTACCGATATCAACTATCCAATACAGTGGTCAGAATTTAGCAATTTTGCCAATTTCACACAAATTTCAAAAGATGCCAATTTCCAAATAGGGTCCAGAATAAACAAGAAAGACATTCCGGGCACTAAAATAACATTTCCTCTGTTCATTAGTCACATCCCCACGCCCCTCTTACATTCTTTTGCTTTCCACTTTGAATTTTTATTCTCACAAAAAATAGAAGATTTACTGTTATGCAGACTACTGCATTAGTGTAGAAATGGTATAAATAATATCAGCGCACTTGTGAAAGAATATTAGACTCACCAGTTGATGTGTATTGGATGCTTGGCATGATCTGTTTACTTTTGAACTTTGGTAAAAATCGAACATTTCTGCTACTTTGAGCTCAATTTCAAGGTACTTTTCATTGTAAAACCAGTCAAAATCATCTCAATTTCTGAAATATGTCTTCCATTCTATAAAATGAGACCAAAAAACTAGAATACAACAATAAATACCATACGAAAATACAGTGCAAATTCGCTGTTTTATTTCAAAAACAGTCAAAGTTTTTTTTCTTATTACACACTGTGTGCTACAGGATTTTTTTTATACTACGCACACTGACCACATAGACCCATTCTTTCATATGTAGGCCTACCAGCTTTCTCTCACTAGATTTGAGGGCGCTAGAATTTAGGCGTACTAGTACGTCAAAAACCCTGGGGCTTAAGCCATACTAGTACGGCCGTAACCCCCAAAGGGTTAAAGTGCAGGCATTGTACTTCCCATTTATAGGACTCCAGTCCAGCTAACCTGTTTCCCTGAATCCCTTCACAAAATATTACCCCGTTCACAATCAAACAGCTCGTCAGGTCACAAAAACCATTCGTCTCCCTTCATTAATATTAATATTTCATTTTTAATTTTTATTATTGACACACTGGCCAATTCCCACCAAGGCAGGGTGGCCAGAAAAAGAAAAACTTTCACCATCATTTACTCCATCATTGTCTTGCCAGAAGAGAGCTTCACACTACAGTATTTAAACTGCAACATTAACACCCGTCCTTCAGAGTGCAGGCATTGTACTTCCCATCTCCAGGACTCAAGTCCGGCCTGCCAGTTTCCCTGAATCCCTTCATAAATGTTACTTTGCTCACACTACAACAGCACGTCAAGTATTAAAAACCATTTGTCTCCATTCACTCCTATCAAACACACTCACGCATGCCTGCTGGAAGTCCAACCCCCTCGCACACAAAACCTCCTTTACCCCCTCCCTCCAACCTTTCCTAGGCCGACCCCTACCCCGCCTTCCTTCCACTACAGACTGATACACTCTTGAAGTCATTCTGTTTCACTCCATTCTCTCTACATGTCCGAACCACCTCAACAACCCTTCCTCAGCCCTCTGGACAACAGTTTTGGCAATCCCGCACCTCCTCCTAACTTCCAAACTACGAATTCTCTGCATTATATTCACACCACACATTGCCCTCAGACATGACATCTCCACTGCCTCCAGCCTTCTCCTCGCTGCAACATTCATCACCCATGCTTCACACCCATATAAGAGCGTTGGTAAAACTATACTCTCATACATTCCCCTCTTTGCTTCCAAGGACAAAGTTCTTTGTCTCCACAGACTCCTAAGTGTACTGCTCACCCTTTTCCCTCATCAATTCTATGATTCACCTGATCTTTCATAGACCCATCCGCTGACACGTCCACTCCCAAATATCTGAATACATTCACCTCCTCCATACTCTCTCCCTCCAATCTGATATACAATCTTTCATCACCTAATCTTTTTGTTATCCTCATAACCTTACTCTTTCCTGTATTCACTTTTAATTTTCTTCTTTTACATACCCTACCAAATTCATCCACCAATCTCTGCAACTTCTCTTCAGAATCTCCCAAGAGCACAGTGTCATCAGCAAAGAGCAGCTGTGACAACTCCCACTTTATGTGTGATTCTTTATCTTTTAACTCCACGCCTCTTGCCAAGACCCTCGCATTTACTTCTCTTACAACCCCATCTATAAATATATTGAATAACTATGGCGACATCACACATCCTTGTCTAAGGCCTAAAAAAATTCTTATTATTTAGTCACTATGAGAGAAAACAAACTACTGTACTTAATCACATCCAAAGTAATATGTTCACTCAGGTCTCTTATAAAAATCCTCTATATAATGCAATTTTTTTTGTTAATGTGTTGGAAAAAATATATCCAGAACTGAATGGAGCACAGAGTGCCCTTCCTACTACATGCTATTCAATTTCTGATGCACTACTTAAAGTTGTTTTACTAGAGAACTGATAATGTAGCACCCTGGGTCAGCCAACCTCACAAGGGAAGTGCCTAGATGCAGGTGAGGGGTTCTTGAGCCAAGGAAGTGGATGTGTTCTCTTCTTACTTGGACTGAATCTGATTGCCTCCCATGCTGTATGACTTATGGGTCTAGTGCTTCCCCCTAGATTACAGTCTAGCGAGATAGCCAAACTTACAACCAAGTTTACCTTACAGTTCATCCACCCATAAGTAAGAACAGGTTAAGTGCATGTTAGTGCACCACACAGTTGTTATACAAGAGTCAGTGTTGTTCTGATAAACATTGTAATTACTGTCACCTGGAGGTGTGCACAACAGTAACACCATAACATTTTTATCACTTAAACTGCCAAAATTCCACATAAAAAAAAAATAAATAAAATTATGTAAGAACATGGTAAGCAAAAATACTTTTTTTTAGGCACAGAGAAATGAACCTGTATAACATAAGCCAACCTTGCAAACTGAGCCATACTAAATGGTCAAACTTAGCTAACTTACATATAAGTTGCATAATACTTACCAAACCAGTTTTGGTAACTTGAGAGCCTGCTGAAGACTGTTGTAAGGTCCTCTGAAGGAATGAAGAATCTTCTTGGAAATAAGCTGACGGATATCTGACACTAGAGATTTGATAGTCTCCCAGTCAAAGTTTTCCTCTGAATTCCTCAATGAATGGTTCTGAAATAAGTACATACAATATAAATTGCTGTACTGAATATACATTTTTTATAATACCTTTACATTTAGAAAGGATGGAATGAAGTAGAATGACTTGGAGGGCATATAAATCTGTAGTGGAAGGAAGGCAATGCAGGGAAGGCTGGAGGAAGAGAAAGCGGGTAAAGGAGGTTTTGTGTGCAAAGGGCTTAGACTTCCAGCAAGCATGTTAGAAATGACTAAGTGGAGGTAAATGGTTTTTGTGTGCTGTTGGAGTGCAAGCAAAGTAATATTTATAAAGGGATTCAGGGAAACACCGGTTAGCCAGACTTGAGTTCTGGAGGTGGGAAGTGCAGTGCCTGCACTCTGAAGAAGGGGTGTTGATATGCTGCAGTTTTTAACTGTAGTGTAGGTGCACCTATGTCAAAACAGTGATGGAGTGGGTGACGATGAAAATGTTTTTTTTTTTTTCAGGTCACCCTACCTTGGTGGGAAACAGCCAGTGTAAAAAAAAAAAAACAAATAAATAAATAAATAAATAAATAGATAAATAAATAAATAAATAAATAATAAATATATATATATATATATATATATATATATATATATATATATATATATATATATATATATATATATATATATATATATATATATATATATATATATATATATATATATATATGCATATATATATATATATATATGCCGGGAGCAATGGGCTAGTAACCCCTTCTCCTGTATACAATTACTAAAAAAGAGAAGAAGAAAAACTTTATAAAACTGGGTTGCTTAAATGTGCGTGGATGTAGTGCGGATGACAAGAAACAGATGATTGCTGATGTTATGAATGAAAAGAAGTTGGATGTCCTGGCCCTAAGCGAAACAAAGCTGAAGGGGGTAGGAGAGTTTCAGTGGGGGGAAATAAATGGGATTAAATCTGGAGTATCTGAGAGAGTTAGAGCAAAGGAAGGGGTAGCAGTAATGTTAAATGATCAGTTATGGAAGGAGAAAAGAGAATATGAATGTGTAAATTCAAGAATTATGTGGATTAAAGTAAAGGTTGGATGCGAGAAGTGGGTCATAATAAGCGTGTATGCACCTGGAGAAGAGAGGAATGCAGAGGAGAGAGAGAGATTTTGGGAGATGTTAAGTGAATGTATAGGAGCCTTTGAACCAAGTGAGAGAGTAATTGTGGTAGGGGACTTGAATGCTAAAGTAGGAGAAACTTTTAGAGAGGGTGTGGTAGGTAAGTTTGGGGTGCCAGGTGTAAATGATAATGGAAGCCCTTTGATTGAACTTTGTATAGAAAGGGGTTTAGTTATAGGTAATACATATTTTAAGAAAAAGAGGATAAATAAGTATACACGATATGATGTAGGGCGAAATGACAGTAGTTTGTTGGATTATGTATTGGTAGATAAAAGACTGTTGAGTAGACTTCAGGATGTACATGTTTATAGAGGGGCCACAGATATATCAGATCACTTTCTAGTTGTAGCTATACTGAGAGTAAAAGGTAGATGGGATACAAGGAGAATAGAAGCATCAGGGAAGAGAGAGGTGAAGGTTTATAAACTAAAAGAGGAGGCAGTTAGGGTAAGATATAAACAGCTATTGGAGGATAGATGGGCTAATGAGAGCATAGGCAATGGGGTCGAAGAGGTATGGGGTAGGTTTAAAAATGTAGTGTTAGAGTGTTCAGCAGAAGTTTGTGGTTACAGGAAAGTGGGTGCAGGAGGGAAGAGGAGCGATTGGTGGAATGATGATGTAAAGAGAGTAGTAAGGGAGAAAAAGTTAGCATATGAGAAGTTTTTACAAAGTAGAAGTGATGCAAGGAGGGAAGAGTATATGGAGAAAAAGAGAGAAGTTAAGAGAGTGGTGAAGCAATGTAAAAAGAGAGCAAATGAGAGAGTGGGTGAGATGTTATCAACAAATTTTGTTGAAAATAAGAAAAAGTTTTGGAGTGAGATTAACAAGTTAAGAAAGCCTAGAGAACAAATGGATTTGTCAGTTAAAAATAGGAGAGGAGAGTTATTAAATGGAGAGTTAGAGGTATTGGGAAGATGGAAGGAATATTTTGAGGAATTGTTAAATGTTGATGAAGATAGGGAAGCTGTGATTTCGTGTATAGGGCAAGGAGGAATAACATCTTGTAGGAGTGAGGAAGAGCCAGTTGTGAGTGTGGGGGAAGTTCGTGAGGCAGTAGGTAAAATGAAAGGGGGTAAGGCAGCCGGGATTGATGGGATAAAGATAGAAATGTTAAAAGCAGGTGGGGATATAGTTTTGGAGTGGTTGGTGCAATTATTTAATAAATGTATGGAAGAGGGTAAGGTACCTAGGGATTGGCAGAGAGCATGCATAGTTCCTTTGTATAAAGGCAAAGGGGATAAAAGAGAGTGCAAAAATTATAGGGGGATAAGTCTGTTGAGTGTACCTGGTAAAGTGTATGGTAGAGTTATAATTGAAAGAATTAAGAGTAAGACGGAGAATAGGATAGCAGATGAACAAGGAGGCTTTAGGAAAGGTAGGGGGTGTGTGGACCAGGTGTTTACAGTGAAACATATAAGTGAACAGTATTTAGATAAGGCTAAAGAGGTCTTTGTGGCATTTATGGATTTGGAAAAGGCGTATGACAGGGTGGATAGGGGGGCAATGTGGCAGATGTTGCAAGTGTATGGTGTAGGAGGTAGGTTACTGAAAGCAGTGAAGAGTTTTTACGAGGATAGTGAGGCTCAAGTTAGAGTATGTAGGAAAGAGGGAAATTTTTTCCCAGTAAAAGTAGGCCTTAGACAAGGATGTGTGATGTCACCGTGGTTGTTTAATATATTTATAGATGGGGTTGTAAGAGAAGTAAATGCGAGGGTTTTGGCAAGAGGCGTGGAGTTAAAAGATAAAGAATCACACACAAAGTGGGAGTTGTCACAGCTGCTCTTTGCTGATGACACTGTGCTCTTGGGAGATTCTGAAGAGAAGTTGCAGAGATTGGTGGATGAATTTGGTAGGGTGTGCAAAAGAAGAAAATTAAAGGTGAATACAGGAAAGAGTAAGGTTATGAGGATAACAAAAAGATTAGGTGATGAAAGATTGAATATCAGATTGGAGGGAGAGAGTATGGAGGAGGTGAACGTATTCAGATATTTGGGAGTGGACGTGTCAGCGGATGGGTCTATGAAAGATGAGGTGAATCATAGAATTGATGAGGGAAAAAGAGTGAGTGGTGCACTTAGGAGTCTGTGGAAACAAAGAACTTTGTCCTTGGAGGCAAAGAGGGGAATGTATGAGAGTATAGTTTTACCAACGCTCTTATATGGGTGTGAAGCGTGGGTGATGAATGTTGCAGCGAGGAGAAGGCTGGAGGCAGTGGAGATGTCATGTCTGAGGGCAATGTGTGGTGTGAATATAATGCAGAGAATTCGTAGTTTGGAAGTTAGGAGGAGGTGCGGGATTACCAAAACTGTTGTCCAGAGGGCTGAGGAAGGGTTGTTGAGGTGGTTCGGACATGTAGAGAGAATGGAGCGAAACAGAATGACTTCAAGAGTGTATCAGTCTGTAGTGGAAGGAAGGCGGGGTAGGGGTCGTCCTAGGAAGGGTTGGAGGGAGGGGGTAAAGGAGGTTTTGTGTGCGAGGGGCTTGGACTTCCAGCAGGCATGCGTGAGCGTGTTTGATAGGAGTGAATGGAGACAAATGGTTTTTAATACTTGACGTGCTGTTGGAGTGTGAGCAAAGTAACATTTATGAAGGGATTCAGGGAAACCGGCAGGCCGGACTTGAGTCCTGGAGATGGGAAGTACAGTGCCTGCACTCTGAAGGAGGGGTGTTAATGTTGCAGTTTAAAAACTGTAGTGTAAAGCACCCTTCTGGCAAGACAGTGATGGAGTGAATGATGGTGAAAGTTTTTCTTTTTCGGGCCACCCTGCCTTGGTGGGAATCGGCCGGTGTGATAATAAAAAAATAATAAAAAAATATAATATATATATATAATATATATATATATATAATATATATATATAATATATATATATATATATATATATACATATATATATATATACATATATATATATATACATGTAGGTAGTAGGTTGGTAGACAGCAACCACCCAGGGAGGTACTACCGTCCTGCCAAGTGAGTGTAAAACGAAGCCTGTGATTGTTTTACATGATGGTAGGATTGCTGATGTCTTTTGTCTGTCTCATAAATATGCAAGATTACAGGCATGTCTTGCTACTTCTACTTACACTTAGGTCACACTACACATACATGTACACATTTATTTATACACACTCATCTGAGTTTTCTTTGATTTTATCTTAATAGTTCTTGGTCTTATTAATTTTCCTTTTATATCCATGGGGAAGTGGAATAAGAATCTTTCCTCCGTAAGCCATGCGTGTTGTAAAAGTCAACTAAAATGCCGGGAACAATGGGCTAGTAACCCCTTTTCCTGTAAAGATTACTAAAAAGAATAAGAAGAAGAAAATTGTCAAAGTGGGAAGTCTGAATGTGCGTGGATGTTGTGCAGATGATAAGAAAGAGATGATTGTGGATGTTATGAATGAGAAGAAGCTGGATGTCCTGGCTTTAAGTGAAACAAAGCTGAAGGGGGTGGGAGAGTTTCAGTGGAGAGGAATAAATGGGATTAGGTCAGGGGTTTCAAATAGAGTTAGAGCTAAAGAAGGAGTAGCAATAATGTTGAAGGATAAGCTATGGCAGGAAAAGAGGGACTATAAATGTATTAATTCAAGGATTATGTGGAGTAAAATAAAGATTGGATGTGAAAAGTGGGTTATAATAAGCGTGTATGCACCTGGAGAAGAGAGAAGTGTAGAGGAGAGAGAGAGATTTTGGGAAATGTTGAGTGAATGCGTGGGGAGTTTTGAATCAAGTGTGAGAGTAATGGTGGTTGGGGATTTTAATGCTAAAGTGGGTAAAAATGTTATGGAGGGAGTAGTAGGTAAATTTGGGGTGCCAGGGGTAAATGTAAATGGGGAGCCTTTAATTGAGCTATGTGTAGAAAGAAATTTGGTAATAAGTAATACATATTTTATGAAAAAGAGGATAAATAAATATACAAGGTATGATGTAGCACGTAATGAAAGTAGTTTATTAGATTATGTATTGGTGGATAAAAGGTTGATGGGTAGGCTCCAGGATGTACATGTTTATAGAGGGGCAACTGATATATCGGATCATTATTTAGTTGTAGCTACAGTTAGAGTAAGAGGTAGATGGGAAAAGAGGAAGGTGGCAACAACAAGTAAGAGGGAAGTGAAAGTGTATAAACTAAGGGAGGAGGAAGTTCGGGTGAGATATAAGCGACTATTGGCAGAAAGGTGGGCTAGTGCAAAGATGAGTAGTGGGGGGGTTGAAGAGGGTTGGAATAGTTTTAAAAATGCAGTATTAGAATGTGGGGCAGAAGTTTGTGGTTATAGGAGGGTGGGGGCAGGAGGAAAGAGGAGTGATTGGTGGAATGATGAAGTAAAGGGTGTGATAAAAGAGAAAAAGGTAGCTTATGAGAGGTTTTTACAAAGCAGAAGTGTTATAAGAAGAGCAGAGTATATGGAGAGTAAAAGAAAGGTAAAGAGAGTGGTGAGAGAGTGCAAAAGGAGAGCAGATGATAGAGTGGGAGAGGCACTGTCAAGAAATTTTAATGAAAATAAGAAAAAATTTTGGAGTGAGTTAAACAAGTTAAGAAAGCCTAGGGAAAATATGGATTTGTCAGTTAAAAACAGAGTAGGGGAGTTAGTAGATGGGGAGATGGAGGTATTGGGTAGATGGCGAGAATATTTTGAGGAACTTTTAAATGTTAAGGAAGAAACAGAGGCAGTAATTTCATGCACTGGTCAGGGAGGTATACCATCTTTTAGGAGTGAAGAAGAGCAGAATGTAAGTGTGGGGAGGTACGTGAGGCATTACGTAAAATGAAAGGGGGTAAAGCAGCTGGAACTGATGGGATCATGACAGAAATGTTAAAAGCAGGGGGGGATATAGTGTTGGAGTGGTTGGTACTTTTGTTTAATAAATGTATGAAAGAGGGGAAGGTACCTAGGGATTGGCAGAGAGCATGTATAGTCCCTTTATATAAAGGGAAAGGGGACAAAAGAGACTGTAAAAATTATAGAGGAATAAGCTTACTGAGTATACCAGGAAAAGTGTACGGTAGGGTTATAATTGAAAGAATTAGAGGTAAGACAGAATGTAGGATTGCGGATGAGCAAGGAGGTTTTAGAGTGGGTAGGGGATGTGTAGATCAGGTGTTTACATTGAAGCATATATGTGAACAGTATTTAGATAAAGATAGGGAAGTTTTTATTGCATTTATGGATTTAGAAAAGGCATATGATAGAGTGGATAGAGGAGCAATGTGGCAGATGTTGCAAGTATATGGAATAGGTGGTAAGTTATTAAATGCTGTAAAGAGTTTTTATGAGGATAGTGAGGCTCAGGTTAGGGTGTGTAGAAGAGAGGGAGACTACTTCCCGGTAAAAGTAGGTCTTAGACAGGGATGTGTAATGTCACCATGGTTGTTTAATATATTTATAGATGGGGTTGTAAAGGAAGTAAATGCTAGGGTGTTTGGGAGAGGGGTGGGATTAAATTATGGGGAATCAAATTCAAAATGGGAATTGACACAGTTACTTTTTGCTGATGATACTGTGCTTATGGGAGATTCTAAAGAAAAATTGCAAAGGTTAGTGGATGAGTTTGGGAATGTGTGTAAAGGTAGAAAGTTGAAAGTGAACATAGAAAAGAGTAAGGTGATGAGGGTGTCAAATGATTTAGATAAAGAAAAATTGGATATCAAATTGGGGAGGAGGAGTATGGAAGAAGTGAATGTTTTCAGATACTTGGGAGTTGACGTGTCGGCGGATGGATTTATGAAGGATGAGGTTAATCATAGAATTGATGAGGGAAAAAAGGTGAGTGGTGCGTTGAGGTATATGTGGAGTCAAAAAACGTTATCTATGGAGGCAAAGAAGGGAATGTATGAAAGTATAGTAGTACCAACACTCTTATATGGGTGTGAAGCTTGGGTGGTAAATGCAGCAGCGAGGAGACGGTTGGAGGCAGCGGAGATGTCCTGTTTAAGGGCAATGTGTGGTGTAAATATTATGCAGAAAATTCGGAGTGTGGAAATTAGGAGAAGGTGTGGAGTTAATAAAAGTATTAGTCAGAGGGCAGAAGAGGGGTTGTTGAGGTGGTTTGGTCATTTAGAGAGAATGGATCACAGTAGAATGACATGGAAAGCATATAAATCTATAGGGGAAGGAAGGCGGGGTAGGGGTCGTCCTCGAAAGGGTTGGAGAGAGGGGGTAAAGGAGGTTTTGTGGGTAAGGGGCTTGGACTTCCAGCAAGCGTGCGTGAGCGTGTTAGATAGGAGTGAATGGAGACGAATGGTACTTGGGACCTGACGATCTGTTGGAGTGTGAGCAGGGTAATATTTAGTGAAGGGATTCAGGGAAACCGGTTATTTTCATATAGTCGGACTTGAGTCCTGGAAATGGGAAGTACAATGCCTGCACTTTAAAGGAGGGGTTTGGGATATTGGCAGTTTGGAGGGATATGTTGTGTATCTTTATATGTTTATGCTTCTAGACTGTTGTATTCTGAGCACCTCTGCAAAAACAGTGATAATGTGCGAGTGTGGTGAAAGTGTTGAATGATGATGAAAGTATTTTCTTTTTGGGGATTTTCTTTCTTTTTTGGGTCACCCTGCCTCGGTGGGAGACGGCCGACTTGTTGAAAAAAAAAAAAAAAAAAAAAAAAAAAAAAAAAAAAAAAAAATATATATATATATATATATATATATATATATATATATATATATATATATATATATATATATATATATATATATATATATATATATATATATATATATATATATATATATTTTTTTTTTTTTTTTTTTTCAACAAGTCGGCCGTCTCCCACCGAGGCAGGGTGACCCAAAAAAAAAGAAAGAAAATCCCCAAAAAGAAAATACTTTCATCATCATTCAACACTTTCACCACACTCACACATTATCACTGCTTTTGCAGAGGTGCTCAGAATACAACAGTTTAGAAGCATATACGTATAGAGATACACAACATATCCCTCCAAACCGCCAATATCCCAAACCCCTCCTTTAAAGTGCAGGCATTGTACTTCCCATTTCCAGGACTCAAGTCCGACTATATGAAAATAACCGGTTTCCCTGAATCCCTTCACTAAATATTACCCTGCTCACACTCCAACAGATCGTCAGGTCCCAAGTATCATTCGTCTCCATTCACTCCTATCTAACACGCTCATGCATGCTTGCTGGAAGTCCAAGCCCCTAACCCACAAAACCTCCTTTACCCCCTCTTTCCAACCCTTTCGAGGACGACCCCTACCCCTCTTTCCTTCCCCTATAGATTTATATGCTTTCCATGTCATTCTACTTTGATCCATTCTCTCTAAATGACCAAACCACCTCAACAACCCCTCTTCTGCCCTCTGACTAATGCTTTTATTAACTCCACACCTTCTCCTAATTTCCACACTCCGAATTTTCTGCATAATATTTACACCACACATTGCCCTTAGACAGGACATCTCCACTGCCTCCAACCGTCTCCTCGCTGCTGCATTTACCACCCAAGCTTCACATCCATATAAGAGTGTTGGTACTACTATACTTTCATACATTCCCTTCTTTGCCTCCATAGATAACGTTTTTTGACTCCACATATACCTCAACGCACCACTCACCTTTTTTCCCTCATCAATTCTATGATTAACCTCATCCTTCATAAATCCATCCGCCGACACGTCAACTCCCAAGTATCTGAAAACATTCACTTCTTCCATACTCCTCCTCCCCAATTTGATATCCAATTTTTCTTTATCTAAATCATTTGATACCCTCATCACCTTACTCTTTTCTATGTTGACTTTCAACTTTCTACCTTTACACACATTCTCAAACTCATCCACTAACCTTTGTAATTTTTCTTTAGAATCTCCCATAAGCACAGTATCATCAGCAAAAAGTAACTGTGTCAATTCCCATTTTGAATTTGATTCCCCATAATTTAATCCCACCCCTCTCCCGAACACCCTAGCATTTACTTCTTTTACAACCCCATCTATAAATATATTAAACAACCATGGTGACATTACACATCCCTGTCTAAGACCTACTTTTACCGGGAAGTATTCTCCCTCTCTTCTACACACCCTAACCTGAGCCTCACTATCCTCATAAAAGCTCTTTACAGCATTTAGTAACTTACCACCTATTCCATATACTTGCAACATCTGCCACATTGCTCCTCTATCCACTCTATCATATGCCTTTTCTAAATCCATAAATGCAATAAAAACTTCCCTACCTTTATCTAAATACTGTTCACATATGTGTTTCAATGTAAACACTTGATCTACACATCCCCTACCCACTCTGAAGCCTCCTTGCTCGTCCGCAATTCTACATTCTGTCTTAACTCTAATTCTTTCAATTATAACCCTACCGTATACTTTTCCTGGTATACTCAGTAAACTTATTCCTCTATAATTTTTACAATCTCTTTTGTCCCCTTTCCCTTTATATAAAGGGACTATACATGCTCTCCGCCAATCCCTAGGTACCTTCCCCTCTTTCATACATTTATTAAACAAAAGTACCAACCACTCCAACACTATATCCCCCCCTGCTTTTAACATTTCTGTCATGATCCCATCAGTTCCAGCTGCTTTACCCCCTTTCATTCTACGTAATGCCTCACGTACCTCCACCACACTTACATTCTGCTCTTCTTCACTCCTAAAAGATGGTATACCTCCCTGGCCAGTGCATGAAATTACCGCCTCCCTTTCTTCCTTAACATTTAAAAGTTCCTCAAAATATTCTCGCCATCTACCTAATACCTCCCTCTCCCCATCTACTAACTCCCCTACTCTGTTTTTAACTGACAAATCCATACTTTCCCTAGGCTTTCTTAACTTGTTTAACTCACTCCAAAAATTTTTTCTTATTTTCATTAAAATTTCTTGACAGTGCCTCTCCCACTCTTTCATCTGCTCTCCTTTTGCACTCTCTCACCACTCTCTTCACCTTTCTTTTACTCTCCATATACTCTGCTCTTCTTATAACACTTCTGCTTTGTAAAAACCTCTCGTAAGCTACCTTTTTCTCTTTTATCACACCCTTTACTTCATCATTCCACCAATCACTCCTCTTTCCTCCTGCCCCCACCCTCCTATAACCACAAACTTCTGCCCCACATTCTAATACTGCATTTTTAAAACTATTCCAACCCTCTTCAACCCCCCCACTACTCATCTTTGCACTAGCCCACCTTTCTGCCAATATTCGCTTATATCTCGCCCGAACTTCCTCCTCCCTTAGTTTATACACTTTCACCTCCCTCTTACTTGTTGTTGCCACCTTCCTCTTTTCCCATCTACCTCTTACTCTAACTGTAGCTACAACTAAATAATGATCCGATATATCAGTTGCCCCTCTATAAACATGTACATCCTGGAGCCTACCCATCAACCTTTTATCCACCAATACATAATCTAACAAACTACTTTCATTACGTGCTACATCATACCTTGTATATTTATTTATCCTCTTTTTCATAAAATATGTATTACTTATTACCAAATTTCTTTCTACACATAGCTCAATTAAAGGCTCCCTATTTACATTTACCCCTGGCACCCCAAAACTACCTACTACTCCCTCCATAACATTTTTACCCACTTTAGCATTGAAATCCCCAACCACCATTACTCTCACACTTGATTCAAAACTCCCCACGCATTCACTCAACATTTCCCAGAATCTCTCTCTCTCCTCTACACTTCTCTCTTCTCCAGGTGCATACACGCTTACTATAACCCACTTTTCACATCCAATCTTTATTTTACTCCACATAATCCTTGAATTTATACATTTGTAGTCCCTCTTTTCCTGCCATAGCTTATCCTTCAACATTATTGCTACTCCTTCTTTAGCTCTAACTCTATTTGAAACCCCTGACCTAATCCCATTTATTCCTCTCCATTGAAACTCTCCCACCCCCTTCAGCTTTGTTTCACTTAAAGCCAGGACATCCAGTTTCTTCTCATTCATAACATCCACAATCATCTCTATCTTGTCATCTGCACAACATCCACGCACATTCAGACTTCCCACTTTGACAATTTTCTTCTTCTTATTCTTTTTAGTAATCTTTACAGGAAAAGGGGTTACTAGCCCATTGTTCCCGGCATTTTAGTTGACTTTTACAACACGCATGGCTTACGGAGGAAAGATTCTTATTCCACTTCCCCATGGATATAAAAGGAAAAGTAATAAGACCAAGAACTATTAAGATAAAATCAAAGAAAACTCAGATGAGTGTGTATAAATAAACGTGTACATGTATGTGTAGTGTGACCTAAGTGTAAGTAGAAGTAGCAAGACATGCCTGTAATCTTGCATATTTATGAGACAGACAAAAGACACCAGCAATCCTACCATCATGTAAAACAATTACAGGCTTTCGTTTTACACTCACTTGGCAGGACGGTAGTACCTCCCTGGGTGGTTGCTGTCTACCAACCTATTTTTCTATTTTTTTTTTTTCAACAAGTTTACCCCTCCTCCAGAGTGCAGGCACTGTACTCCCCTCCTCCAGAGTGCAGGCACTGTACTCCCCTCCTCCAGAGTGCAGGCACTGTACTCCCCTCCTCCAGAGTGCAGGCACTGTACTCCCCTCCTCCAGAGTGCAGGCACTGTACTCCCCTCCTCCAGAGTGCAGGCACTGTACTCCCCTCCTCCAGAGTGCAGGCACTGTACTCCCCTCCTCCAGAGTGCAGGCACTGTACTCCCCTCCTCCAGAGTGCAGGCACTGTACTCCCCTCCTCCAGAGTGCAGGCACTGTACTCCCCTCCTCCAGAGTGCAGGCACTGTACTCCCCTCCTCCAGAGTGCAGGCACTGTACTCCCCTCCTCCAGAGTGCAGGCACTGTACTCCCCTCCTCCAGAGTACAGGCACTCTACTCCCCTCCTCCAGAGTACAGGCACTCTACTCCCCTCCTCCAGAGTACAGGCACTCTACTTCCCTCCTCCAGAGTGCAGGCACTGTACTTCCCTCCTCCAGAGTGCAGGCACTGTACTTCCCTCCTCCAGAGTGCAAGCACTGTACTTCCCTCCTCCAGAGTGCAGGCACTGTCCTTCCCTCCTCCAGAGTGCAGGCACTGTACTTCCCACCTCCAAGACTAAACTTCACCCTTAATCCCTTTACAAATGTAAGTTTGCTCACACCACAACAGCACATCAAGTCATAAAAACCACATGCTCCAATCTAACACACTCATGCATACTTGCTGTAAGTCCAAGCCCCTTGCACCCAAAACTTCCTTTACCCCCTCTCTACAACCTTTTCTAGGATGACCCCTACCTTACTTTCCTTCCACTGCAGATTTACATGCCTTCCATGTCATTCTATTTTGTTCCAAAAATACAATTGCTAAAAAGTTATGAACTGATAGGGAAGATGACACTGGGAAGAGGGAGGAAATATTTTGAAGAGTTATTTTTTTTTATGCTGATGAAGAAAGTGAGGCAGTGATTTACTGCACTAGAGATGAAGACATAACATCTTGTAGGAGTGAGGATAATGTCACATTGAACACACAATATCAGTAACTCACAACAGTGATGTCACACTGAACACAGACGGCCCACTAAAGCTTCACACTAAGTTAAACACCACTGCCCAGGTTACACAATTATTGTCCACTTGAAGATAAGTCTCCTAAACACAAACACATGAGAGACATGCAGGAAACAGAAAAGGTGAGAGCACTACACAAACTGTACCTACTTTATGAATGACGACCAGGAGAGTGTAGAGAGCTGTCATGTAGTGGCCAGACATTGACTGTGGACTCTTCTTGAGAAAGCTCAGCATCTGTAAAATAATACATGTAAATATATTGTGATTCTGTTATATAAATAATGTCTTTTCTCAGTGTGGTGTACAGAAAATGAGCAGCATCCAGGTTCTCAACTTATAACTACGTAGTTAGAACAGAGGATGTCAAGCTGGAATCTCAATCAGGAAGAGGAGGAGAGTGGGCTTAAGGGAGGAATTTCCAACTTTGGCCAACTCTCAACCAAAAATCGAAAAATTATGGAAATTGATTTATATATACCGAAAAATAGCTTAACTCTTTGGCAACACAATGGTACAAGAATCAATGTTCTAAGACGTTTCTACAAGAAATTATAGTCATTTATATCAGGTATGGTAACGGCGATGTAGGTAGCGCGTCTGTTCTCAACCCAAGTATTTTTTGGAAATTTTTCCTTGTTTTTATTGCTTTTTCTTTGCATTATTCTTTCTAATATAATAATTGATTATTTGGCATCATATAAGAGTATGTGGAGCTTATCAGTAGAGTGCCAGCCAATCGGGAGCCATCTGAGAACACTCGGCAGTACTCCCCCTCCAGATGGTGCCAGGTGAAATCACTTCATTATTACGTTTATATCAGCTTATATATCAACTATACGGCTTATTTGTCTATCAGAATTGATCTAATATGATATAATAAACACTATCAATAACAAACAAACATGTTATATACTCTAGACTGAATAAAATAGGCCATAATATAGCGAGAGTCCACCAGCAATATTTCGATATAAATGTGTTACTCCTCGTCTCCTTGTTCTATTGTTTGGTATGCGAGTGATAGAAAACGGTATTTTGAAGAGGATAACTGCACTAGAACATCAGTTTACTAAGAAATACACCGAAAAAAACGCGATTTCCGCGCAAAAAAAATTTTTTTTGAGACGGTAGGCCTGCCGGCGTTCTAGGCCTATATCTCGGAAGTAACTTTTTCACATATTTCGCTAATGTACACCATTATTAATTATTGTATTGAAATGATTTTCACTGACAATATAAAACAAAGTGTGTTTGAAAATGTGAGGCTTCTTTTTTTGGAATATATCAAATATTTTTGATTTTGTGGGAGGTAAAAGGCAGATATTTTGGTGAATGCCAAAAAGTCTATCAAAAGTATTTTTTTTTTCCATGATAATAAGACATATTAGATAAAACATGTCCCGCCAAAATTAGTGTCAGATGTATTCTAACGGTTGGGATTGTCGGAAGTGCCACTCGAAGTGCCATTTTGTCATACCTTGCTGCCATATATGAAAAGTCATTAAATATTTTTTTCTCTGTTGTTTGTTGGCCAATCATACTGAAACTTTGTCACATTCTTCTACATATGAACCTCTAAATGTACACCAAAAATAAAAAAAATTGGTTGAAAAATAAAAGAGTTGGCCAAAATTGGAAATTCCTCCCTTAAGTGAAAATGTCAATTAGGGGGAGGCAGGGGGCTGAAGCTAGGATCACAATCACTGGGAAAGGGACTAAAGATCACAAGTTCAAAAAATCAAAGAACTCTTTCACAACCTATGATTTTCAGTTTGAGAAATTTCTTGTAGTACTGCACTTTGTGGATGCTGGTCAATGTACTACAATAAAAATTTGCAAATAATTAAAAAAAAAAAAAATTGCTAATTTGATCAAACTGAGGTTGTTTTAAATAATCTAAATATTATTTTACAGGATTATAGAGAATTTTAAACAGAATGTAAACTGAAAAAATAATCAGCCAATTTATGGCTTTATTTAAGTTTATCATACTTTAGCCCCATAACCCCCCCCCCACCACCACCACCACCACCATGGCTGCACTACTGATGGTTACAATGTTTTTTTCTTTGGGTAATTTTTACTTGGTTGGAAGTGGCTGATGTGGTAAAAATACAGTAATGGGTAAAATCCACTGGATAAATTGTACCTGTAACTCCTTTATTTTCAAACTTTATTGTAGTATTTCTGTAACTGTGTATACACTATCATATTAGGTGTACAGCAAGTGTAGTGCATTTTATTGTTAAAAAATATCATTATTCTTATTTAGTGGACACTTGCACAGTCCCCCATTAATCCCTCATATTGAGTTTACTGTAATTAGACAAGATGTTGTTTACAAAGGCTATTATCAGGAGTCGAGTGCATTATCAGTGTTGTATAGCATGGGAGTCATTAACACTTCAGCATTGCAAGGTCCTCTTAGGAGCCTACATCTGTAAGGTTCTAGAGTACAATCATGGCACTTGAAATTGTTGACAATACCTCTAACCAACAATGGAACTCATCATCATCCTCAAGTAAGCTATCAGACAGCTCTAACTCCTTCCTGAGGAAAGCAAGAAGTTGAGATGTTAAACAATGTAGTTCCAAACTTCAGACAGGGTGGGTCCCAATCCATCATAAGTAGAAATAATGACTTTCAAAAATTCATACAAGAAACTTTGAAAGTTATGGAAACATCACAGGAGTAAAAAAGGCATTAGAAAAGGTTACTATGATGCACTAAAAGCACATCCAAATTCTCCCACTATTTCTACACTGAACTTTAAAATGTTAATAATGTAAGACTCACATATATTATTTTATTTGAGAGTTCTCTTTCGATGGTGACAGTATCGCTGATGTTCACTTGTGCCACAAGAGATCTGTTCTTATACAACTTATGTAGGACCTGCATTGCGTCAATACGTCGGAACACCCTGACCTCCGGGTCAAAGGCAAACTTGGTCATGAGTGCAACAATGCTCCACAAGCCTCCAAGATTATAACAACATGGTTCGTGGAATGCATAGCACTTCATTGAGCCAGTGCTGAAAAAAAGTTACACATCATTACACATGCATTACCCTGCAGGTCTAGTCATTCACCCTCATTATAACAATAATTATAAAACAATTTATTAATAACAAGTGACTGGAGGATACAGTCTAGCCACTTATACTCTTCTTAGGCAACCAAATAAAAGGTCAAACCTTACTCTTTTAAGGAATGGAGATTCTCTGAGCTCTGATCAGAGTTTTAAAAATAGGTTAGATAAATATATGAGTGGGTGTGGATGGGTGTGAGTTGGACCTGACTAGCTTGTGCTGCTGGGTCTGGTGCCATGCTCCTTCCTTGAGTAGAGGTGACCAGACTGGGTGGGTCATTGGGCTAATCTGGAGGGGGGGAGGTCATTAGGCCAATTAGGGGGACATGGACCTGCTCTGCATGGGCCAGTAGGCCTGTTGCAGTGTTCCTTCTTACTTATGTTCTTAAAATGACACTATATAATGAAGTAGAGAACTGTGAACTGTGGTTACCAGTCAGTTTTTAGTCGCTCACTACAGTTACCCAGTCATGTATCAAGTCTTGTTAGATCATAAAAAAGAAAATATGATGACAGCCTTTCTTAACAAGGCATGTGGAATGTCTCAACAATAAATGAGCAAGGGTATGACCATTATTATTCTTGTGTCTTGTAACAAGAGTTAAGGTGTCAGTGTCTCCATCCACTTACAATGTCTCTCTCGCACAACACACTCCGCTTCCAAATGTTGAGACAGAGAAGAATTAAATTAAGCTGTTGCTGGTGATGCTGTCCTTACCACATGGGAAAAGCCTTACCTGTCCTCAGGAAAATCAGAAAAATTTAATATTTCCACTACTTTGAGGTCAATTTCAAGTTACTTCCAGTCCTAGAACCAAACAAAATAATCTCCATTACAGGAGTATATCTTCCACTATATCAAATGATACCAAGAAACAGTCAATAAAATCATAAATACCATCCCAGACAACACCTCAAATTCATTATTTTCAACCAAACACAACGTCAGTTTTGCTTTTCCCTTCATGCACCACATGGGGTAGGACTTTCTTTTTTGCACTTTTTTCCACTGTCTGGAAAATCTTCCAGCTCCTGCACCCAACATCTTGCTCCTGGGGGATTTCAACTTAAGGCACCTAAAATGGAGGAACATAGCAAATAATATTGTTGCAGTAATAACACCAGGAGGCAGCTCTGATGAAAACTCACACTCACACGAGCTTTTAAATCTCTGCACAAAATTCAATTTAAACCAGCAAATAATAGAGCCTACTAGACTGGAGAATACACTAGACCTCATCTTCACTAACAATGATGATCTGATAAGAAATGTCACCATATCAAAAACAATATACTCAGATCACAACATAATTGAGGTTCAGACATATATGCGTGGAGCCCCAGACCGACATAATGAGACTAGTCATGAGGGAGCATTCACCAAATTCAACTTCAATAACAAAAACATAAAGTGGGACCAGGTAAACCAAGTCCTAACCGATATAAGCTGGGAAGATATACTAAGCAACACAGACCCCAACTTATGCCTAGAACATATTAACTCGGTGGCACTCGATGTATGCACAAGGCTTATTCCTCTAAGAAAAAGGAGGAGTAGATGTAAAATAGAAAGAGACAGGCGCTCCCTTTACAGGTGATGGAAAAGAATAACATAGCGGCTAAAAGAGGTCAATATATCTGAAATGCGTAGGGAGACACTGGTCAGAGAAATAGCAAGCATCGAACTCAAGCTAAAGGAATCTTATAGGAGTCAGGAATCGCGAGAAGAACTAAAAGCCATAAATGAAATCGAAAGAAACCCAAAGTATTTCTTCTCCTATGCCAAATCAAAGTCGAGAACAACGTCCAGTATTGGGCCCCTACTTAAACAAGATGGGTCCTACACAGATGACAGCAAGGAAATGAGTGAGCTACTCAAGTCCCAATATGACTCAGTTTTTAGCAAGCCGCTAACCAGACTGAGAGTCGAAGATCAAAATGAACTTTTTATGAGAGAGCCACAAAATTTGGTTAACACAAGCCTATCCGATGTTATCCTGATGCCAAATGACTTCGAACAGGCGATAAATGACAACCCATGCACACTGCCCCAGGGCCAGACTCATGGAACTCTGTGTTCATCAAGAACTGCAAGAAGCCCATATCACGAGCCTTTTCCATCCTATGGAGAGGGAGCATGGACACGGGGGTCGTCCCACAGTTACTAAAAACAACAGGCATAGCCCCACTCCACAAAAAGGGCAGTAAAGCAACAGCAAAGAAATACAGACTGATAGCACTAACATCCCATATCATAAAAATCTTTGAAAAGGTCCTAAGAAGCAAGATCACCACCCATCTAGAAACCCATCAGTTACACAACCCAGGGCAACATGGGTTTAGAACAGGTCGCTCCTGTATGTCTCAACTATTGGATCACTACGACAAGGTCCTAAATGCACTAGAAGATAAAAAGAATGCAGATGTAATATATACAGACTTTGCAAAAGCCTTCGACAAGTGTGACCATGGCGTAATAGCGCATAAAATGCGTGCTAAAGGAATAACAGGAAAAGTCGGTCGATGGATCTATAATTTCCTCACTAACAGAACACAGAGAGTAGTCGTCAACAGAGTAAAGTCCGAGGCAGCTACGGTGAAAAGCTCTGTTCCACAAGGCACAGTACTCGCTCCCATCTTGTTCCTCATCCTCATATCCGACATAGACAAGGATGTCAGCCACAGCACCGTGTCTTCCTTTGTAGATGACACCCGAATCTGCATGACAGTGCCTTCCATTGCAGACACTGCAAGGCTCCAGGCGGACATCAACCGAATCTTTCAGTGGGCTGCAGAAAACAATATGAAGTTCAACGATGAGAAATTTCAATTACTCAGATATGGTAAACACGAGGAAATTAAATCTTCATCAGAGTACAAAACAAATTCTGGCCACAAAATAGAGCGAAACACCAACGTCAAAGACCTGGGAGTGATCATGTTGGAGGATCTCACCTTCAAGGACCATAACATTGTATCAATCGCATCTGCTAGAAAAATGACAGGATGGATAATGAGAACCTTCAAAACTAGGGAGGCCAAGCCCATGATGACACTCTTCAGGTCACTTGTTCTATCTAGGCTGGAATATTGCTGCACACTAACAGCACCTTTCAAGGCAGGTGAAATTGCTGACCTAGAAAATGTACCGAGAACCTTCACGGCACGCATAACGGAGATAAAACACCTCAATTACTGGGAGCGCTTGACGTTCCTAAAACTGTATTCCCTGGAATGCAGGCGGGAGAGATACATGATTATATACACCTGGAAAATCCTAGAGGGACTAGTACAGAACTTGCACACGAAAATCACTCACTACAAAAGCAAAAGACTTGGCAGACGATGCAACGTCCCCCCAATGAAAAGCAGGGGTGTCACTAGCACGTTAAGAGACCATACAATAAGTGTCAGGGGCCCCGAGACTGTTCAACTGCCTCCCAGCATACATAAGGGGGATTACCAACAGACCCCTGGCAGTCTTCAAGCTGGCACTGGACAAGCACCTAAAGTCGGTTCCTGACCAGCCGGGCTGTGGCTCGTACGTTGGTTTGCGTGCAGCCAGCAGCAACAGCCTGGTTGATCAGGCTCTGATCCACCAGGAGGCCTGGTCACAGACCGGGCCGCAGGGGCGTTGACCCCCGGAACTCTCTCCAGGTAAACTCCAGGTAAAACTCCAGGCACATTCACCACACATACCCATTCTCTTATATTTAGGCCAAAATTTACTACTCACAGCTTATCTGTGTGAGCTGAGCTCATGACTTAGATCTACAAGAGGGACCCTAGTGTTAACAGATTTATGTGACAGACAGTGAAAGGGTTATCAAGCAAATGACTTTATATAATGAAAGGGTAAACAATTTTTACAGTCCCTAACCTGGTCAATATAAGAAAGTTGACAAAACTAACCTTTTAGTAAAGCAATGTTCCAGGTGGTTGTAAAAAATGGTAATGAGAGGATTGTCTGGCTTGTGGCTCTCTTCTTGCAGAAGTTGGCAGCCACAGCGATATAGCATTAAGTAGCACTCTAGTACAACATCTATGGAGCTGTCCGACACTGAAAAACACACAAACTGCTTGTAATACTTGTACAAGGACACAGATGCAACTAATGTGACATTTTACAGTGGAAGCATTTCACTCTCCAGGAGCTTCATCAAATTTGATAAACCTCCTGTATGATAAAGCCCCTCTATGTGTTGACTGTTGATGCAAAATAAATTAATTTAATTCAATTTAACTTTTGCATAGCCTGGGCTATGCAAAAATATGATTATCTGGGAGAAAGCAAGGTCCCCCCCTCCCTGTCTTATGGCCAGTCATATATTATAATAATAATAATAATAATCCTAGGTAGTAGGTTGGTAGACAACAACTGCTCAGGGAGGTACTACCGTCCTGCCAAGTGAGTGTAAAACAGATGCCTGTAATTGTTTTACATGATGGTAGGATTGCTGGTGTCTTTTTCTGTCTCGTAAACATGCAAGGCTTCAGATATGTCTTGCTACTTCTACTTACACTTAGGTCACACTACACATGCATTTTTTTTTTGACACGTCGGTCGTCTCCCACCAAGACAGGGTGACCCAAAAAGAAAGAAAATCCCCAAAAAGAAAATACTTTCATCATCATTCAACACTTTCACCTCATTCATACATAATCATTGTCTTTGCCGAGGCACTCAGATACGACAGTACAAGCATATACGTACAATACTACTTTCTATTTTATTTAAAAAATCAATAAAAGGTGAACTGCGAGTTTAAAAAAACTTCATCAAACTTCATTTACTTAACGTAGCATCATCATTAGAATAATGGATTACAATAAAAAACAAGTTTGTGATAAGACACATGTGCACCACCTCAGTATCTTTACTGATGAGACTTTTTGACAAGCAGTGGCTTTTCCCAATCCAATATTGAGAATACTAGAGATAGCAGGTGTTCAGTCCCTTATCAAGGTAGAGGGACTGATCACCTTAAAACTGATTCTCCATTTTTCCAGTCTCCAGTATATACTGACTATTAAATTAAAAGAACCACTTTTTGTCAAAATGTATCATTAACGAACCCAGGCATTTCATACATCTTCATCAAACGCACTGCTCAACATAATACTTACACGCCAATCCATTAGTGAAGAAATTGTCCAAGGTGTTCATTAATACATCAATGGTGGCATCACCAAGGCTGTCACACTTCTTGATCTTCCCCACAAGGAACATGAGGCGCCTGTACAAAGAACTTAAAGTAATGACCATTGCAATTTTCAAATATTTTAGGTTTAAAACATTATTGTACATCACTCATAATAATAATTACAGTAAGCTTTCAACCTTCTCTAGAAAGTGTGATTTTTTTGCAAATACATACAACTGGAAAAGTGCAACTAAAATTGAATAGCAACTAAAGGAGAGCCCCATGTATACGCATCCCCCTTTCAGCATTTCACGTTTTTGTTGATTTTCAACTGAGCCATTGTTCATTATGTTTGGTGCTTTTATCATTTTTCCACCATTTTCACACAGCAGTTGTGTAAGAGAGGTGACCAGCACCATATTTTAAGGTAAATATTGTGTGTCTTGTGTATTTATTTGATTTTTTTACCTGTCATTTTATGCCTAGCTGTATTGAGCACTTAACCACTTCCCCATCTGTGCCGTAATACTATGGGTTTGAATTACACGATGAGCTCAGCTCACTCAGATAAGCAGTGAGCAGTAAATCTGGGTCTAGATATGAGAGAATGGGTCTATGTGGTAAGTGTGCACCATATAAAAAAAAAAAAAATCCTGCCCCCCCACAGTGCATAATGGGAAAAAACTGCAACTGCATTTTTTATTTAAAAGAACGACTTTGCGGTGTATTTTCACATGGTTTTTTTTGGTTTCTTGGTATCATTTGATAGAATGGAAGATATGTTACAGAAATAGAGATGATTTTAATTGGTTTCAGGACTGGAAGTAGCCTGAGATTGAGCTCAAAGTAACAGAAATATTCAGTTTTTGCCAATATTCCAGAAAAAAAAAATTATGTCACTTGCCCAATACACGTCCAACTGGTTAAGTCTAACATCCATTCATGAATGCGCTGACATCATTTATATAAGTATCACAATAATGCATAAATCTTCCATTTTTTAGTATGAATAAAAATTCAAATTGGAATTCATGTGTAAAGCCTGGGAACATAACTAATGAAAAGAAGAAATGTTATTTTAGTGCCATTAATGCCTGCATTGTTTATTTTGAACCTTATTTTGAAATTTGTGTGAAATTGGCCAAATTAGCAATTTCTGATGACTTTTATTAGGTAGATGAAATAGTAGACTGGGGGATTCTTGTGTTCAATTGATAAAATGGAAGCCACACTAGCGAGATAGCTAAGAATTTGGGTGACTGGAACAATGTAATTGGCCTAAGTTAGGACTCAGAGTGGGCAAAATTGCCAATGTGTAATGATCTCTGATACAGCAATACAGTAGGGCCCCACTTTACAGCATTCTGCTAATACAGCAATTTCAAATTATGACTAAAACTCACTATACAGCAACCTGTCTTTCTAGTATGGCATGCCCTACCCGGTTTGTTTAGATTCTCCGTGAGCACGTCTCTCAATTATGTCTGGCAACTTTCCAAAATTTCAAGTGTTTTAAAGCTATTGCATATTTTATATGTGCTCTGATAATAATATTTGTGTACCTGTACCTAAATATACTTACACGCTGTGCTGGCGTGCAGGTACACATTAAAAATCACTAAGAGTGTCCTTCTAGTCATAATGCCATAGTAATAATAATAGTACGTAATAATAATCACTCTTGGGCACATTAAATGTCTTGCTTTACGTTTATACGTATAGGCATTTTCATTAATACATCTATGATATTTTCTTCAAAATTATATAAGAAATGCATTACATAGCATATAAACATGCTATATTTACATCCTATGGAAGTGTGATAGTCGGGCAGAGGGAAAACATTACATTTTCTCTGGTCCAGCACCAGAGAAAATGTGTATGAATCTGCGTTCGGCCTAGTCACTCCCCTTAACACTCCGCTTTTGTTTACAATTCTTGGCATGAATTATTCATTACTTCTCCCTTCGTTTATGATGGCGTCTAAAGGTAGTTGTTAGAAAAGATTAAATTTAGTGAACAAGGTATGTCGATGGTAATAATATGACTCTGGGCCGCAGTGTAGGTACCCAGCAGCTGTAGCCCAGGCGGGCTACACCTACCAGCTACCTACACCTGACTTCCTACAAATAAATACTACTCAACTCTCATCCAACATTAATACTACATACAGTGGACCCCCGCATACCGTTGGCATCACATAATGTTAAATCCGCATACTGCTACATTTTATCGCCAAGATTTTGCCTCGCATACCGCTAAAAAATCCGCTCAATGCTGTTCGTCTGAGACGCGTCTATGTGCGGCCTGAGCCACGCTCACATGTTCCGCCGGTGGCATTGTTTACCAGCCAGCCTCCATGGTAACATCCAAGCATACAATCGGAACATTTCGTATTATTACAGTGTTTTTGGTGATTTTATCTGCAAAATAAGTGACCATGGGCCCCAAGAAAGCTTCTAGTGCCAACCCTACAGCAATAAGGGTGAGAATTACTATAGAGATGAAGAAAAAGATAATTGATAAGTATGAAAGTGGAGTGCGTGTCTCCGAGCTGGCCAGGTTGTATAATAAACCCCAATCAACCATCACTACTATTGGTGGTACAGCTGCTGCTGCTGCTGTACCACCGTCAGCTGCTGCTGCTGCTGCTGCACTGTCAGCTGCTACTGCTGCTGTAGCACCGTCAGCTGCTGCTGCTGCTGTACCACCGTCAGCTGCTGCTGCTGCTGTAGTACCGTCTGCTGCTGCTGTAGCATCGTCTGCTGCTGCTGTAGCATCGTCTGCTGCTGCTGTAGCACTGTCAGCTGCTGCTGTTGTACCACCGTCAGCTGCTGCTGCTGCTGTAGTACCGTCTGCTGCTGCTGTAGTACCGTCTGCTGCTGCTGTAGTACCGTCTGCTGCTGCTGTAGCATCGTCTGCTGCTGCTGTAGCACTGTCAGCTGCTACTGCTGTTGTACCACCGTCAGCTGCTGCTGCTGCTGCTGCTGTAGTACCGTCTGCTGCTGCTGTAGTACCGTCTGCTGCTGCTGTAGCATCGTCTGCTGCTGCTGTAGCACTGTCAGCTGCTGCTGCTGTTGTACCACCATCAGCTGCTGCTGCTGCTGCTGTAGTACCGTCTGCTGCTGCTGCTGTAGTACCGTCTGCTGCTGCTGTAGTACCGTCTGCTGCTGCTGTAGCATCGTCTGCTGCTGCTGTAGCACTGTCAGCTGCTGCTGCTGCTGCTGCTGCTGTAGCACCGTTGTTGGTGTGGCTTATTGAGAATACCAAGAAACAATTAACCCCAGAGGATTTGCCACCCAGGATAACCCAAAAAAGTCAGTGTCATCGAAGACTGTCTAACTTATTTCCATTTGCGTCCTTAATCTTGTCTCCCAGGATGCAACCCACACCAGTCGACTAACACCCAGGTGAACAGGGAAAAAATGCCTGGAACTAGTGCTCATATTGGTGAATTTAAAGCCAGCAAAGGTTGATTTGAGAGATTTAAGAATCGTAGTGGCATACACAGTGTGATAAGGCCTGTTCTGGAAGAAAATGCCAAACAGGACCTACAGTACTCAGGAGGAAAAGGCACTCCCAGGACACAGTGTCTCATCAGTCATTGCTGCATCGTCAATAAAGGTAAGTGTCATTTATTCTTCATTTAGTAGAGTAGTACATGCACAATATATATTGTGCATGTACTACTCTACTATTGTGCATGTATCCTTCTCTTTGTGTGTAGGAAAATGTATATTTCATGTGGTAAAATTTTTTTTTCATACTTTTGGGTGTCTTGCACGGATTAATTTGATTTCCATTATTTCTTATGGGGAAAATTCATTCGCATAACGATAATTTCGCATAACAATGAGCTCTCTTGCACGGATTAATATCGCTATGTGGGGTCCACTGTATATATTAAGGTTCTAGGTAGTAGGTTGGTAGACAGCAACCGCCCAGGGAGGTACTACCGTCCTGCCAAGTGAGTGTAAAACGAAAGCCTGCAATTGTTTTACATGATGGTAGGATTGCTGGTGTCTTTTTTCTGTCTCATAAACATGCAAGATTTCAGGTACATCTTGCTACTTCTACTTACACTTAGGTCACACTACACATGCATGTACAAGCATATATACATACCCCTCTGGGTTTTCTTCTATTTTCTTTCTAGTTCTTGTTCTTGTTTATTTCCTCTTATCTCCATGGGGAAGTGGAACAGAATTCTTCCTCTGTAAGCCATGCGTGTCGTAAGAGGCGAGTAAAATGCCAGGGGCAAGGGGCTAGTAACCCCTTCTCCTGTATATATTACTAAATTTGAAAGGAGAAACTTTCGTTTTTCCTTTTGGGCCACCCTGCCTCGGTGGGATATGGCTGGTATGTTGAAAGAAGAAGAAATAATGAGTGTACTGTATGTGTATTTTATTTCTCTGGGCTGCTTTAGATATCATATATGTATTAAGTTTGGGATGGGGAGCCAGGGCTACCTACACCTGACTTCCTATAAGTAAGTACTACTCACCTCTCACCCTACATTAGTAAGACTACAAATATTTTAAGGTAAGTAATGAATGTAGTGTAAGTATTTTACTTTTAATTGTGCTTTTTAATGTCTAGTTCTATTACTAACTTAATATAAGTTAGGGTAAACTTGTTGTCTAGCATGTATATGCATTTATAAGTGGACAAAAAATGGCGTTCTGCTTTCCGGCGATAGCCTGGAACTTAACCTGCCATGTAAGTTGGGGCCCTACTCTATTTGGGAAAGTGTAATTTCTTAAGTTTTCTATCATATTTTGTACTTTTTATTTTATTACCTTTAGAAAATGAATCTACCATTTCATAAGAAAAAAATATTTGTTTTTTAAATTCTTGGACACTGTGGACACTTTTCAGATCAGGGGTTTGGACACCTAAAGGGTGATATATGATAGTGTAAACAAGTTATCAGGCATTATAGATGCATTTTATATTGAAAAAAAAAAAAAAATGCTCTTTTTCCACTTGCCAGTGATTTTTGTATATAGCACGGGGTCAGGAACCTAAGAACCGTACAAACGGGGCCCTCCTGCACTATGAAAGACTCTTCATGTGCTATTTAATTTATTAAAATATAATGCAATATGGAAAATGCAATAAGAAAGCTTACTTCATTATGAATTTACTAATTCAACTATACAAGTTCAATAACAAGTTCAGTAACATTTATGAAGGGATTCAGGGAAACCGGCAGGCCGGACTTGAGTCCTGGAGATGGGACGTACAGTGCCTGCACTCTGAAGGAGGGGTGTTAATGTTGCAGTTTAAAAACTGTAGTGTAAAACACCCTTCTGGCAAGACAGTGATGGAGTGAATGATGGTGAAAGTTTTTCTTTTTCGAGCCACCCTGCCTTGGTGGGAATCGGTCAGTGTGTTAATAAAAAAAATAAAAAAAGTTCAATAAGTATTTTTACTCTTAGTTTAAGTGTAATCCAAATAGTGATCACAATTTTGAACTTTACCATAATAAACATTGTATTCCCATTAACACTTCCTATTAACACTTATACAGTGGACCCCCGAGTTTCGTGATTAATCTGTTCCAGAGAGCCCGCTGAAGGTCGAAATTCATGAAACTTAAAACCATTTTCCCCATAAGAAATAATGTAAATAAAATTAATCCGTTCCAGACACCCAAAAATATTAAAATACAATATTTTTTTTTCAAATTAAATAAAGATTTACATAATGAAAACAATCAGAAATCAAGTACATGCATTTAAAACAAATAATAATAACATTACACTTACCTTTACTGAAGACTTCTGGGTGGATGGAAGATGGGAGGAAGTGATAGGAGGAAGGTGTACACTATTGTTTGGAAGGAGAATCTCCTTCCATTAGGACTTTAGGTAGCAAGTCCTTATCTGGGGTTACTTCCCTTCTTTTAATGCCAATGGGGACAACTTGAGAGTCACTGGACCCCTGGCACACAAAATATCTATCCAGAGAGGTATTTTTCTGGCATTTCTTTAAGATTTCCCTGAAGTGGGACACAACACTGTCATTGTACATGTTGCAGATACGGCTTGTTTCAGCTTGGTCAGGGTGATACTTTTCAACAAAACTTTGCAACTCATTCCACATTCCACACATGTCCTTAATCACTGAAGAACATAAGAACATAAGAATGTAGGAACACTGCAGAAGGCCTACTGGCCCATACGAGGCAGGTCCTTATCAAAACGACATCTACCTAAAGCTACCCAAGAAATAACTCCCGTACCCCATGACACCAATCAAACCTCATCCACTCCCTCTTCCTCCTCCTCTGAAGCAAGTTCCTCGGCTGTGGTCTGATGCTGTTCCAGTTGAAGCTCTTGCAGTTCGTCAGTGGTTAGCTCTTCCCTGTGGTCCTCCACCAACTCTTCCACATCCCCGTCACTCACTTTATTTACCAAAGGGCTTGCACTAGCTTTCCCTGGGTCCATGATGACTTATTTAGCAGTTGCAAGCACAAAAAACAATGGATTATTATGAAATGTGTTGTATGAACCCGCGGGGTGATGGTCACGTGTTGGTAAACAATGGCACACTAAGCGTGAATGGTGTGGGAGACTGGCTTTGTGTGCGTGGTGACGGGTGGACGGGTACCGGACGATTGCCAAAACACGAGTTTTTTCACGAAACTCGAGGCCAAATTTTTCCCAAAAAAAAAAAAAAAAACAAAAAAAAAAAAAAAAAAAAAAAAAAAAAAAAAAAAAAAAAAAAAAAAAAATCACCGAAGGTCGAATTTCGCGAAAGTCGAGGCTGCCGAAACTCAGGGGTCCACTGTATACTTTTTTACAACATGATTTATTCATATATTAAAAATGACTGTGTAACATTTTCAGTACAGTGGACCCCCGGTTAACGATTTTAATCCGTGCAAGAGGGCTCATCGTTATGCGAAATAATCGTTATGCGAATGAATTTTCCCCATAAGAAATAATGGAAATAAAATTAATCCGTGCAAGACGCCCAAAAGTATGAAAAAAATTTTTTTTTACCACATGAAATGTTAATTTTAATACACACAAACTGAAAAAGGCATGCACAATTAAATGACACTTACTTTTATTGAAGATCTGGTGATGATTGATGGGATGGGAGGAGGGGAGAGCATTATCTTCTTACTGTTTAGAAGGGGAATCCCCTTCCATTAGGACTTGAGGTAGTAAGTCCTTTTCTGGGGTTACTTCCCTTCTTTTTTTAATGCCACTAGGGCCAGCTTCAGAGTCACTGGACTTCTTTCGCACAAGATATCTGTCCATAGTGGCCTGTACCTCTCGTTCCTTTATGACTTGCCTAAAGTGTTTCACAACATTGTCAGTGTAATAATCACCAGCACGGCTTGCAATAGCTGTGTGAGGGTGATTTTCATCCATGAAGGTTTGCACTTCAAGCCACTTAGCACAGATTTCCTTTATCTTTGTAGTAGGCAACTTCTTCAATTTCTCTGTCCCCTCCTCTGAACCAGTTTCCCCAGGTCTGGCCTCTTGCTCTTGAAGTTGATCTATCAGCTCATCAGTGGTTAGTTCTTCATTGTCCTCCTCCACCAACTCTTCCACATCCTCCCCACTAACCTCCAACCCCAAGGACTTTCCCAATGCCACAATGGATTCCTCAACTGGCACAGGATTCTCAGGGTTAGCCTCAAACCCTTCAAAATCCCTTTTGTCTACACATTCTGGCCACAGTTTCTTCCAAGCAGAGTTCAAGGTCCTCTTAGTCCCTTCCTCCCAAGCCTTACCTATAAGGTTTACACAATTGAGGATATTAAAGTGATCTCTCCAAAACTCTCTTAGAGTCAGTTGAGTTTCTGAGGTCATTACAAAGCACCTTTCAAACAGAGCTTTTGTGTACAGTTTCTTGAAGTTGGAAATAACCTGCTGGTCCATGGGCTGCAGGAGAGGAGTGGTATTAGGAGGCAAAAACTTCACCTTAATGAAGCTCATGTCCCCATAAAGTCGCTCTGCCACGTCTGTAGGATGACCAGGGGCATTGTCTAACACCAGGAGGCACTTAAGTTCTAATTTCTTTTCAGTTAGGTAATCTTTCACATTGGGGGCAAATGCATGGTGTAACCAGTTATAGAAAAATTCCCTAGTGACCCATGCCTTACTGTTTGCCCTCCACAGCACACACAAATTATCCTTGAGGACATTCTTTTGCCTGAACGCTCTGGGAGTTTCAGAGTGATACACTAATAAAGGCTTCACTTTGCAATCACCAGTAGCATTGGCACACATCAACAAAGTAAGCCTGTCTTTCATAGGCTTATGTCCTGGGAGTGCCTTTTCCTCCTGAGTAATGTAGGTCCTGCTTGGCATTTTCTTCCAGAACAGGCCTGTTTCATCACAATTAAACACTTGTTCAGGTTTCAGTCCTTCAGTTTCTATGTACTCCTTGAATTCCTGCACATATTTTTCAGCCGCTTTGTGGTCCGAACTGGCAGCCTCACCATGCCTTATCACACTATGGATGCCACTACGCTTCTTAAATCTCTCAAACCAACCTTTGCTGGCCTTAAATTCACTCACATCATCACTAGTTGCAGGCATTTTTTTAATTAAATCCTCATGCAACTTCCTAGCCTTTTCACATATGATCGCTTGAGAGACGCTATCTCCTGCTATCTGTTTTTCATTTATCCACACCAATAAGAGTCTCTCAACATCTTCCATCACTTGCGATCTTTGTTTCGAAAACACAGTTGAACCTTTGGCAAGAACAGCTTCCTTGATTGTCTTTCTGGTGCCCACAATAGTAGCGATGGTTGATTGGGGTTTCTTGTACAGCTTGACTAGGTCGGCTATACGCACTCCACTTTCATACTTATCAATTATCTCTTTCTTCATTTCTATAGTAATTCTTACCCTTTGAGGTGTAGGGTTGGCACTAGAAGCTTTCTTGGGGCCCATGGTCACTTATTTTCCAGAAACAGCACCGAAAATACTGTAATAATACGAAATATTCCGAGTGTATGCTTGGATGTTACCGCGGAGGCTGGCTGGTAAACAATGGGACGGCTGGCACATGTGAGGCTGGCTGAGGGCACATTGGACGCGTCTCGGACGAAAATCGGTAAGCGGGTTTTTAATCGGTATGCGCGGCAAAAATTTTGCGATAAAAGTAATCGGTATGCGGAAAAATCGCTATGTGATGCCATCGTTATGCGGGGGTCCACTGTATTTCCTTAAACAATAATTAAGGCTGACTTATTTTTAAGATGAATTTTTTTTTTTGTATTGTCAAATATACTGAGCATGATATGTAAATCCATGGTGCATCTCAGTGTGCCTACACCTTGTTTAACACTGACCTGTATAACACTGTTCTGTTTGACCCTGTTCTCTTTAACACTAACCTAATGTTTAGCACAAAACATCAATGATTATCAATACCAACCTGAGTTTATTCTGAAGGTCTTGCTTACGTGTGTCTTTATCTGCATTGTAGAGGGCAATGCAGAGTGGGTTAATTATACCCAAGAGCAAACCCATGGCAGGCGACTCCTTCAAGAAGATTTCTAGCAAGCCGCACACTCTGAAAAATATATTAATAAAAATAAAAAGAACCTTTAAAGTATATATTTTTATGACAAAGTATATCCATGAAGTGATGATTCAAGCTAGTCATCATTCCCAAGTGATGATTCAAGCTACAAATCATTCCCAAGTGATGATTCAAGCTACAAATCATTCCCAAGTGATGATTCAAGCTACAAATCATTCCCAAGTGATGATTCAAGCTACAAATCATTCCCAAGTGATGATTCAAGTTACAAAAAAAAGTATGTGACAGAGCCAACTAGGGGAAATAACCTCTTTGACTTGGTTCTTGCCAGTAGGGAAACACTAATTAATAATCTTGAGGTTAATGATGAGCTTGGAGAAAGTGATCACAAATCACTCAGTTTTAATATATCATGGAATTCCCCTAATAATGGCAATCAAGTCTCCGTCCCTGACTTTCGCTTGGCTGATTTCATAGGACTGAAAAATTACTTAGGTGGGCGAAACTGGAATGACCTGACTAAGGGTCAGGTAGGTGGTGATGGTTGCCGATATGATGCTTTCCAGGGCATAGTTCTAGCTGCTCAGTCAAATTATGTTCCAAATAGGGAAATCAGATCAAACAAAAATGATCCTAAATGGATGAACAATAGATTAAAATATCTGATTGGTCAAAAGAGAGGCATATATAGGCAAATCAAAAGAGAGGGGCAATTAAGAAATCGATATATTCAGTTAAAGAGAGAAATAAAAAAGGGAATTAGAAAAGCAAAAAGAGATTATGAGGTTAAAGTTGCAAGAGAATCGAAGACTAACCCAAAAGGATTCTTTCAGGTATACAGAAGTAAGATCAGGGACAAGATAGGCCCACTCAAAAGTTCCTCGGGTCAGCTCACTGACAGTGATAAGGAAATGTGTAGAATTTTTAACACATACTTCCTCTCAGTTTTTACACAGGAGGATACCAGCGATATTCCAGAAATGATAAATTATGTAGAACAGGACGATAATAAACTGTACACGATTAGGGTCACAAGTGACATGGTCCTTAGGCAAATAGATAAATTAAAACCTAACAAATCCCCAGGCCCTGATGAACTGTATGCAAGGGTTCTAAAGGAATGTAAAGAGGAGCTTAGCAAACCTTTGGCTAATCTTTTCAACATATCACTACAAACTGGCATGGTGCCAGATAAGTGGAAAATGGCAAATGTGATACCTATTTTCAAAGCAGGTGACAGGTCCTTAGCTTCGAACTATAGACCAATAAGCCTAACCTCCATAGTGGGAAAATTTATGGAATCAATAATTGCAGAGGCAGTTCGTAGCCACCTTGAAAAGCATAAATTAATCAACGAATCTCAGCATGGTTTTACAAAGGGGCGTTCCTGCCTTACGAATTTATTAACTTTTTTCACTAAGGTATTTGAGGAGGTAGATCATGGTAATGAATATGATATTGTGTATATGGACTTCAGTAAGGCTTTTGACAGGGTCCCACATCAGAGACTATTGAGGAAAATTAAGGCACATGGAATAGGAGGAGAAATTTTTTCCTGGATAGAGGCATGGTTGACAAATAGGCAGCAGAGAGTTTGCATAAATGGGGAGAAATCAAAGTGGGGAAGCGTCACGAGCGGTGTTCCACAGGGGTCAGTGTTGGGCCCCCTGCTGTTCACAATCTACATAAATGACATAGATGAGGGCATAAAGAGCGACATCAGCAAGTTTGCCGATGACACCAAAATAGGCCATCGAATTCATTCTGACGAGGACATTAGAGCACTCCAGGAAGATTTGAATAGACTGATGCAGTGGTCGGAGAAGTGGCAGATGCAGTTTAATATAGACAAATGCAAAGTTCTAAATGTTGGACAGGACAATAACCATGCCACATATAAACTAAATAATGTAGATCTTAATATTATGGATTGCAAAAAAGATTTAGGAGTTCTGGTTAGCAGTAATCTGAAACCAAGGCAACAGTGCATAAGTGTTCGCAATAAAGCTAATAGAGTCCTTGGCTTCATATCAAGAAGCATAAATAATAGGAGTCCTCAGGTTGTTCTTCAACTCTATACATCCTTGGTTAGGCCTCATTTAGATTATGCTGCACAGTTTTGGTCACCGTATTACAGAATGGATATAAATGCTCTGGAAAATGTACAAAGGAGGATGACAAAGTTGATCCCATGTATCAGAAACCTTCCCTATGAGGATAGACTAAGGGCCCTGAATCTGCACTCTCTAGAAAGACGTAGAATTAGGGGGGATATGATTGAGGTGTATAAATGGAAGACAGGAATAAATAAAGGGGATGTAAATAGTGTGCTGAAAATATCTAGCCTAGACAGGACTCGCAGCAATGGTTTTAAGTTGGAAAAATTCAAATTCAGGAAGGATATAGGAAAGTACTGGTTTGGTAATTGAGTTGTGGATGACGAACAAACTCCCAAGTACAGTTATAGAGGCCAGAACGTTGTGTAGCTTTAAAAATAGGTTGGATAAATACATGAGTGGATGTGGGTGGGTATGAGTTGGACCTGATAGCTTGTGCTACCAGGTTGGTTGCCGTGTTCCTCCCTTAAGTCAATGTGACCTGACCTGACTAGGTTGGGTGCATTGGCTTAAGCCGGTAGGAGACTTGGACCTGCCTCGCATGGGCCAGTAGGCCTGCTGCAGTGTTCCTTCGTTCTTATGTTATGTTCATAAATCATTCCCAAGTGATGATTAAAGCTACAAATCATTCCCAAGAGTTGATTCAAGCTACAAATCATTCCCAAGAGATGATTCAAGCTACAAATCATTCCCAAGAGATGATTCAAGCTACAAATTATTCCCAAGAGATGATTCAAGCTACAAATCATTCCCAAGTGATGATTCAAGCTACAAATCATTCCCAAGTGATGATTCAAGCTACAAATCATTCCCAAGTGATGATTCAAGCTACAAATCATTCCCAAGTGATGATTCAAGCTACAAATCATTCCCAAGTGATGATTCAAGCTACAAATCATTCCCAAGTGATGATTCAAGCTACAAATCATTCCCAAGTGATGATTCAAGCTACAAATCATTCCCAAGTGATGATTCAAGCTACAAATCATTCCCAAGTGATGATTCAAGCTACAAATCATTCCCAAGAGATGATTCAAGCTACAAATCATTCCCAAGAGATGATTCAAGCTACAAATCATTCCCAAGTGATGATTCAAGCTACAAATCATTCCCAAGAGATGATTCAAGCTACAAATCATTCCCAAGAGATGATTCAAGCTACAAATCATTCCCAAGTGATGATTCAAGCTACAAATCATTCCCAAGTGATGATTCAAGCTACTAATCATCCCTAAGACATCAACAGTAATTACAGTGAAGCACCCATTATTATAATTCATCATCCAGCCTTTTTAAAGCATTGCAGTAGAGCACAAACTCAAGAATAATATGTATTAATTCCATTAATGGTTTTCTTATAAAAGCTTTGGTTTGCTAGTTACATTAATCCATTCACTGTCTCCAAAGTACGTATATATACATTTTTGAAGCTACTGGTTCTTGTGTAGACCTACGACTTGATCACAGCATCTGCAAATATGCTGGGAGCAGTAAATTATGGTCTTGATGTGAGAAAATGGGTCTATGTGGTAGGTGTACTCAGAACAAAAATAATCTTGTCCCATGCAGTGAATGACGGGGCTAACTTCTGACCTCATATTTGGGTAAAACTAGTAAATTTGGGGTATTTCTATGGTGGTTTTCATGCTTTTATAACTGTTTCTTGGTGTCAATTGGCAGACTGGAAGACATGCTAGTGAAATGGAGATGATTCTGGTTAGCTCTCAGATCAGAAATAGTCTGAAATAAGCCTCAAAGTGGCAGAAATATTTTGGCAATTTTTCTGATTAGTAGGAGCTTCCCTGTCTACCTTTGGTAAGTCGAGTTCCAAGAGTCTTTCTACTCCCAGAGTCCAGCCATGGGCCAGGCTCATTTATGAGTTTTTTACTAGGTTTGCTTCAGTTACTGGGATGACCTAAACCACAACTAATCATTCTTGGTTACATTTAATTAGCCAAAAAAAACAGGATAAAACTTGGTTATTTTTTGTGATGATGGATTCAAAATGGAGGGCAACTGTTATATGGGAGAGGCCTGGGGATGTGATTAACAAACAGAGGAAGGTTGTTTTAGTAGCTGCAATGCCTACAGTGTTCATTTTGGACTTGAGTCCTGGAGGTGGTAAGTACAGTGCCTACACTCTGCAGGAGTTGGGATATTTGTAGTTTGAAGGTGTGCTTCTGGAAAGACAGTGACCACTGAGTGATGGTGAAAATGTCTTTTTCAGGTCCCCTTACCTCAGTGAGAGACTGAAACAATTCTTATACAATCTGTCTTCCATGCCGATTATTATTATCATTCACAAGGAAAGTGCTAAACCTGTATGGATCACACCTCTTCTGGGTAATGGAAGGTAATTAGTTTTGATTTAAGAAGAAGGTAGCCCTAATTCCATGAATCAGAAGCCCTTGATATCATTAAGACCCTTCCCCCACTATGAAAGGTCAAGTAATAACATACTTGGACTGGAAGTGCATGAGGTTCTTCTCATCCTTGGGAAGCTTCTGAAGGCCTCCCTTCTTCTTGGCCTTCTGCTTGCTTTGAAATGCTGCCATGACTGCACCAAGTTGTCGGTCTAAGTTGTCAAGTTCCTCCTGAGGAACGCTGTCCATATCTACATCAACCTGAGGAAGCATAACTTGATTAACTTGAGCTAATAGGGTTTAGAGCCCATCTACTACACAACAGTCACTAAAATTGCACCTGACCTGATTAGAGTAACCTCTATGTATATACCCAGTGTACATGCACAGGGTATATACTACTAGTGCTACTACTTCCACCACCATTATTGCTGCCACTTCTACCACCACCATTACTACTTCCACTACTATACTACTACCACCACCATTACTACTTCCACTACTATACTACTACAACCACCATTACTACTTCCACTACTATACTACTACCACCACCATTACTACTTCCACTACTATACTACTACAACCACCATTACTACTTCCACTGCTACTACTACCACCACCACTATTACTTCCACTGCTACTACTACCACCACCACTATTACTTCCACTGCTACTACTACCACCACCACTATTACTTCCACTGCTACTACTACCACCACCACTATTACTTCCACTGCTACTACTACCACCACCACTATTACTTCCACTGCTACTACTACCACCACCACTATTACTTCCACTGCTACTACTACCACCACCATTACTTCCACTGCTACTACTACCACCACCACCATTACTTCCACTGCTACTACTACCACCACCACCATTACTACTTCCACTACTATACTACTACCACCACCATTACTACTTGCACTACCATTACTACTTCCACTACTACTACCACCACAATTACTACTTCCACTACTATACTACTACCACCACCATTACTACTTCCACTACTATACTACTACCACCACCATTACTTCCACTACTATACTACTACCACCACCACCATTACTTCCACTGCTACTACTACCACTACTCCCTCCTCTTCTACCACTCTCATCTCCTGCCCCTCTAGTATATATTCTGGATCTCTTCAATTCACATTTCTGTGTGTGACTTGTTAATGATTCAAATTGGACCAAAACTTCCTCTAATGTTTCAGTCTACTGATTGCAGGTTATTTCTGTGTTGAAAAAAGTCACTGGGATTATTATATCTGAATACCTCTGGCAAGAAAGCTATTGAATGAGCAACAGTGAATGTGATTCCCTGTTTGGGTCACTCAATAAGGACATGGTAAAATACTTAGTTCAATATCATGGTAAAAGTACTTACATCAATATCACCAGCAACAGCTACCATCTTCTGCCTGAGGCCATGAATGTTTAAAGTGTCTCCACTTTCATCTTCACTTTCATCATCTTCCTCATCATCCTCACCTGAATCTGACTTCATTTCACTCTCTGGATTATTTTCTTCATCTATTTCCTCTTCACTTTCATTGCTTTGCTCATCTTTACTGTGCATGTCACCTTGCTCAGGGTTGAGGTCATCGCACCAATCAGTGTCTTTATTAATGAGATGTTTAGTATTGGCCGGGTCTAAGACATCAGTGAGGATAGTGAGTGTTGTGTGTGTCATCTCTGGGCACATTAACCTGTAACAACATATAAACCTTAGTGATTATTATAATCAAAACTAAGGGCTAAACCCACATGGGTCATATAGCTCTACAGGGTGGGATGTACTAAAGAAGGAATTTGTGAAGATCGAAGACCAATGAGTGTTAGGAGTGTACAAGAGGAAGAGTTAGCAAGGTTAGTGTGAAGTGCTAAAGGGAAAAATATAATCAGAGTTGGTATAATAAAGCAGTTACTGACAAAGTTAGAGAATCTGTGTCATACAGATATTATGATCACAACAATGTCTGTGTAACACAGGAATAAATGTGGGCATTTAACGAAGTTTAACCCTTAAACTGTCCAAATGTAGATCTATGTTTGCACATGTAGTGCTCTGACCTTGATTTTCTCCATAAGAAATAATGTACAAAAATGTATATCTACGTTTGGAGTGCTTCACGATCGAACGTAGATCTATGTTTGGACAGTTAGAGGGGTTAATGAAGTACAACTAGTCATCAGTGAAAACAACCAGCAGAGGTGAAAGCTGATGGAAACTGCCTTAATTGCCAAAACTGACACTATCCCACAAAGGTCTGGAAGCTTAGTGTTTCTAAACTTTTGACTAAAAAGAGTGTTATTTACACGAGGATCTGCCATGACATGAAGACTGTGAACATGGAAAAGCTATACAACAGACCTACTGGTACATGCTTAAGAGCTCCTGCTGAGATCCATCCGCTCTCACTTATATATATGTCCAACATATTCTCTGCCATCTGACCTACCACCTGCCTCACTTCACTCTTGCTTCAGGTCACATGCATTGTCTATTATATATTAATATGTTTTAACTTCCTAGGTAGTAGGTTGGTAGACAGCAACCGCCCAGGGAGGTACTACCGTCCTGCCAAGTGAGTGTAAAACGAAAGCCTGTAATTGTTTTACATGATGGTAGGATTGCTGGTTTCCTTTTTTCTGTCTCATGAACATGCAAGATTTCAGGTACGTCTTGCTACTTCTACTTACACTTAGGTCACACTACACATACATGTACAAGCGTATATATACATAACCCTCTGGGTTTTCTTCTATTTTCTTTCTAGTTCTTGTTTATTTCCTCTTATCTCCATGGGGAAGTGGAACAGAATTCTTCCTCCATAAGCCATGCATGTTGTAAGAGGCGACTAAAATGCCGGGAGCAAGGGGCTAGTAACCCCTTCTCCTGTATATATTACTAAATTTGAAAGGAGAAACTTTCGTTTTTCCTTTTGGGCCACCCCGCCTCGGTGGGATACGGCCGGTGTGTTGAAAGAAAGATGTTTTAACTTACTCTGTATAAGGACTGATAGTCACTCACGGCAAAACATTTCCCTTAATAAATGTCCTCAACTGTACACAAGCGACTTTTTCTACAGTTTGTCGGTATCACCAGACCATTTACAACCAAGAGTTCATAGTATGGAGGAACACTGGAACAGGCCTATTGGCCTATGCTAGGCAACTCCAACTCATGGTCGTAAGCTCCTCTCTTCTATGTGCGGGTTATTTGTGTATCATGGCCAAAACTGCATTAGGCCTACTGAGCCAAGTTAGGCAGCTTCTCAAATCCAACACTACCACTGAGCCATTTATGTGACCAAGGTGTTTTTCCTCTGACTGAAGTAATGTCTTCAATACACCTCACCTGACTCTCCATGTCACTACTCTAGAAAAACAAACACAAATACAGTATAATTCAATCCTTTATTGATTATGTTTCATCCACACAGTGTTTTGGACTTCATCAACTCACAAACACATCTCTTATACAGCATTTGTGTTTATTTTTCCATCGTGTCAGTATTTTATACCATTTATCTCCATCTCACTATCAATATGTACATAGTCTCTTCCTAGGTACATCAATATGTACATCCTCTCTTCCTAGGTACATCAATATGTACATCCTCTCTTCCTAGGTACATCAATATGTACATCCTCTCTTCCTAGGTACATCAATATGTACATCCTCTCTTCCTAGGTACATCTATATGTACATCCTCTCTTCCTAGGTACATCAATATGTACATCCTCTCTTCCTAGGTACATCAATATGTACATCCTCTCTTCCTAGGTACATCAATATGTACATCCTCTCTTCCTAGGTACATCAATATGTACATCCTCTCTTCCTAGGTACATCAATATGTACATCCTCTCTTCCTAGGTACATCAATATGTACATCCTCTCTTCCTAGGTACATCTATATGTACATCCTCTCTTCCTAGGTACATCAATATGTACATCCTCTCTTCCTAGGTACATCAATATGTACATCCTCTCTTCCTAGGTACATCAATATGTACATCCTCTCTTCCTAGGCACATCAATATGTACATCCTCTCTTCCTAGGTACATCAATATGTACATCCTCTCTTCCTAGGTACATCAATATGTACATCCTCTCTTCCTAGGTACATCAATATGTACATCCTCTCTTCCTAGGTACATCAATATGTACATCCTCTCTTCCTAGGTACATCTATATGTACATCCTCTCTTCCTAGGTACATCAATATGTACATCCTCTCTTCCTAGGTACATCAATATGTACATCCTCTCTTCCTAGGTACATCAATATGTACATCCTCTCTTCCTAGGTACATCAATATGTACATCCTCTCTTCCTAGGTACATCAATATGTACATCCTCTCTTCCTAGGTACATCAATATGTACATCCTCTCTTCCTAGGTACATCAATATGTACATCCTCTCTTCCTAGGTACATCAATATGTACATCCTCTCTTCCTAGGTACATCAATATGTACATCCTCTCTTCCTAGGTACATCAATATGTACATCCTCTCTTCCTAGGTACATCAATATGTACATCCTCTCTTCCTAGGTACATCAATATGTACATCCTCTCTTCCTAGGTACATCAATATGTACATCCTCTCTTCCTAGGTACATCAATATGTACATCCTCTCTTCCTAGGTACATCAATATGTACATCCTCTCTTCCTAGGTACATCAATATGTACATCCTCTCTTCCTAGGTACATCAATATGTACATCCTCTCTTCCTAGGTACATCAATATGTACATCCTCTCTTCCTAGGTACATCTATATGTACATCCTCTCTTCCTAGGTACATCTATATGTACATCCTCTCTTCCTAGGTACATCTATATGTACATCCTCTCTTCCTAGGTACATCTATATGTACATCCTCTCTTCCTAGGTACATCAATATGTAAATCCTCTCTTCCTAGGTACATCAATATGTACATCCTCTCTTCCTAGGTACATCTATATGTACATCCTCTCTTCCTAGGTACATCTATATGTACATCCTCTCTTCCTAGGTACATCTATATGTACATCCTCTCTTCCTAGGTACATCTATATGTACATCCTCTCTTCCTAGGTACATCAATATGTACATCCTCTCTTCCTAGGTACATCTATATGTACATCCTCTCTTCCTAGGTACATCTATATGTACATCCTCTCTTCCTAGGTACATCTATATGTACATCATCTCTTCCTAGGTACATCTATATGTACATCCTCTCTTCCTAGGTACATCTATATGTACATCATCTCTTCCTAGGTACATCTATATGTACATCCTCTCTTCCTAGGTACATCTATATGTACATCCTCTCTTCCTAGGTACATCATCTCTTCCTAGGTACATCTATATGTACATCCTCTCTTCCTAGGTACATCTATATGTACATCATCTCTTCCTAGGTACATCAATATGTACATCATCTCTTCCTAGGTACATCAATATGTACATCCTCTCTTCCTAGGTACATCAATATGTACATCCTCTCTTCCTAGGTACATCAATATGTACATCCTCTCTTCCTAGGTACATCAATATGTACATCCTCTCTTCCTAGGTACATCAATATGTACATCCTCTCTTCCTAGGTACATCTATATGTACATCCTCTCTTCCTAGGTACATCTATATGTACATCCTCTCTTCCTAGGTACATCTATATGTACATCCTCTCTTCCTAGGTACATCAATATGTACATCCTCTCTTCCTAGGTACATCAATATGTACATCCTCTCTTCCTAGGTACATCTATATGTACATCCTCTCTTCCTAGGTACATCTATATGTACATCCTCTCTTCCTAGGTACATCTATATGTACATCCTCTCTTCCTAGGTACATCAATATGTACATCCTCTCTTCCTAGGTACATCTATATGTACATCCTCTCTTCCTAGGTACATCAATATGTACATCCTCTCTTCCTAGGTACATCTATATGTACATCCTCTCTTCCTAGGTACATCAATATGTACATCCTCTCTTCCTAGGTACATCAATATGTACATCCTCTCTTCCTAGGTACATCAATATGTACATCCTCTCTTCCTAGGTACATCTATATGTACATCCTCTCTTCCTAGGTACATCTATATGTACATCCTCTCTTCCTAGGTACATCTATATGTACATCCTCTCTTCCTAGGTACATCAATATGTACATCCTCTCTTCCTAGGTACATCAATATGTACATCCTCTCTTCCTAGGTACATCAATATGTACATCCTCTCTTCCTAGGTACATCTATATGTACATCCTCTCTTCCTAGGTACATCAATATGTACATCCTCTCTTCCTAGGTACATCAATATGTACATCCTCTCTTCCTAGGTACATCAATATGTACATCCTCTCTTCCTAGGTACATCAATATGTACATCCTCTCTTCCTAGGTACATCAATATGTACATCCTCTCTTCCTAGGTACATCAATATGTACATCCTCTCTTCCTAGGTACATCAATATGTACATCCTCTCTTCCTAGGTACATCAATATGTACATCCTCTCTTCCTAGGTACATCAATATGTACATCCTCTCTTCCTAGGTACATCAATATGTACATCCTCTCTTCCTAGGTACATCTATATGTACATCCTCTCTTCCTAGGTACATCTGTTTAACCCTTAAACTGTCCAAACGTAGATCTACGTTTTTTCAACATTTGAATGTAAAAAAACAGATCTTCTTTTTTATTTTTTACATTTGAAAAAGTGTAAAAAAGACTTTGATCTACGTTTTTTGTTATACGGTGGAACCTCTACTTGCGAGCGTGTCCACGTGCGAGTTTTTCCAAATACGAGCAGTCGATGGGTCGATTTTTTGCTTCCATACGCGAGCAAAATTTCCACAAGCGAGCAGACCTCAAGGCAGGTTCCTTGACACTGGTGAGGGGCTTTAGCTCTTGATCTCGAGAATTGTATCTCAGTTGTTTGTTGGACTATCTTATTGAAACTTGGGCAATGTATGATGGAAAGATGCTTCTTAATATACACCAAAAATGAAAGAAATCTAAGCATAAATAGCGGAGTTAACTTCTCAGCAATTAGCCACCCCTTAGTGGTAATTTCGAATGGTTTTTATGGTTGTATTCTCGTTGTTTTGGTCTCATTTGATAGAATGGAAGATACATTACAGAATAGATATGATTTTGATTGCTTTCACAACGAAAAGCACCTTGAAACAGAGCTCAACCTAGGAGAAATGGTCCATTGCTTGGCTGTTTCAGTGTAAACAAATGACGTCACAGTAAATCTTATATTTTTGTGTGAATAAAAATTACAAATTATTTATGTAATAATAATAATAATAATAATAATAATAATAATAATAATAATAATAATAATGAAAGAAATCTAAGCATAAATAATGGAGTTCACTTCTCAGCAATTAGCTACCCCTAAGCGGTAATTTCAAATGGTTTTTATGGTTGCATTCTCGTTTTTTTGGTCTCATTTGATAGAATGGAAGATATATTACAGAAATAGATATAATTTTGATTGCTTTCATGACGAAAAGTGCCTTGAAATTGAGCTCAACTTAGGAGAAATGGTCCATTGCTTGGCTGTTTCAGAGTAAACAAATGACGTCACTGTCCATTCCAATATGCAGTCGTGAATGGGTTGACATTATTTATACAATTATTGCAATAAGGAATAACAGTAAATCTTATATTTTTGTGTGAATAAAAATTACAAATAATTTATATAATAATAATAATAACGATAATAATAATAATAACAATTATAATATTTTTTACTATTTTTTTATTATTATCACACTGGCCGATTCCCACCAAGGCAGGGTGGCCCGAAAAAGAAAAACTTTCACCATCATTCACTCCATCACTGTCTTGCCAGAAGGGTGCTTTACACTACAGTTTTTAAACTGCAACATTAACACCCCTCCTTCAGAGTGCAGGCACTGTACTTCCCATCTCCAGGACTCAAGTCCGGCCTGCCGGTTTCCCTGAACCCCTTCATAAATGTTACTTTGCTCACACTCCAACAGCATGTCAAGTATTAAAAACCATTTGTCTCCATTCACTCCTATCAAACATGCTCACGCATGCCTGCTGGAAGTCCAAGCCCCTCACACACAAAACCTCCTTTACCCCCTCCCTCCAACCTTTCCTAGGCCGACCCCTACCCCGCCTTCCTTCCACTACAGACTGATACACTCTTGAAGTCATTCTGTTTTGCTCCATTCTCTCTACATGTCCGAACCACCTCAACAACCCTTCCTCAGCCCTCTGGACAACAGTTTTGGTAATCCCGCACCTCCTCCTAACTTCCAAACTACGAATTCTATGCATTATATTCACACCACACATTGCTCTCAGACATGACATCTCCACTGCCTCCAGCCTTCTCCTCGCTGCAACATTCATCACCCATGCTTCACACCCATATAAGAGCGTTGGTAAAACTATACTCTCATACATTCCCCTCTTTGCCTCCAAGGACAAAGTTCTTTGTCTCCACAGACTCCTAAGTGCACCACTCACTCTTTTCCCCTCATCAATTCTATGATTCACCTCATCCTTCATAGACCCATCCGCTGACACGTCCACTCCCAAATATCTGAATACATTCACCTCCTCCATACTCTCTCCCTGCAATCTGGTATCCAATCTTTCATCACCTAATCTTTTTGTTATCCTCATAACCTTACTCTTCCCTGTATTCACTTTTAATTTTCTTCTTTTGCACACCCTACCAAATTCATCCACCAATCTCTGCAACTTCTCTTCAGAATCTCCCAAGAGCATGGTGTCATCAGCAAAGAGCAATTGTGACAACTCCCACTTTATGTGTGATTCTTTATCTTTTAACTCCACGCCTCTTGCCAAGACCCTCGCATTTACTTCTCTTACAACCCCATCTATAAATATATTAAACAACCACGGTGACATCACACATCCTTGTCTAAGGCCTACTTTTACTGGGAAATAATTTCCCTCTTTCCTACATACTCTAACTTGAGCCTCACTATCCTCGTAAAAACTCTTCACTGCTTTCAGTAACCTACCTCCTACACCATACACTTGCAACATCTGCCACATTGCCCCCCTATCCACCCTGTCATACGCCTTTTCCAAATCCATAAATGCCACAAAGACCTCTTTAGCCTTATCTAAATACTGTTCACTTATATGTTTCACTATAAACACCTGGTCCACACACCCCCTACCTTAATAATAATAATAATAATAATAGTATAATAATAATATGAATAATAATAATACGATGGGATAAAGATAGAAATGTTAAAAGCAGGTGGGGATATAGTTTTGGAGTGGTTGGTGCAATTGTTTAATAAATGTATGGAAGAGGGTAAGGTACCTAGGGATTGGCAGAGAGCATGCATAGTTCCTTTGTATAAAGGCAAAGGGGATAAAAGAGAGTGCAAAAATTATAGGGGGATAAGTCTGTTGAGTGTACCTGGTAAAGTGTATGGTAGAGTTATAATTGAAAGAATTAAGAGTAAGACGGAGAATAGGATAGCAGATGAACAAGGAGGCTTTAGGAAAGGTAGGGGGTGTGTGGACCAGGTGTTTACAGTGAAACATATAAGTGAACAGTATTTAGATAAGGCTAAAGAGGTCTTTGTGGCATTTATGGATTTGGAAAAGGCGTATGACAGGGTGGATAGGGGGGCAATGTGGCAGATGTTGCAAGTGTATGGTGTAGGAGGTAGGTTACTGAAAGCAGTGAAGAGTTTTTACGAGGATAGTGAGGCTCAAGTTAGAGTATGTAGGAAAGAGGGAAATTTTTTCCCAGTAAAAGTAGGCCTTAGACAAGGATGTGTGATGTCACCGTGGTTGTTTAATATATTTATAGATGGGGTTGTAAGAGAAGTAAATGCGAGGGTCTTGGCAAGAGGCGTGGAGTTAAAAGATAAAGAATCACACACAAAGTGGGAGTTGTCACAGCTGCTCTTTGCTGATGACACTGTGCTCTTGGGAGATTCTGAAGAGAAGTTGCAGAGATTGGTGGATGAATTTGGTAGGGTGTGCAAAAGAAGAAAATTAAAGGTGAATACAGGAAAGAGTAAGGTTATGAGGATAACAAAAAGATTAGGTGATGAAAGATTGAATATCAGATTGGAGGGAGAGAGTATGGAGGAGGTGAACGTATTCAGATATTTGGGAGTGGACGTGTCAGCGGATGGGTCTATGAAAGATGAGGTGAATCATAGAATTGATGAGGGAAAAAGAGTGAGTGGTGCACTTAGGAGTCTGTGGAGACAAAGAACTTTGTCCTTGGAGGCAAAGAGGGGAATGTATGAGAGTATAGTTTTACCAACGCTCTTATATGGGTGTGAAGCGTGGGTGATGAATGTTGCAGCGAGGAGAAGGCTGGAGGCAGTGGAGATGTCATGTCTGAGGGCAATGTGTGGTGTGAATATAATGCAGAGAATTCGTAGTTTGGAAGTTAGGAGGAGGTGCGGGATTACCAAAACTGTTGTCCAGAGGGCTGAGGAAGGGTTGTTGAGGTGGTTCGGACATGTAGAGAGAATGGAGCGAAACAGAATGACTTCAAGAGTGTATCAGTCTGTAGTGGAAGGAAGGCGGGGTAGGGGTCGGCCTAGGAAGGGTTGGAGGGAGGGGGTAAAGGAGGTTTTGTGTGCGAGGGGCTTGGACTTCCAGCAGGCATGCTTGAGCGTGTTTGATAGGAGTGAATGGAGACAAATGGTTTTTAATACTTGACGTGCTGTTGGAGTGTGAGCAAAGTAACATTTATGAAGGGATTCAGGGAAACCGGCAGGCCGGACTTGAGTCCTGGAGATGGGAAGTACAGTGCCTGCACTCTGAAGGAGGGGTGTTAATGTTGCAGTTTAAAAACTGTAGTGTAAAGCACCCTTCTGGCAAGACAGTGATGGAGTGAATGATGGTGAAAGTTTTTCTTTTTCGGGCCACCCTGCCTTGGTGGGAATCGGCCGGTGTGATAATAAAAATAAAAAAAACGTATAACAATTATTATAATAATAGTATAATACAATAATAATAATAATATATATAATAATAATACATCTATAATAATAATGTACTACATATAATAATTATTATAATAGACGGCTTCAAAAGGCCGTCACTAGATGGCAGTGTTTACCACAACAAAGAGGGAGCGGTTGCGGCTGCCTCCACTTGTTACATGATGACATATTTTATTCATTTTAGAGTATATATCATGTTTCTATGTTATTTATATTGTCTGTTATGTCATATTAGATGAACTGTGATATATAAATAAGCCGTACAGATGATAGTGAAATTATTCACGAAGTAGTATTTTGCCCGGTCTCCAGACAAACTCTCGTCCACCGCCGACACCGCCTATACCACTACATGAATGACATATTTTATTCATTCTAGAGTATATATCATGTTTCTATGTTATTCATATTGTTTGTTATGTCATACTAGATGAACTTTGATAGATAGATAAATAAGCCGTATAGATGGTATTAGCGAAATTATTCATGAAGTATTTTGCCCGGTGTCCAGACAAACTCTCGTCCACCGCCGACACCGCCCATACCACTACATGAATGACATATTTTATTCATTTTAGAGTATATATCAGGTTTCTATGTTATTTATTTTGTTTATTATGTCATATTAGATGAAGTGAGATAGATAAATAAGCCGTAGAGTTGATATTAGCGAAATTATTGAAGTACAGAATTCCACTGGAACGAATTAATTGCATTTCAATTAATTTAAATGAGGAAAATTGACTCTGCAAACGAGCAAATCCAGTTGCGAGCAAGGTCATGGAATGGATTAAACTTGCAAGTAGAAGTTCCACTGTATTTGAAAATACGTAAAAAAACGTAGATCTACTTTTGGAGCACTACGCATGTGAACATAGATCTGTTTGGACAGTTTAGGGGTTAACACTTGATAAAGTTCATTGAGAGAGTGAAACTGTCAATAAAGTTCACTGCGAGGGTGAAACTTTGTTAATAAAGGCTGCATTTGTTTCATATTCCACACACCACCAGTGTTATACTCAACACACACCTGCTACACTGTACTCAGCACACACTTACTACACTGTATTCACCACACACCTACTACACTGTACTCACCACATACCTACTACACAAGTGTACTCACCAGAAGACACCTTGTGCTACAATGTACTCAGCACACACCTGCTACAGTGTACTCAGCACACACAGGTATACTCACCAGAAGACACCTTGTGCTACAGCCTTGAAGAGATTCTTAACATTGGTCATCAGTGTGAGTAAGAGTTCAGTGACCACCTCGACCCAGTATGGTTGTTCCTCTGCTGCTGCACTTCTCTCCTTCGTCTCACTTGACTTCTTCACAGCTTCGTAACATGCGTCAAGTTCTTCTATGATGTCTCTGGCACCTGATGAATCGTAGAAGATATGCAGACCCATCTGGCAATACAGAATCTAAAAAAAAAAACTATTATTTATCCTCTGACCTTATTAACCTTTTCACTGTCCAGACCTCTTAAATTAAGTGTTCACAGTGTCCACATTTAAAAAAAAAATTCATCTGAAATGGCAGAGAATCTTTTTCCTGGAGGAAATGAAACCAAAAATTATGAAATTTGATGGATAAATTACAGAATTATGCAGGTGCAAAGTTTAACGGTCTGGGCGCATTTTATGCCCCAGTGATTTCACCAACTGTGAGTTCTGTTTTAAGACAATTCCATTACTTAATTTGACCAAATTCTTAGCTATTTCTCTAATGATTTTTTGACTGATTGAGAACAAGAAACTGCCCATTCAGTTATCAAAACTACCCTAGAAAGTGCATAGAATAAGATAATTTGGCCAATTTTACATAAATTAAAAAAAAATAAGTTTTAAAAACAGTACAAAATAAACAGTGTTGACATTCCAGTATCCATATGCTCTTGCACTACCATCCACAGGATGGATATAGGGTGCACGATAAACTAGCCACTTCAGTGGCAAAATCTAATCTTGGATAACAAAATATAACCAGGAAAGATCTATCATGGTCTATGAAATCCCAATAATTGAATCAGACCTAGTAAAAACACATAAAAAAGACCAGAGGGTGAAGGAAGCCTTACCCGTCCTCAGGAATACTGGCAAAATCAAATATTTCTGGTACTTTGAGGCTGATTTCAAGCTCGTTCAGGTCCTGGAACCAACCCAAATCCTTTCTATTTCAATAGTATGTCTTCCATTTTATCATTTGATAGCAAGAAACAGAAAAAAAAACCACACACACACACACACACATACCCAAAGTCACTATTTTAAGCCAAATATGTGGTCAGAGAAACCATGGAATGGGTGGGGACTGAACCCATGGCAGGCAAGTTCTAAAATTCTCAGGCCATTTTGTTAACCACTGGGCCAGCTGACCCAGGCATGACAGGCCTGAGTCGCCTAGACATGAGAGAATGGGTGTGTGCACTCAGTGTGCCCCATATGAAAAAAATTGGGGATGCCTGGGTACCACATGCTCTTTTTTCCTATAAAAAAAAAAACTATTTTTTTTCTCAAAATATTTGGGGCGCTGCGCGAGTGAACGTATATACATGTTTGGATTGTTTAAGGGTTAAGACTCATTCAACTAGGTATATCTGTATACACCATAGGGAGGTTAGCATGGCTCACCACTGTGACCACAAATGCAGGTTGTTACAGATGAATCCCACACCAGCATGGCTGTGGTGTGCTCTAGCTCTAGTCCCTTCAAAGCCACTATCATGACTTGCAAAATCATAACAACACCTGGAGTATACCAGGAGAGAGTTTCAGGGGTCAACGTACCCCCAGCCCAGTCTGTGACAAGGCCTCACTGTCAATTAGGGCCTGATCAACCAAGATGTTACTGCTGGCCGCATGTAGACTCACATACAAACCACAGCCCAGCTGGTCAGGTACTGACTTTAGGTGCCAGTCCAGTGCCTTCTTGAAGACAGCCAGGGGCCTTCTGGTAATCCCCCTTATGTATGCTGGGAGGCAGTTGAACAGTCTTGGGCCAATGATACTTATTGTGTTATCTCTTAGCGTGCTTGTGGTAACCCTGCTTTTCATTTTGGGGATGTTGCATCTCCTGTCAAGTCTTTTGCATTTGTAGGGAGTGGTTTGAGTGCAAATTTGGTACTTATCCCTCTAGGATTTTCCAGGTGTGTATTATGTATCTTTCCTGCCTGCATTCCAGGGAATACAAGTCAACAAACTTCAGCCATTCCCAGTAATTTTGGTGTTTTATTTTACTTAGATGTACATTCTCCAGGTCAACAATTTCGTCTGAAGGGGACAGTTAGTGTACTAGCCTAGAGAGAACAAGCAATTTGAAGAGAATCATCAAATGGCTTGGCATCCCTAGTTTTGAAGGTTCTCATTATCTATCCTATCATTGTTGTGGTCTTTGAAAGCAAGATCCTTTGACATTATCACTCCCAGGTCCTTCATATTAGTTTTATGCTCTATTGTGAGGTTGGAATTAATTTTATACTCTGATAGTTTTAATTTCCTCAAGTTTTCTAGATCAGAGTAATTGAAATTTCTCTTCATTGAACTTCATATTTTCTGTGCCCCAACTGGTATGATTTCAAGCCCCACCCATCCCATGATTTATTTGCAATCTGTTATTACAATTTTGTAATTCATATGGTCAGAGTTTTGCTTTTCCCATCATGCACTGCATGAGGCATGAATTTTTTTTATACTGGGCACATTCACAATACAAGACACATTCTCTCATATGTAGGCCAAAATTTACCACTCACAGTTTATATGAGTGACCTGAGCTCATGATGAACTACATCAAGCACTTTTTTTTTTTTAACACGCCAGCCGTTTCCCACCAAGGCAGGGTGACCCAAAAAGAAAGAAAACAACTTTCATCATTCAACACATTCACCATCACTCATACATAATCACTGTTTTTGCAGAGGCACTCAAATACAACAGTTTAGATGACCGTCCAAACTGCTTATATCTTAAACCCCTCCTTTAAAGTGCAGGCATTGCACTTCCCATTTCCAAGACCCAAGTCCGGCTAACTGGTTTTCCCTGAATCCCTTCACAAAATATTACCCTGCTCACACTCCAACAGCTCTTCAGGTTCCAAAAACCATTCGTCTCCTTGCACTCCTATCTAACACGCTCACATACGCTTGCTGGAAGTCCAAGCCACTCACCCACAAAACCTCCTATACCCCCTCCCTTAAACCTTTTCAAGGATGACCCCTACTCTGCCTTCCTTCCCCTACAGATTTATACACTCTCCAAGTCATTCTACTTTGTTCCATTCTCTTTAAATGACTGAACCACCTCAACAACCCCTCTTCAGCCCTCTGACTAATACTTTTAGCAACTCCACACCTCCTCCTAATTTCCACACTACTAATTCTCTATATGATATTTACACCATACACTGACCTTAGACATGACATCTCCACTGCCTCCAGCCTCCTCCTCACTGCAGCATTTACAACCCATGCTTTACACCCATATAAGCGTGTTGGTACCACTATACTCTTGTACATTCCCTTCTTTGCCTCCATGGATAACGTTATTTTTTGTCTCCACAGATACCTCAACGCACCACTAACATTTTGTCCTTCATCAATTCTGTGGTTAATCTCATCCTGCATAAACTCATCCGCTGACAAGTCACCTCCCAAATATCGGAAAACATTCACTTCTTCCGTACTCCCTCTCTCCAATGTGATATCCAATTTTTCTTTATCTAAACTGTTTGATATTGTTTGATGCCCTTATCAACTTACTCTTACCCATGTTCACTTTCGACTTTCTACCTTGACACACCCTCCCAAACACATCCACTAACCTTTGCAACTTTTCTTTAGAATCCCTCAAAAGCACAGTATCATCAGCAAAAAGTAACTGTCAACTCCCATTTTGTATTTGATTCCCTGTAATTTAATCCCACCCCTCTCCCCAACACCCTAGAATTTACTTCTTTTACAGGAGCATTACAGTTCAAGTTAACCTCTACAACACCTAACCCCCCCCCCCCTCTCCCCAATGTCACTTTCCAAGACTCAAGTCCTGCTATCTATTTTTCCTGAATTATTTCATTTTACCTTGCTGAAATTCCAACAACATACTGAATCCCAAATAATCATGTCTCCACTCATGTTAACCTACCATGCTTACATGTGCCTGCTGGAGGCTGAATTTCCTACCACAAGTAACCTCCTTCACTCCCTCCCTCCAATCATTCCTGGGACAACCCTGACTATTTCCCTCCACTCCTGAGTTATAAACCTCCTTGTACAACCTATTCTGAATCATCCTTTCTCAATGAGCAAACCACCTCAACAACCTCTCCTCAGCTCTGAGTCTTATCTCTGGTAACCTCACATCACCTTCTAATTTCTAAACTTCAAATCCCTTACATAATATTGACAGCACATAGTTCACAAATGCTGCCTCCAGCCTCCTCCTCACTGTAATGTTCAAACCTGTGCTTCACATGCATGTAAAACTGTCAGAACCACTATGATGCACTTTTCTTCACTGATGTTCTTTCTTTACATTATAGAAGCATTCAAATAACTTCATTTTCAATTATAAAACTATGCAATGTGCAATGTTAAGTATTTGAGTTATAGTTTTAGTCTGCATGAAGCACTCTGCACAATCAAGGAATGTCCAAAATGACTTTTCTTCAACACACCAGGTTGGGTGATCATACAGTAAGTAGCTGTCTTGCCAGAGGTGTACTGACATGACAGTTTAAATGACCCTGTGAGCTGCAAGATTCTCACCCATCCTTCAGCATGCAAGCAACGTACTTTCAAAATGGAAGAAGTGAATTTCACTTAATTTTGAAACAATTATTTATATTTTGGAAATTATATTGTTTGTTTGGGACTTAATAATGGTCCACAAGAAACAAAAACATCATTTCAAGTTTCCTCTCTAAGCTCTGGGTTAACACTAAGTTATTGTGGAGCAGTTGAGCACTAACCTGAAACACTTGGTTTGCTCTGGAGTCCTGTTTCTCCCGTTCCAGGGCAGATAATTTCTTGCACACTTGAGGCCACAGCTGCTTGGCCTCATCGCCAAGATGTAATTGGCCAGCTTCCTCTTGTGAACGTAACTCTTCATCTGCCGCCTTAACGATGTCCAACAACACACCCTTGTACTCTTGTATGTGCCCAGTGAAGTGAACAAGTCCTCTGAAATAAAGTCACAAGAGACTCACATCAACTGAATAACCTCTGCAGTCAATGTTTCCCTTCAGGGATTGCAACAGTCATATCAGGCCCTTTATACAACACACATCAGGACAATCTTGCAATATGCAGCTCTACCATAAAACTTACACCTTAAAAAGCATGTTAAGTAACTAGGAAAAGTGCAGAGCTAAGGGATATGAGCTACAAGGAGTGGTTAATGGAGTCGCATTTATTAACACTTGAGGACAGAAGAACCAGGGAAGACATAACATACAAAATACTCAGAGGAACTGATAGGGTAGAAGGAAATAGTCTGTTTGAGAGGTAAGAAACAGGTACTTGGGACACAGCTAAAAGTTAAAGGCACAGATGAGCCACAGGGATGTCAGGAAGCATTTCATCAGGATCAGGGTGGTCAGGAAATGGAAAGACTTGAATGAAGAAGTGGAGGCAGGCTCTACATATAGCTTTAAAAGCAGGTACAGGAGAGCCCTGCTTATACAGCAGGTTAGGTTCCGGGCTACCTCTGTAAAGTGAAAATCACTGTAAAGTGAATCATAGCCTTTTTTCACTTTCAAATGCATATAAAAGCCTGATAATATATAATATTGTGAACATGTTAAGTGAGCAATAAAGCTAGGCCTAAAAAATGCATATAAAATATACACATTGCTTACCTTAAAATATTTCCATCCTTAGCTTACAGCGAGTGGTGAATATATTTACTGTAGGAAGTCTGAATAAATGAGGAATGGCTTTAATTGAAAAACCACTGCATTAGCAAAACACTAAAGCGAAGTGCTGTAAAGAGGACCACCTGCATTATGGAACTCTAGAGGATAGGAGGGATTTAACCTGGCAAGTGCAAGTTAGAGAGATGGGCCCAGAAGCTATGACACATAGGTGAGAATATATAGTTGAATCAAAACAAATCACTGTAATATCACCAAACAGTTGAGAGAAGAAACTCAGTGGGCAGAGAACTTACTTAAAGAAAGCTCCTCTGAACTCTTCACAATTAGCTGGGTTACTTGTGAAGAGTGCAACCTTCATGAGTGCTATGAGCTGCTGAGTCCTCCAGGCTTGGTGCTCACCACCCACCACCTTAGAGTGCATCACCAGGTTACTTAAAGCAAATGCTGCACACGTCTCGTCCATAGGCTTCACGTTATCAATTTCCTGTAAAATATAATGCCAAGGTGTGTGTAATTTGTATTATAACTGCCAACATTCACAACCCATAATTTCTTCCATGTAAAAAATTACTAATAGAATTAAATCATCTCCACACTACCAAGACGTGCTAGTGTACTTTACAATAAAACTGTAGCAACAAAACTCATCATAACTTACACAACACACTAGTGTACTTTACAAAAAAACATAGTAGCAACATAACTTATACAACACAGTAATGCACAGTAATACTGCAGTAAGAACACTTATTTAACCTAGATAAGAATGATGAATGACTTTATGATAAGACAAATGACAATGCTCAATAAAGTTTTTGAATATACAGTATTTTAAATACTGTACACATGACAATGTGATGGTCTCTGAGGGTAACAAACTGATGCTCTAGCCTACACTACCCACATGTTAACCAAATATAAAAATTAAATACATACCTTTTTCATAATCTTATTCAAGATTTCTGCAAAGCCCTTGATGGTATTAAATGTATAGTGAATTTTCATTTGAGCCAGTAACTTCGTGCCAGTGAGTGGGTCAAACCTCACACTGCCTGGTGGTATCACCAGAGCCTTCACTACAGCAAGTTGCAAATCACTGAAACGAAAATAAACAGATCATATAAACACAGGTAGTAGGTTGGTAGACAGCAACCACCCAGGGAAGTACTACCGTCCTGCCAGATGACTGTGAAACAAAAACCTGTAACTGTTTTGCATGATGGTAGGATTGCTGGTTTCTTTTTCTGTCTCATAAACACGCTAAGATAACAGGGATATCTTGCTACTCCTACTTACACTTTGGTCACACTTCACAGACACGCACATGCATATATATATATACATACATCTAGGTTTTTCTCTTTTTTCTAAATAGCTCTTGTTCTTTTTTATTTCTTCTATTGTCCATGGGGAAGTGGAAAAGAATCTTTCCTCCGTAAGCCATGCGTGTCGTATGAGGCGACTAAAATGCCAGGAGCAATGGGCTAGTAACCCCTTCTCCTGTATACAATTACTAAAAAAGAGAAGAAGAAAAACTTTATAAAACTGGGTTGCTTAAATGTGCGTGGATGTAGTGCGGATGACAAGAAACAGATGATTGCTGATGTTATGAATGAAAAGAAGTTGGATGTCCTGGCCCTAAGCGAAACAAAGCTGAAGGGGGTAGGAGAGTTTCAGTGGGGGGAAATAAATGGGATTAAATCTGGAGTATCTGAGAGAGTTAGAGCAAAGGAAGGGGTAGCAGTAATGTTAAATGATCAGTTATGGAAGGAGAAAAGAGAATATGAATGTGTAAATTCAAGAATTATGTGGATTAAAGTAAAGGTTGGATGCGAGAAGTGGGTCATAATAAGCGTGTATGCACCTGGAGAAGAGAGGAATGCAGAGGAGAGAGAGAGATTTTGGGAGATGTTAAGTGAATGTATAGGAGCCTTTGAACCAAGTGAGAGAGTAATTGTGGTAGGGGACTTGAATGCTAAAGTAGGAGAAACTTTTAGAGAGGGTGTGGTAGGTAAGTTTGGGGTGCCAGGTGTAAATGATAATGGGAGCCCTTTGATTGAACTTTGTATAGAAAGGGGTTTAGTTATAGGTAATACATATTTTAAGAAAAAGAGGATAAATAAGTATACACGATATGATGTAGGGCGAAATGACAGTAGTTTGTTGGATTATGTATTGGTAGATAAAAGACTGTTGAGTAGACTTCAGGATGTACATGTTTATAGAGGGGCCACAGATATATCAGATCACTTTCTAGTTGTAGCTACACTGAGAGTAAAAGGTAGATGGGATACAAGGAGAATAGAAGCATCAGGGAAGAGAGAGGTGAAGGTTTATAAACTAAAAGAGCAGGCAGTTAGGGTAAGATATAAACAGCTATTGGAGGATAGATGGGCTAATGAGAGCATAGGCAATGGGGTCGAAGAGGTATGGGGTAGGTTTAAAAATGTAGTGTTAGAGTGTTCAGCAGAAGTTTGTGGTTACAGGAAAGTGGGTGCAGGAGGGAAGAGGAGCGATTGGTGGAATGATGATGTAAAGAGAGTAGTAAGGGAGAAAAAGTTAGCATATGAGAAGTTTTTACAAAGTAGAAGTGATGCAAGGAGGGAAGAGTATATGGAGAAAAAGAGAGAAGTTAAGAGAGTGGTGAAGCAATGTAAAAAGAGAGCAAATGAGAGAGTGGGTGAGATGTTATCAACAAATTTTGTTGAAAATAAGAAAAAGTTTTGGAGTGAGATTAACAAGTTAAGAAAGCCTAGAGAACAAATGGATTTGTCAGTTAAAAATAGGAGAGGAGAGTTATTAAATGGAGAGTTAGAGGTATTGGGAAGATGGAAGGAATATTTTGAGGAATTGTTAAATGTTGATGAAGATAGGGAAGCTGTGATTTCGTGTATAGGGCAAGGAGGAATAACATCTTGTAGGAGTGAGGAAGAGCCAGTTGTGAGTGTGGGGGAAGTTCGTGAGGCAGTAGGTAAAATGAAAGGGGGTAAGGCAGCCGGGATTGATGGGATAAAGATAGAAATGTTAAAAGCAGGTGGGGATATAGTTTTGGAGTGGTTGGTGCAATTATTTAATAAATGTATGGAAGAGGGTAAGGTACCTAGGGATTGGCAGAGAGCATGCATAGTTCCTTTGTATAAAGGCAAAGGGGATAAAAGAGAGTGCAAAAATTATAGGGGGATAAGTCTGTTGAGTGTACCTGGTAAAGTGTATGGTAGAGTTATAATTGAAAGAATTAAGAGTAAGACGGAGAATAGGATAGCAGATGAACAAGGAGGCTTTAGGAAAGGTAGGGGGTGTGTGGACCAGGTGTTTACAGTGAAACATATAAGTGAACAGTATTTAGATAAGGCTAAAGAGGTCTTTGTGGCATTTATGGATTTGGAAAAGGCGTATGACAGGGTGGATAGGGGGGCAATGTGGCAGATGTTGCAAGTGTATGGTGTAGGAGGTAGGTTACTGAAAGCAGTGAAGAGTTTTTACGAGGATAGTGAGGCTCAAGTTAGAGTATGTAGGAAAGAGGGAAATTTTTTCCCAGTAAAAGTAGGCCTTAGACAAGGATGTGTGATGTCACCGTGGTTGTTTAATATATTTATAGATGGGGTTGTAAGAGAAGTAAATGCGAGGGTTTTGGCAAGAGGCGTGGAGTTAAAAGATAAAGAATCACACACAAAGTGGGAGTTGTCACAGCTGCTCTTTGCTGATGACACTGTGCTCTTGGGAGATTCTGAAGAGAAGTTGCAGAGATTGGTGGATGAATTTGGTAGGGTGTGCAAAAGAAGAAAATTAAAGGTGAATACAGGAAAGAGTAAGGTTATGAGGATAACAAAAAGATTAGGTGATGAAAGATTGAATATCAGATTGGAGGGAGAGAGTATGGAGGAGGTGAACGTATTCAGATATTTGGGAGTGGACGTGTCAGCGGATGGGTCTATGAAAGATGAGGTGAATCATAGAATTGATGAGGGAAAAAGAGTGAGTGGTGCACTTAGGAGTCTGTGGAAACAAAGAACTTTGTCCTTGGAGGCAAAGAGGGGAATGTATGAGAGTATAGTTTTACCAACGCTCTTATATGGGTGTGAAGCGTGGGTGATGAATGTTGCAGCGAGGAGAAGGCTGGAGGCAGTGGAGATGTCATGTCTGAGGGCAATGTGTGGTGTGAATATAATGCAGAGAATTCGTAGTTTGGAAGTTAGGAGGAGGTGGGGGATTACCAAAACTGTTGTCCAGAGGGCTGAGGAAGGGTTGTTGAGGTGGTTCGGACATGTAGAGAGAATGGAGCGAAACAGAATAACTTCAAGAGTGTATCAGTCTGTAGTGGAAGGAAGGCGGGGTAGGGGTCGGCCTAGGAAGGGTTGGAGGGAGGGGGTAAAGGAGGTTTTGTGTGCGAGGGGCTTGGACTTCCAGCAGGTATGCATGAGCGTGTTTGATAGGAGTGAATGGAGACAAATGGTTTTTAATACTTGACGTGCTGTTGGAGTGTGAGCAAAGTAACATTTATGAAGGGATTCAGGGAAACCGGCAGGCCGGACTTGAGTCCTGGAGATGGGAAGTACAGTGCCTGCACTCTGAAGGAGGGGTGTTAATGTTGCAGTTTAAAAACTGTAGTGTAAAGCACCCTTCTGGCAAGACAGTGATGGAGTGAATGATGGTGAAAGTTTTTCTTTTTCGGGCCACCCTGCCTTGGTGGGAATCGGCCGGTGTGATAATAAAAAAATAAATAAAAAATAAACACAACAAGCAACAGTAGTAGTAAAACCTGAGCAAAGTAGCAGACATTATGTACATACTCAGCCCATCCTTTTAACCCTTAAACGGTCCAAACAGATCGTCGTTCAAATTCGTAGTGCTACAAAAGTAGATCTACTTTTTCTTACATATTTTCAATTTTTTTTTTTTTTTTTTTTTCAACAAGTTGGTCGTCTCCCACCAAGGCAGGGTGACCCAAAAAAGAAAGAAAATCCCCAAAAAGAAAATACTTTCATCACTTTCAACACTTTCACCACACTCACACATTTTCAAATATAACAAAAAAAAATATGTAGATAAAAGTTTTTTTACATGTTTTCAAATGTAAAACAAAAAAGAAGATCTACATTTTTTTACATACTTTCAGATGTTGAAAAAACGTATATATGCATTTGGACCATTTAAGGGTTAAAATGGGTGACTGTTGAACAAGTTTTAAACAGTGATTATCTGACTCAGTGGGTCAGTTTTCTGTTCATACATCAGAACTTTTTACTGGTTCTATCTTACATTTCATTTACTGCCATTGTGGTATAATAAATTAATTTTTATTAATCAAAGATACTCTAACCTAACTCAACCTAACATAAATAACACAAATAGAGAAATTTGTTGTAAATCGTATGTGTTCTAGAAACCTACACAGAATTTCAGAGGATGGCTTCATATACTTTCTGTACCTCAGTTGCAGTAAGACGTGGAGTTTACCTGGAGAGAGTTCCGGGGGTCAACGCCCCCGCGGCCCGGTCTGTGACCAGGCCTCCTGGTGGATCAGAGCCTGATCAACCAGGCCATTACTGATTGCTGCACGCAAACCAACGTACGAGCCACAGCCCGGCTGGTCAGGAACCGACGTTAGGTGCTTGTCCAGTGCCAGCTTGAAGACAGCCAGGGGTCTGTTGGTAATCCCCCTTATGTATGCTGGGAGGCAGTTGAACAGTCTCAGGCCCCTGACACTTATTGTATGGTCTCTTAACGTGCTAGTGACACCCCTGCTTTTCATTGGGGGGATGTTGCATCATCTGCCAAGTCTTTTGCTTTCGTAGCAAGTGATTTTCGTGTGCAAGTTCGGTACTAGTCCCTCTAGGATTTTCCAGGTGTATATAATCACGTATCTCTCCCGCCTGCGTTCCAAGGAATACAGGTTCAGGAACCTCAAGCGTTCCCAGTAATTGAGGTGTTTTATCTCCGTTATGCGCGCCGTGAAGGTTCTCTGTACATTTTCTAGGTCAGCAATTTCACCTGCCTTGAAAGGTGCTGTTAGTGTGGATCAGTACAATACAATGTTTCCAGAGTTCATCAGTAGTCTGAGACCAGACTGCACTAATGAATGCCTGATCAATCAGGCTGTTGTTGTCTATGACCTACCAGCCTACCTATCATCACACCCTGGGTGATACGGCACTTTGTATAACAGATAATTTAAACAGTATTAAACATTTAAATATTATAACTCACAATATATAGAATTTTATTTTCTGACACCAAAAATAAAACACTCCCCCCAAGATCACTTATGCTTATGTTCTTACCTTGCAATAAATATTGTTGATAGGTCTTGCCCAAATATATTCTGCTGCTTTCTGCTTCCCCTGACCCTAGACACCAGTCACCTAACCTTTGAATAATCCTTCACTTTAACTTTCCATACCTTTTGATATACCTTTCATGAGTTCCAAGAGTTAATCTACTCCCAGGGAACTGCCATGGGTCAGGCTCGTCTGGTGCTAGCCTGGTCAACCAGGTTATTGGTGTTGGTGGCCCACTGCCCCACATATCCATCATAGCCTGGTTGATCTGGCACTTAATCAAGTATGGTAATTTACATTGTGGAAGTGGAATAACCAAAGGATCCATCCTCCACTCTTATGGACCACTGAGGGACTATTGCAAGTTAAGAACATACACTTATCTTAGAGGGACTGTTATATATTTAGTTTCAGAAAATAAAATTCAGTTTATTGTGAGTTACTTTTTTCATTTATTTAATTATTAATTAACACATCAGCTGTCTCCCACCAAGGCAAGGTGACCCAAAAAATAGAAACACTTTCATCATCATCATTCAATCTATCTATGTTTATTTTTATTATTAACACATTGGCGGCTGTTTCCCCATCAAGGCAGGGTGACCTCCCCCCCCCCCCAAAAAAAAAAAAAAAATTTATCATCACTGACTCCATTACTGTTTTGCCAGAAGTGTGCCTACACTATGGTTCAAAAGCTACACCATATACACAAATAACCCACACATAAAAGAGAGAAGCTTACGACGACGTTTCGGTCCGACTTGGACCATTTACAAAGTGTGACATTGTAAATGGTCCAAGTCGGACCGAAATGCCGTCGTAAGCTTCTCTCTTTTATGTGCGGGTTATTTGTGTATCGTTCCAGTCACGGTATTGTGCCTTTTTTTGTTATTGCCACACCATATCTCCATCTCGCCTTCAGAGTGCAGGCACCGGACTTCCCACCTCCAAGACTCTGGTCCGGCTAACCTATCTAAATTTAAATTGTCTAATGTACAAAGTAGCAGTTCAGCCAGAGTGTGTTGGTAACTGAGTGCAGAATCAATCTTCTCATTTAATATTTACCTTTGTTAACCTATTATTTTTAGAGGTTTGAATATTGTTAATAATCTTAAACTCTGCAGAATTAGCAGTGACCAGCTGTAGCAGTGAGACAGATGTATAACTTACCTGCTTTCATCAGTGTTGGCAGTGACCAGCTGTAGCAGTGAGACAGACATATCACTTACCTGCTTTCATCATTGTTGACAGTGACCAGCTGTAGCAGTGAGACAGATGTATCACTTACCTGCTTTCATCAGTGTTGGCAGTGACCAGCTGTAGCAGTGCAGATCCGAGGCCACGAGCAGCTAAACTCAGATCATTATCGTGTCTGGACACAGTAGTTACCAGTAGTGTCACCACATTACTAGTCATCACAGCAGCAACCTCACACCCACGCTTCAGCTTGGAAAGCAGCAGCTGCAAGAATAAGTACATAACTACATTAACCCTTTCACTGACCAGACATTTGAAATTAATATTGCTCCCAGAGTCCACTTTAAACAAAAAAAAAAATCTGAAATGGTAGGGAATCTTTTTTAAAGGTAATGACAATAAAAGTACAAAATTTGATGGAAAACTGATGTAACTATGCAGGTGCAAAGTTAGCAGTCTGGGCACAATTTAAGCATTGGCAATTTCACCAACTTTGAGTCCCATTTTAAATCAATTCTATTCTTCCCTTTGACAAAATTCTTAGTTATTTTACTAGAAAGCCTTCTGTTCTATCGACTTAACACAAGAAACCACCCATTCAACTATTACAACTGACCTACACTGTGCACAGCAGTCAGTAATTTTACCAATTTTACACAAAATTAAAAAAATGCCCTTTTATAAATAGAGTGAAAAATAAGCACTGTAGACATTTCTGGCACTAAAACATTTCCTTTTTCATTAATCACATCCTCAGGCCTCTCTTATATTACACACAAAAACAGACTTACTTTATTTCCTGGATAATAAAATACGAATAACCAGGAATGATTGGTCATGATTTACAAAATCCCTATAACTGAATCAGACCTAGTGAAAACCCATACAACAGACCAGTGGGTAAAAGAGGGGGGAGGGTCTTCCCCATTATCAGGAAAAGCAGTAAAAATCAAATATTTCCACTACTTTGAGTCCAGTTTTAAGTTATTTCTGGTCCTAAAAAATCAAGCAAAAAAATTTCCATTTCAGTAGTATGTCTTCCATTCTATCAAAAGATACCAAGAAACAGCCAATAAAACCATAAAAAACATCCTGAAAAAACACCTCAAAATTTTTATTTTAAACCAAACACATGATCAGCTTTGCTTTTCCCATCATGCACTGCATGGGGCATACTGTGCACACTCACTGCACAGACCCATTCTCTCATGTCTAGACCAAAACTTACCACTCACAACTTATCTGAGTGAGCTGAACTCATGATGTAGAACTACAAAAAGGTCCCTGACCTCAATGATGTAGTTTTATATGATGAAACAAACCATACCAAGGATGGGGTTACAACCCGCGATCAGAGTCACAAAATTCCAAACCAATGCCACTGGGCCAGCTGGAGCGAGTGATGGTGACACTGTTTCTTCTGTTTTGGGTCACTTTGACTCAGTGGCGGATGACCAGTGGGTGGAAAAAAGGTTTGGCAGCATGTTAAGTGACAGTCACTGGGCCAGCTGGCCCAGTGACTAACACGTCAGTCTGGAGTTTTGCGACTCTCTGATCCCGGGTTCTAACCCCATCCATGGTATGGTTAATTTGCAATCATGTCATTAAAATTTTGTGAGTTCTATATGATGGCCACTGAAAAGGTTAAAGAGGTGTTACTAAGACCGACTCAATATAATGATCCTGTCTAATGACATTAATAAGTTACTACTAAGATTTACTTATAGAAACCCTTTAAAAGCCAGGCGCAGGTCAGTTGCCAGGGATGAAACATGGGCTGACTGCCTGCTATACTCCAATCCTATTGTAATTTCCTCCAGCCCTCAGTGACTGTGGCTGAGTGACTATTTTGTGAGCGACTGTACCTCCCTTTCCTCCCCCCACACTACCATCCACACCACAAGTTAACTGGTATGGCAGTCACTCCTGACTTTATTACATATTACACACAAGGGAGGGTAGCTCAAATTACTATGATCAAGAGCCCTTCACATGCACCCTTGAAGGCTATATGAAGTAAGGTAATGTTTAGCTATGAAGCAAAGTAATGTCTAAAACCCACAATGGTAAGTAAGGTGTACAAGACTGACCTGCAGAAAATTGAAGAGCAACTTGATTCTAGCGGCTGGTGAATATGCTAAGCAGGGCTCCAAGACTTTCAGCCAGAATTGTATGAGCGGAGACTCAGTGGTGTGAGCACTGCTGCTCAGGCTTTTCACCACTTCTTCCAACAATGGATGAACCTTGGGTAGATCCGTCATAGTTTTCTGAAAGATTCAATACATTACAATAAACACCCGAGTCACAGTACTGATGGCATGCAATTCTAACAAGCTGATGAATAAGACACATGTGCAACACTTGGCTATCTAGAGTGTTGATATGTCTCACCAATACAACAGGAGAATATAACACTGGAGACAACAGAAGTAGTCTTGACACAAAAAAGTCACCTTACCTACGTAGGAGACCGCCGGAGCTTTAAAAAACAATTTACTAAAATAAAAAAGTTAAGTTTGAGTGTTTACCTTCTTTAAGTCACTTAACATGCTGCCAAACCTTTTTTCCACCCACTGGTCATCCGCCACTGAGTCAAGGTGACCCAAAACAGAAGAAACAGTGTCACCATCACTCACTCCATGCAAGTCATAAAAGGTGACTCAAATGCCAGCAGGAAAGAACATTTTAAAGCTGCAGAACTTAAGGTATTCAACAAAACTTGATCTAAGCGAACTTGGTGATAACAACATGTATGGAACACAAGTGTGCTGTATTCCATCCATTCAGCTATTACCAGCAGGTTGTAGCACATCAAGAAATAGCAGCTGATTGTCTTCCTCCTCTAGAATGACCTTAATAGTAGGTTACAGAATGTTGAAGGTGTTGAGGATATCATGCATTCGAGACTTTTGGCCACTATGAATAAAATGCCATCCACATACCACACCCAAGAAAGTGATCTGGGGAGGGCAGCAGGGATACGGCTGGATTCTACGTCTTCCAAACATAACTTGGCAAGGTTCAGCCTCTAGTGTGGTCCTTGCCTGAGCATCATTAATTCTACACTGAGAGTATTAATCACACAACTGCCCAGGGAGGTACTACCATCCTGCCAAGTGGGTGTAAAGCCTGTAATTGTTTTACATGATGGTAGGATTGCTGATGTCTTTTTCTGTCTCATAAACATGCAAGATTTCAGGTATGTCTTGCTACTTCTACTTACACTTAGGTCACACTACACTTGCATGTACATTGTACAGGCATATATATACACAAACACCCCTCTGTTTTCTTCTATTTTCTTACTAGTTCTTGTTCTGATTTATTTCTTCTTCTCTCCATGGGGAAGTGAAACAGAATTCTTCCTCCATAAGCCATGCATGTCGTAAGAGACAACTAAAATGCCGGGAGCAAGGGGCTAGTAACCCCTTCTGTATACAGTGGACCCCCGCATAATGATTACCTCCGAATGCGACCAATTATGTAAGTGTATTTATGTAAGTGCGTTTGTACGTGTATGTTTGGGGGTCTGAAATGGACTAATCTACTTCACAATATTTCTTATGGGAACAAATTCGGTCAGTACTGGCACCTGAACATACTTCTGGAGTGAAAAATTATCGTTAACCGGGGGTCCACTGTATATTAATAAATTTAAAAGGAGAAACTTTCGTTTTTCTTTTTGTAGAGATACAACCAGTGCGTTGAAAGAAGAAACAATTCTCTGCATAATATATACATCACACATTGCCTTAGACATGACATCTCCACTGCCTCCAGCATCCTCTTCACTGCAGAATTTACAACCCACGCCTCACACCCACACAAGAGTGTTGGTACCAAGATACTCTCATACATTTCCTTCTTTGCCTCCATGGGTAGTGTGCTGTCTCCACACCACTCACCTTTTTTCCTTCATCAATTCTGTGGTTAACCTCAGCCTTCATAAACCAATCCGCTGACAAGTCAACTCCCAAATATCTGAACACATTCACTTCTTCCATACTCCCTCCCTCCAATGTGATATACAATTTTTCTTTATCTAAATCGTTTGATACCCTCATTACCTTACTCTTACCTATGTTCACTTCAACTTTTTACCTTTACACACCCTCCACATACCCTTCCATTTATGCTCAGGAATGGTAAAGAAAGTGTTGATACTGCATAGTACATCTTGTGTAGTGTAGTCATAAGTTTGAACGACTGAGGATGAACACTCCTCTTCTTGATAAGAATGTTGCTATTAGTGGCCAGGTTTTAATGGATGAGGATGTTGCAATCCTGGAGGTGGGAATTACAGTGCCTACACACTGAAGGATGAGTAATGGTGTTTCAGTTCTGGAGGTGGGAAGAACAATATTGCAGTTCAGTGTCTTATGCAATATATGTGCATTTCTACCAAGGCAACTCCATGGGATGGAGATTTATTCAAGTCTGTAAGTGATGCTAAGATGGAAAATATATCAACTGAGATGATGAATGTGTTTGCATCTCTGCATCACCTTGGTGGGAAGCATCTTACATAAAAACAAATATTGGTGTCAGGAAAATATCACCATTAGCCCTTTCACTGTCAAGACCTCTGATCACAAACCTGCTGTGTCAAAAAATGTTAAAAAAAAAAAAAAAATAATAATAATTATTTTTCTTACCAAATTCTTAAGAATATTTTTCTGATCGTTTTAAAAAAAAAAATTGCGATCAGTACTTACCGAGATATAGAAGCACGAAGTTGACAAAGTGAACTGCTTACGGCAACACTGGCGACTGCCACTCACTTGGTAATATTATTTTTACTTTTATTCTATTTTTCTTTTCTTTTCAAATATTTTATTTTTTCAAGTAAGTTTTGTGGCCTGTGAGACCAATATAATGCATAATATACATTTTTTTTTTCAACAAATCGGCCGTCTCCTACCGAGGCAGGGTGACCCAAAAAAGAAAGAAAATCCCCAAAAAGAAAATGCTTTCATCATCATTCAACACTTTCACCACACTCACACATTATCACTGCTTTTGCAGAGGTGCTCAGAATACAACAGTTTAGAAGCATATACGTATAAAGATACACAACATATCCCTCCAAACTGCCAATATCCCAAACCCCTCCTTTAAAGTGCAGGCATTGTACTTCCCATTTCCAGGACTCAAGTCCGACTATATGAAAATAACCGGTTTCCCTGAATCCCTTCACTAAATATTACCCTGCTCACACTCCAACAGATCGTCAGGTCCCAAGTATCATTCGTCTCCATTCACTCCTATCTAACACGCTCATGCACGCTTGCTGGAAATCCAAGCCCCTGGCCCACAAAACCTCCTTTACCCCCTCTTTCCAACCCTTTCGAGGACGACCCCTACCCCTCCTTCCTTTCCCTATAGATTTATATGCTTTCCATGTCATTCTACTTTGATCCATTCTCTCTAAATGACCAAACCACCTCAACAACCCCTCTTCTGCCCTATGATTAATGCTTTTATTAACTCCACACCTCCTAATTTCCACACTCCGAATTTTCTGCATAATATTTACGCCACACATTGCCCTTAGACAGGACATCTCCACTGCCTCCAACCGTCTCCTCGCTGCTGCATTTACCACCCAAGCTTCACATCCATATAAGAGTGTTGGTACTACTATACTTTCATACATTCCCCTCTTTGCCTCCATAGATAACGTTTTTTGACTCCACATTTACCTCAACGCACCACTCACCTTTTTTCCCTCATCAATTCTATGATTAACCTCATCCTTCATAAACCCATCCGCCGACACGTCAACTCCCAGGTATCTGAAAACATTCACTTCTTCCATACTCCTCCTCCCCAATTTGATATCCAATTTTTCTTTATCTAAATCATTTGATACCCTCATCACCTTACTCTTTTCAATGTTCACTTTCAACTTTCTACCTTTACACACATTCTCAAACTCATCCACTAACCTTTGCAATTTTTCTTTAGAATCTCCCATAAGCACAGTATCATCAGCAAAAAGTAACTGTGTCAGTTCCCATTTTGAATTTGATTCCCCATAATTTAATCCCACCCCTCTCCCGAACACCCTAGCATTTACTTCTTTTACAACCCCATCTATAAATATATTAAACAACCATGGTGACATTACACATCCCTGTCTAAGACCTACTTTTACCGGGAAGTATTCTCCCTCTCTTCTACACACCCTAACCTGAGCCTCACTATCCTCATAAAAGCTCTTTACAGCATTTAGTAACTTACCACCTATTCCATATACTTGCAACATCTGCCACATTGCTCCTCTATCCACTCTATCATATGCCTTTTCTAAATCCATAAATGCAATAAAAACTTCCCTACCTTTATCTAAATACTGTTCACATATATGCTTCAATGTAAACACTTGATCTACACATCCCCTACCCACTCTGAAGCCTCCCAGCTCATCCGCAATCCTACATTCTGTCTTACCTCTAATTCTTTCAATTATAACCCTACCATATACTTTTCCTGGTATACTCAGTAAACTTATTCCTCTATAATTTTTACAATCTCTTTTGTCCCCTTTCCCTTTATATAAAGGGACTATACATGCTCTCTGCCAATCCCTAGGTACCTTCCCCTCTTTCATACATTTATTAAACAAAAGTACCAAACAAAAGTAGGAGAGTTTCAGTGGGGGGAAATAAATGGGATTAAATCTGGAGTATCTGAGAGAGTTAGAGCAAAGGAAGGGGTAGCAGTAATGTTAAATGATCAGTTATGGAAGGAGAAAAGAGAATATGAATGTGTAAATTCAAGAATTATGTGGATTAAAGTAAAGGTTGGATGCGAGAAGTGGGTCATAATAAGCGTGTATGCACCTGGAGAAGAGAGGAATGCAGAGGAGAGAGAGAGATTTTGGGAGATGTTAAGTGAATGTATAGGAGCCTTTGAACCAAGTGAGAGAGTAATTGTGGTAGGGGACTTGAATGCTAAAGTAGGAGAAACTTTTAGAGAGGGTGTGGTAGGTAAGTTTGGGGTGCCAGGTGTAAATGATAATGGGAGCCCTTTGATTGAACTTTGTATAGAAAGGGGTTTAGTTATAGGTAATACATATTTTAAGAAAAAGAGGATAAATAAGTATACACGATATGATGTAGGGCGAAATGACAGTAGTTTGTTGGATTATGTATTGGTAGATAAAAGACTGTTGAGTAGACTTCAGGATGTACATGTTTATAGAGGGGCCACAGATATATCAGATCACTTTCTAGTTGTAGCTACACTAGAGTAAAAGGTAGATGGGATACAAGGAGAATAGAAGCATCAGGGAAGAGAGAGGTGAAGGTTTATAAACTAAAAGAGGAGGCAGTTAGGGTAAGATATAAACAGCTATTGGAGGATAGATGGGCTAATGAGAGCATAGGCAATGGGGTCGAAGAGGTATGGGGTAGGTTTAAAAATGTAGTGTTAGAGTGTTCAGCAGAAGTTTGTGGTTACAGGAAAGTGGGTGCAGGAGGGAAGAGGAGCGATTGGTGGAATGATGATGTAAAGAGAGTAGTAAGGGAGAAAAAGTTAGCATATGAGAAGTTTTTACAAAGTAGAAGTGATGCAAGGAGGGAAGAGTATATGGAGAAAAAGAGAGAGGTTAAGAGAGTGGTGAAGCAATGTAAAAAGAGAGCAAATGAGAGAGTGGGTGAGATGTTATCAACAAATTTTGTTGAAAATAAGAAAAAGTTTTGGAGTGAGATTAACAAGTTAAGAAAGCCTAGAGAACAAATGGATTTGTCAGTTAAAAATAGGAGAGGAGAGTTATTAAATGGAGAGTTAGAGGTATTGGGAAGATGGAAGGAATATTTTGAGGAATTGTTAAATGTTGATGAAGATAGGGAAGCTGTGATTTCGTGTATAGGGCAAGGAGGAATAACATCTTGTAGGAGTGAGGAAGAGCCAGTTGTGAGTGTGGGGGAAGTTCGTGAGGCAGTAGGTAAAATGAAAGGGGGTAAGGCAGCCGGGATTGATGGGATAAAGATAGAAATGTTAAAAGCAGGTGGGGATATAGTTTTGGAGTGGTTGGTGCAATTGTTTAATAAATGTATGGAAGAGGGTAAGGTACCTAGGGATTGGCAGAGAGCATGCATAGTTCCTTTGTATAAAGGCAAAGGGGATAAAAGAGAGTGCAAAAATTATAGGGGGATAAGTCTGTTGAGTGTACCTGGTAAAGTGTATGGTAGAGTTATAATTGAAAGAATTAAGAGTAAGACGGAGAATAGGATAGCAGATGAACAAGGAGGCTTTAGGAAAGGTAGGGGGTGTGTGGACCAGGTGTTTACAGTGAAACATATAAGTGAACAGTATTTAGATAAGGCTAAAGAGGTCTTTGTGGCATTTATGGATTTGGATAAGGCGTATGACAGGGTGGATAGGGGGGCAATGTGGAAGATGTTGCAAGTGTATGGTGTAGGAGGTAGGTTACTGAAAGCAGTGAAGAGTTTTTACGAGGATAGTGAGGCTCAAGTTAGAGTATGTAGGAAAGAGGGAAATTTTTTCCCAGTAAAAGTAGGCCTTAGACAAGGATGTGTGATGTCACCGTGGTTGTTTAATATATTTATAGATGGGGTTGTAAGAGAAGTAAATGCGAGGGTCTTGGCAAGAGGCGTGGAGTTAAAAGATAAAGAATCACACACAAAGTGGGAGTTGTCACAGCTGCTCTTTGCTGATGACACTGTGCTCTTGGGAGATTCTGAAGAGAAGTTGCAGAGATTGGTGGATGAATTTGGTAGGGTGTGCAAAAGAAGAAAATTAAAGGTGAATACAGGAAAGAGTAAGGTTATGAGGATAACAAAAAGATTAGGTGATGAAAGATTGAATATCAGATTGGAGGGAGAGAGTATGGAGGAGGTGAACGTATTCAGATATTTGGGAGTGGACGTGTCAGCGGATGGGTCTATGAAAGATGAGGTGAATCATAGAATTGATGAGGGAAAAAGAGTGAGTGGTGCACTTAGGAGTCTGTGGAGACAAAGAACTTTGTCCTTGGAGGCAAAGAGGGGAATGTATGAGAGTATAGTTTTACCAACGCTCTTATATGGGTGTGAAGCGTGGGTGATGAATGTTGCAGCGAGGAGAAGGCTGGAGGCAGTGGAGATGTCATGTCTGAGGGCAATGTGTGGTGTGAATATAATGCAGAGAATTCGTAGTTTGGAAGTTAGGAGGAGGTGCGGGATTACCAAAACTGTTGTCCAGAGGGCTGAGGAAGGGTTGTTGAGGTGGTTCGGACATGTAGAGAGAATGGAGCGAAACAGAATGACTTCAAGAGTGTATCAGTCTGTAGTGGAAGGAAGGCGGGGTAGGGGTCGGCCTAGGAAGGGTTGGAGGGAGGGGGTAAAGGAGGTTTTGTGTGCGAGGGGCTTGGACTTCCAGCAGGCATGCGTGAGCGTGTTTGATAGGAGTGAATGGAGACAAATGGTTTTTAATACTTGACGTGCTGTTGGAGTGTGAGCAAAGTAACATTTATGAAGGGATTCAGGGAAACCGGCAGGCCGGACTTGAGTCCTGGAGATGGGAAGTACAGTGCCTGCACTCTGAAGGAGGGGTGTTAATGTTGCAGTTTAAAAACTGTAGTGTAAAGCACCCTTCTGGCAAGACAGTGATGGAGTGAATGATGGTGAAAGTTTTTCTTTTTCGGGCCACCCTGCCTTGGTGGGAATCGGCCGGTGTGATAATAAAAAAAAAATAACCAACCACTCCAACACTATATCCCCGCCTGCTTTTAACATTTCTGTCATGATCCCATCAGTTCCAGCTGCTTTACCCCCTTTCATTCTACGTAATGCCTCATGTACTCAGTACTCAGTGGTCAGTCGTCAGTACTCAGTGGTCAGTCGTCACGTGAGGTCACAGACCCTGAGCTGCCTTGGGGATTAGTGTGGACGGTTACAAAGCATGGCTTGCTTCTGCAGTGTTTTAAAAATTGAGGTTGGAGAGTTGAAGGAGGAGGTCTTGCTTCTCCAGGAGGAGATTAGGAGGCTGAAGGTCCACCTCAATGGGTCTGGGAGAGAGTGTGAGGTGGCTGGAGTTGTGGGGAATGAGGCTTCTAGCAGCGAGGTGCAGTCTGTCTCTCGCTGTGAGGAGGCTGTAGTTGGGGAGGCAGCAACGGCTACCAGCAGTGAGGTGCAGCCCAGCACCTGCTACAAGTGGCGAGTAGTTCACAGTAATGGAAGGCGCATCAGAGTAAGGAAAGTTAAGAGTGAAGATCTGAAGGTAGGAAATCGCTTCTCTGTTCTTCAGGATGAATGTACTTCAGTGGCCAGTGAAGGTAAGGGTACTACTGCCCCTGCTAATGGAGGTAAGCGCATTCTTGTGGTTGGTGACTCTCAGGTAAGATACATTGACCGTGCTTTTTGTAATAGGAATAAGAAGATGAGAGATAGAGTGTGCTTCCCTGGAGCTGGTGTTGGGGACATTGTCAACAGGCTGGATAATATCATGTCAGGTAATGGGAGCAAGCCCATTATCTGTCTCAGTGCTGGTGGAAATGATATTGGGAAGGGTAGGAGAGAAGAGCTGCTAGATAAGTACAGGTCAGCTATAGATTTCATTAAGTCTAAGGGAGGGATCCCAATCATATGTAGCATCTTGCCTAGAAGGGGAGTAGGAAATGAATGGTTGTCTAGGGCAATTGGTGTAAATTGCTGGCTAGACAGATACTGCAAGGAACTTGCAATCCCATTCATTGACAACTGGAACAACTTTTATGGCAAACATGATATGTATGCAAGGGATGGGGTACATCTCTCTGGAGCTGGGGTGGTAGCACTTGCAGACTCGATTGAGAAGGCCATTGGTGAAATGCCTATGATTTTAAACTGATGGAAGATAGAGGTATGGGTGTGTGTGGGAAACAAGCAGGTTGCAACACTTGGGTTGGAAACAGTAAATGTATAAAAGGCATTCAGCATGAAGTTATAAATAAAGACAATAGATCAGGTCAGCAAACAAAGGGGGACAGCAGAGGGCAGCAAGGGACTAGCTCCCTTAAGGTTTACTATACTAATAGCAGGAGTGTAAGAAATAAGATAGATGAGCTAAGATTAATTGCAAGTGCAGGAGACATAGATATTATTGCTATAACAGAGACCTGGCTCAATCTGAAAGATAGAGAGATGCCCTCTGAATGTCACATACAAGGCTATAAATTATTCCACACTGACAGGGTCAACAGGAAAGGTGGTGGAGTAGCGATGTATGTCAGAGACAATTTAAATTGTTGTGTTAGACAAGATATTAAATTAGAAGCGTCAGCCACTGAATCTGTTTGGTTACAGCTTCTCGAGGGCCGAGAAAAACTAATTTTGGGTGTGATTTACAGGGCCCCAAATCTTGATAGGGAGTGCAGTAAACTTCTATGGGACAAAATTCGTAAGGCATCTACATACAAAAATGTTGTGCTAATGGGAGATTTCAACTATAGACAGATTGACTGGAGCAATTTGACAGGAAATTTAGAGTCAGGTGACTTTCTTGATACGATCCAGGATTGTTTTTTAAAACAGTTTGTGACAGAGCCAACTAGGGGAAATAACCTCCTTGACTTGGTTCTTGCCAGTAGGGAAACACTAATTAATAATCTTGAGGTTAATGATGAGCTTGGGGAAAGTGATCACAAATCACTCAGTTTTAATATATCATGGAATTCCCCTAATAATGGCAATCAAGTCTCCGTCCCTGACTTTCGCTTGGCTGATTTCATAGGACTGAAAAATTACTTAGGTGGGCTGAACTGGAATGACCTGACTAAGGGTCAGGTAGGTGGTGATGGTTGCCGATATGATGCTTTCCAGGGCATAGTTCTAGCTGCTCAGTCAAATTATGTTCCAAATAGGGAAATCAGATCAAACAAAAATGATCCTAAATGGATGAACAATAGATTAAAATATCTGATTGGTCAAAAGAGAGGCATATATAGGCAAATCAAAAGAGGAGAGGGGCAATTGAGAAATCGATATATTCAGTTAAAGAGAGAAATAAAAAAGGGAATTAGAAAAGCAAAAAGAGATTATGAGGTTAAAGTTGCAAGAGAATCGAAGACTAACCCAAAAGGATTCTTTCAGGTATACAGAAGTAAGATCAGGGACAAGATAGGCCCACTCAAAAGTTCCTCGGGTCAGCTCACTGACAGTGATAAGGAAATGTGTAGAATTTTTAACACATACTTCCTCTCAGTTTTTACACAGGAGGATACCAGCGATATTCCAGTAATGATAAATTATGTAGAACAGGACGATAATAAACTGTGTACTATTAGGGTCACAAGTGACATGGTCCTTAGGCAAATAGATAAATTAAAACCTAACAAATCCCCAGGCCCTGATGAACTGTATGCAAGGGTTCTAAAGGAATGTAAAGAGGAGCTTAGCACACCTTTGGCTAATCTTTTCAACATATCACTACAAACTGGCATGGTGCCAGATAAGTGGAAAATGGCAAATGTGATACCTATTTTCAAAACAGGTGACAGGTCCTTAGCTTCGAACTATAGACCAATAAGCCTAACCTCCATAGTGGGAAAATTTATGGAATCAATAATTGCCGAGGCAGTTCGTAGCCACCTTGAAAAGCATAAATTAATCAACGAATCTCAGCATGGTTTTACAAAGGGGCGTTCCTGCCTTACGAATTTATTAACTTTTTTCACTAAGGTATTTGAGGAGGTAGATCATGGTAATGAATATGATATTGTGTATATGGACTTCAGTAAGGCTTTTGACAGGGTCCCACATCAGAGACTATTGAGGAAAATTAAAGCACATGGAATAGGAGGAGAAATTTTTTCCTGGATAGAGGCATGGTTGACAAATAGGCAGCAGAGAGTTTGCATAAATGGGGAGAAATCAGAGTGGGGAAGTGTCACGAGCGGTGTTCCACAGGGGTCAGTGTTGGGCCCCCTGCTGTTCACAATTTACATAAACGACATAGATGAGGGCATAAAGAGCGACATCGGCAAGTTTGCCGATGACACCAAAATAGGCCGTCGAATTCATTCTGACGAGGACATTCGAGCACTCCAGGAAGATTTGAATAGACTGATGCAGTGGTCGGAGAAGTGGCAGATGCAGGTTAATATAGACAAATGCAAAGTTCTAAATGTTGGACAGGACAATAACCATGCCACATATAAACTAAATAATGTAGATCTTAATATTACGGATTGCGAAAAAGATTTAGGAGTTCTGGTTAGCAGTAATCTGAAACCAAGACAACAGTGCATAAGTGTTCGCAATAAAGCTAATAGAATCCTTGGCTTCATATCAAGAAGCATAAATAATAGGAGTCCTCAGGTTGTTCTTCAACTCTATACATCCTTGGTTAGGCCTCATTTAGATTATGCTGCACAGTTTTGGTCACCTTATTACAGAATGGATATAAATTCTCTGGAAAATGTACAAAGGAGGATGACAAAGTTGATCCCATGTATCAGAAACCTTCCCTATGAGGATAGACTAAGGGCCCTGAATCTGCACTCTCTAGAAAGACGTAGAATTAGGGGGGATATGATTGAGGTGTATAAATGGAAGACAGGAATAAATAAAGGGGATGTAAATAGTGTGCTGAAAATATCTAGCCTAGACAGGACTCGCAGCAATGGTTTTAAGTTGGAAAAATTCAGATTCAGGAAGGATATAGGAAAGTACTGGTTTGGTAATAGAGTTGTGGATGAGTGGAACAAACTCCCAGGTACCGTTATAGAGGCCAGAACGTTGTGTAGCTTTAAAAATAGGTTGGATAAATACATGAGTGGATGTGGGTGGGTGTGAGTTAGACCTGATAGCTTGTGCTACCAGGTCGGTTGCCGTGTTCCTCCCTTAAGTCAATGTGACCTGACCTGACTAGGTTGGGTGCATTGGCTTAAGCCGGTAGGAGACTTGGACCTGCCTCGCATGGGCCAGTAGGCCTTCTGCAGTGTTCCTTCGTTCTTATGTTCTTATGTTCTTATGTACCTAATCCATACTTACATTCTGTTCTTCTTCACTCCTAAAAGATGGTATACCTCCCTGGCCAGTGCATGAAATTACCGCCTCCCTTTCTTCCTCAACATTTAGAAGTTCCTCAAAATATTCTCGCCATCTACCTAATACCTCCCTCTCCCCATCTACTAACTCCCCTACTCTGTTTTTAACGGACAAATCCATACTTTCCCTAGGCTTTCTTAACTTGTTTAACTCGCTCCAAAAATTTTTCTTATTTTCATTAAAATTTCTTGAGAGTGCCTCTCCCACTCTTTCATCTGCTTTCCTTTTGCACTCTCTCACCACTCTCTTCACCTTTCTTTTACTCTCCATATACTCTGCTCTTCTTATAACACTTCTGCTTTGTAAAAACCTCTCATAAGCTACCTTTTTCTCTTTTATTACACCCTTTACTTCATCATTCCACCAATCACTCCTCTTTCCTCCTGCCCCCACCCTCCTATAACCACAAACTTCTGCCCCACATTCTAATACTGCATTTTTAAAACTATTCCAACCCTCTTCAACCCCCCCACTACTCATCTTTGCACTAGCCCACCTTTCTGCCAATAGTCGCTTATATCTCGCCCGAACTTCCTCCTCCCTTAGTTTATACACTTTCACCTTCTTACTTGTTGTTGCCACCTTCCTCTTTTCCCATCTACCTCTTACTCTAACTGTAGCTACAACTAAATAATGATCCGATATATCAGTTGCCCCTCTATAAACATGTACATCCTGGAGTCTACCCATCAACCTTTTATCCACCAATACATAATCTAACAGACTACTTTCATTACGTGCTACATCATACCTTGTATATTTATTTATCCTCTTTTTCATAAAATATGTATTACTTATTACCAAATTTCTTTCTACACATAGCTCAATTAAAGGCTCCCCATTTACATTTACCCCTGGCACCCCAAATTTACCTACTACTCCTTCCATAACATTTTTACCCACTTTAGCATTGAAATCCCCAACCACCATTACTCTCACACTTGATTCAAAACTCCCCACGCATTCACTCAACATTTCCCAAAATCTCTCTCTCTCCTCTACACTTCTCTCTTCTCCAGGTGCATACACGCTTATTATAACCCACTTTTCACATCCAATCTTTATTTTACTCCACATAATCCTTGAATTAATACATTTATAGTCCCTCTTTTCCTGCCATAGCTTATCCTTCAACATTATTGCTACTCCTTCTTTAGCTCTAACTCTATTTGAAACCCCTGACCTAATCCCATTTATTCCTCTCCACTGAAACTCTCCCACCCCCTTCAGCTTTGTTTCACTTAAAGCCAGGACATCCAGCTTCTTCTCATTCATAACATCCACAATCATCTCTTTCTTATCATCTGCACAACATCCACGCACATTCAGACTTCCCACTTTGACAATTTTCTTCTTCTTATTCTTTTTAGTAATCTTTACAGGAAAAGGGGTTACTAGCCCATTGTTCCCAGCATTTTAGTTGACTTTTACAACACGCATGGCTTACGGAGGAAAGATTCTTATTCCACTTCCCCATGGATATAAAAGGAAAATTAATAAGACCAAGAACTATTAAGATAAAATCAAAGAAAACTCAGATGAGTGTGTATAAATAAATGTGTACATGTATGTGTAGTGTGACCTAAGTGTAAGTAGAAGTAGCAAGACATGCCTGTAATCTTGCATATTTATGAGACAGACAAAAGACATCAGCAATCCTACCATCATGTATATACCATCATATATATCCACTCGTATGCAACACAATAATTGTACAAACATTGTTATCATTACAGTATATTGTTTACATAACTTGTTTACACAAACCCATGCTGCCTTACCCACCCACATCACTAGGCATGTTGAATAAGGACTACTGAAATGGCATTCCCACAATGCACCACTGGCTCCCCGATTTTTTTTTATACTGCGCACACTGACCACACAGACCCATTCTCTCACATGTAAACCTACCAGCTTTCTCCCATTAGAATTTTGGTGAAGTACAGTGGACCCCCGGTTTACGATCACCTCCCAATGCGACCAATTATGTAAGTGTATTTATGTAAGTGCGTTTGTACGTGCATGTTTTGGGGTCTGAAATAGACTGATCTAATTCACAATATTCCTTATGGGAACAAATTTGTTCAGTAATGGCACCTGAACATACTTCTGGAATGAAATAATATCGTAAACCGGGGGTCCACTGTACTACGGCACCAACACTGGCTCGTAAGCCGTAGTACTATGGCACCAACAGTGAAAGGGTTAAGTCACCTAGAACACTTCTTAAAGCAGCAAGAAAATGAAGAAAATTGTTTTACTGTAACATAAATATTAGGAGAGAGTACCATTATAACTTGACCTATGGATATATAATTTTTCGGCTGTAGAGTTGAAGTGAGCCACTGTGGAGGTTCATGTGTGTGTGTCCTGAGCAGCGCCAGACGCAGCCACAGTGAACAAGGCGACAGCTGCTCCACAGGTTTCGATATCTCATTTTCCAGATGCTTCCAGATATCCTTATACATAACACCTCCTTCACACTGAAATAAAACATAGCACAAATTTATAATTTGAAAGATAATTGGTAAATACTACTGAGACTGCTTGTAGTTAGTAAAGGCAACAAGCCTATGCTATACAGCAGCTGTAACATTATCATCATTATCATCATCATCTGACTTAAGAAATCGTAATGACACGATTGCAAATAAACCATACCCCCGGCCGGGATTGAACCCGCGGTCATAGAGTCTCAAAACTCCAGCCCGTCGCGCTAGCCACTAGACCAGCTAGCCACAATAAGATTCATCCAACTAGGTATATTTCTACACCATAGGAAAGTTAGCACAGGCACCTCTGTGACCACAAATGCAAGTTTTTACAGACGAATCTCCAGCTAGCGTGGCCGTGACGAACTCTAGCTCAAGTCCCTTCACTGCCGTCAACATGACTTAAGAAATCGTAATGACACGATTGCAAATAAACCATACCCCCGGCCGGGATTGAACCCGCGGTCATAGAGTCTCAAAACTCCAGCCCGTCGCGCTAGCCACTAGACCAGCTAGCCACAATATTGTGGCTAGCTGGTCTAGTGGCTAGCGCGACGGGCTGGAGTTTTGAGACTCTATGACCGCGGGTTCAATCCCGGCCGGGGGTATGGTTTATTTGCAATCGTGTCATTACGATTTCTTAAGTCATGTTGACGGCAGTGAAGGGACTTGAGCTAGAGTTCGTCACGGCCACGCTAGCTGGAGATTCGTCTGTAAAAACTTGCATTTGTGGTCACAGAGGTGCCTGTGCTAACTTTCCTATGGTGTAGAAATATACCTAGTTGGATGAATCTTATTGTGGCTAGCTGGTCTAGTGGCTAGCGCGACGGGCTGGAGTTTTGAGACTCTATGACCGCGGGTTCAATCCCGGCCGGGGGTATGGTTCATCATCATCTGTCTTGAGATGCACTATACTGTTGTAATAGTATATGATAGCTGCAACACAACTCAAAGGCATTATACAAGATACAAGCACCTCTGATATCCCTCGAGTACAACTTGACCTGAGTAAAAACTCAATGCAAATAAAAAGGCCCCAAAATTTGGACCTTTCTGCCTGCAGATTCTAAAAGCTCCTTCGCTGCTGACTGTTCCAAAGCTACTGTTAAAAAGCACCTCCTAACCTTAACACTTTCATTGTTGTAATCTCCACAATTAAAAATGATGATGGTGTCATAATTAAAAAAAATTCATCTGAATTGTAGAGAATCTTTTTCCAAAGATAATGACACCAAAAACACAAAATTTGATGGAAAACTTATGAAATTAAGCAAACTCAAAGTTGGCAGTCAAGGCACAATTAACAACAGCAATTTCACCAACTTTGAGTCCTATTTTAAACTAAATTCTGTGCACAGTTCAACCCAACTTTCAGCTATTTCTATTAACTGAGTACAAGAAACCCTTCATTCATCTATCAGAACTGCCCTTTAATGTGTACACACATTGATAATTCTGGTATGTAAGAGAGAGAGAGAATTATTTTCCAGTAAAAGTAGGCCTAAGGGATGTGTAATGACACACATCCCTGCTAGATATTGCTCCACTTGGAGTATATGATATATTATTTTTTTTTTTTATCATCACACTGGCCGATTCCCACCAAGGCAGGGTGGCCCGAAAAAGAAAAACTTTCACCATCATTCACTCCATCACTGTCTTGCCAGAAGGGTGCTTTACACTACAGTTTTTAAACTGCAACATTAACACCCCTCCTTCAGAGTGCAGGCACTGTACTTCCCATCTCCAGGACACAAGTCAGGCCTGCTGGTTTCCCTGAACCCCTTCATAAATGTTACTTTGCTCACACTCCAACAGCAAGTCAAGTATTAAAAACCATTTGTCTCCATTCACTCCTATCAAACACGCTCACGCATGCCTGCTGGAAGTCCAAGCCCCTTACACACAAAACTTCCTTTACCCCCTCCCTCCAACCTTTCCTAGGCCGACCCCTACCCCGCCTTCCTTCCACTACAGACTGATACACTCTTGAAGTCATTCTGTTTCGCTCCATTCTCTCTACATGTTCGAACCACCTCAACAACCCTTCCTCAGCCCTCTGGACAACAGTTTTGGTAATCCCGCACCTCCTCCTAACTTCCAAACTACGAATTCTCTGCATTATATTCACACCACACATTGCCCTCAGACATGACATCTCCACTGCCTCCAGCCTTCTCCTCGCTGCAACATTCATCACCCATGCTTCACACCCATATAAGAGCGTTGGTAAAACTATACTCTCATACATTCCCCTCTTTGCCTCCAAGGACAAAGTTCTTTGTCTCCACAGACTCCTAAGTGCACCACTCACCCTTTTCCCCTCATCAATTCTATGATTCACCTCATCTTTCATAGACCCATCCGCTGACACATCCACTCCCAAATATCTGAATACATTCACCTCCTCCATACTCTCTCCCTCCAATCTGGTATCCAATCTTTCATCACCTAATCTTTTTGTTATCCTCATAACCTTACTCTTCCCTGTATTCACTTTTAATTTTCTTCTTTTGCACACCCTACCAAATTCATCCACCAATCTCTGCAACTTCTCTTCAGAATCTCCCAAGAGCACGGTGTCATCAGCAAAGAGCAATTGTGACCACTCCCACTTTATGTGCGATTCTTTATCTTTTAACTCCACGCCTCTTGCCAAGACCCTCGCATTTACTTCTCTTACAACCCCATCTATAAATATATTAAACAACCACGGTGACATCACACATCCTTGTCTAAGGCCTACTTTTACTGGGAAATAATTTCCCTCTTTCCTACATACTCTAACTTGAGCCTCACTATCCACGTAAAAACTCTTCACTGCTTTCAGTAACCTACCTCCTACACCATACACCTGCAACATCTGCCACACTGCACCCCTATCCACCCTGTCATATGCCTTTTCCAAATCCATAAATGCCACAAAGAACTCTTTAGCCAATAAATAACAAAAAGGCACAATACCGTGACTGGAACGATACACAAATAACCCGCACATAAAAGAGAGAAGCTTACGACGACGTTTCGGTCCGACATGGACCAATGACAAAGTGACTTTGTCAATGGTCCAAGTCGGACCCAAACATCGTCGTAAGCTTCTCTCTTTTATGTGCGGGTTATTTGTGTACCTCTTTAGCCTTATCTAAATACTGTTCACTTATATGTTTCACTCTAAACACCTGGTCCACACACCCCCTACCTTTCCTAAAGCCTCCTTGTTCATCTGCTATCCTATTCTCCGTCTTACTCTTAATTCTTTCAATAATAACTCTACCAAACACTTTACCAGGTATACTCAACAGACTTATCCCCCTATAATTTTTGCACTCTCTTTTGTCCCCTTTGCCTTTATACAAAGGAACTATGCATGCTCTCTGCCAATCCCAAGGTACCTTACCCTCTTCCATACATTTATTAAATAACTGCACCAACCACTCCAAAACTATTTCCCCACCTGCTTTTAACATTTCTATCTTTATCCCATCAATCCCGGCTGCCTTACCCCCTTTCATTTTACCTACTGCCTCATGAACTTCCCCCACACTCACAACTGGCTCTTCCTCACTCCTACAAGATGTTATTCCTCCTTGCCCTATACACGAAATCACAGCTTCCCTATCTTCATCAACATTTAACAATTCCTCAAAATATTCCCTCCATCTTCCCAATACCTCTAACTCTCCATTTAATAACTCTCCTCTCCTATTTTTAACTGACAATTCCATTTGTTCTCTAGGCTTCCTTAACTTGTTAATCTCACTCCAAAACTTTTTATTTTCAACAAAATTTGTTGATAACATCTCACCCACTCTCTCATTTGCTCTCTTTTTACATTGCTTCACCACTCTCTTAACTTCTCTCTTTTTCTCCATATACTCTTCCCTCCTTGCATCCCTTCTACTTTGTAAAAACTTCTCATATGCTAACTTTTTCTCCCTTACTACTCTCTTTACATCATCATTCCACCAATCGCTCCTCTTCCCTCCCGCACCCACTTTCCTGTAACCACAAACTTCTGCTGAACACTAACACTACATTTTTAAACCTACCCCATACCTCTTCGACCCCATTGCCTATGCTCTCATTAGCCCATCTATCCTCCAATAGCTGTTTATATCTTACCCTAACTGCCTCCTCTTTTAGTTTATAAACCTTCACCTCTCTCTTCCCTGATGCTTCTATTCTCCTTGTATCCCATCTACCTTTTACTCTCAGTGTAGCTACAACTAGAAAGTGATCTGATATATCTGTGGCCCCTCGATAAACATGTACATCCTGAAGTCTACTCAACAGTCTTTTATCTACCAATACATAATCCAACAAACTACTGTCATTTCGCCCTACATCATATCTTGTATACTTATTTATCCTCTTTTTCTTAAAATATGTATTACCTATAACTAAACCCCTTTCTATACAAAGTTCAATCAAAGGGCTCCCATTATCATTTACACCTGGCACCCCAAACTTACCTACCACACCCTCTCTAAAAGTTTCTCCTACTTCAGCATTCAGGTCCCCCACCACAATTACTCTCTCACTTGGTTCAAAGGCTCCTATATATTCACTTAACATCTCCCAAAATCTCTCTCTCTCCTCTAGATTCCTCTCTTCTCCAGGTGCATACACGCTTATTATGACCCACTTTTCGCATCCAAACTTTACTTTAATCCACATAATTCTTGAATTTACACATTCATATTCTCTTTTCTCCTTCCATAACTGATCCTTCAACATTACTGCTAACCCTTCCTTTGCTCTAACTCTCTCAGATACTCCAGATTTAATCCCATTTATTTCCCCTCACAGAAACTCCCCTACCCCCTTCAGCTTTGTTTTGCTTAGGGCCAGGACATCCAACTTCTTTTCATTCATAACATCAGCAATCATCTGTTTCTTGTCATCTGCACTACATCCATGCACATTCAAGCATCCCAGTTTTATAAAGTTTTTCTTCTTCTCTTTTTTAGTAAATATCTACAGGAGAAGGGGTTACTAGCCCATTGCTCCCGGCATTTTAGTCGCCTCATACGACACGCATGGCTTACGGAGGAAAGATTCTTTTCCACTTCCCCATGGACAATAGAAGAAATAAAGAAGAACAAGAGCTGATAAATTAGACACATGTGCAACTCTTGGGTATCTTTATTGAAGAAATGTTTCGCCACACAGTGGCTTCATCAGTCCATACAAAGGAGAATCTTGAAGAGCATGAGGAGAAAGAGGTAATCAGTTCCTCAACCTTGAGTCGATGTGGTCAGTCCATCAATCTTGAATTCTATTCAAGATTGATGGAGTGACCACATCGACTCAAGGTTGAGGGACTGATTACCTCTTTCTCCTCCTGTTCTTCAAGATTCTCCTTTGTATGGACTGATGAAGCCACTGTGTGGCGAAACGTTTCTTCAATAAAGATACCCAAGAGTTGCACATGTGTCTAATTTATCAACATGTCGGTTCTCTGAACCATTCATCTACAAGAACAAGAGCTATTTAGAAAAAGGAGAAAAACCTAGATGTATGTATATACATATGCATGTGCGTGTCTGAAGTGTGACCAAAGTGTAAGTAGGAGTAGCAAGATATCCCTGTTATCTAGCGTGTTTATGAGACAGAAAAAGAAGCCAGCAATCCCACCATCATGCAAAACAGTTACAGGTTTCTGTTTCACAGTCATCTGGCAGGACGGTAGTACTTCCCTCGGTGGTTGCTGTCTACCAACCTACTATATATATATACAGTATAATTGTTTTAAATCTATTTATTACTATTTTGGTCTTCTAACACTGTACAAGGAATACTTGTAATATTACAATTGCTGAGTGTAATACTTCTCAAAACAAGGAAATAAGTTACAATAACTCATGAAATCGTAATGACACGATTGCAAACAAACCATACCATGGGCAGGGATAGAACCCGCGAATCTCCAGATTCATCTGTAAAAACTTGCATTTGTGGTCACAGTGGTGCCTATGCTAACCTTCCTATGGTGTAGAAATATACCTAGTTGGACGAATCTTATTGTGGCTAGCTGGTCCAGTGGCTAACACGACGGTCTGGAGTTTTGTGACTCTGATCGTGGATTCTATCCCTGCCCGTGGTATTGTTTTTTTAAGTTACAATGTTTGACTTTACTGGGTTATATATACAGTTGACCCTTCAACAACATGGGCTTGAAATGCAAGGGTACACTTGTTTGCAGATTTTTTCAATAAATATATTGATCTAGTTCTGAACTTTTTCCTTCCTTTATTGTTTTCCTTTTACACACATTTCTTTGAATCAGCGTTAGCAAAGAAACTCGGTAATTTTTCTTTCTGTTTCTTTATTTCATAAACTGTGGAAGAGCCAGTGCTGTATAATTCACACAAGCTTCTCACCGACACACCACTGTCAAGCTTTTTTACAGAAGTTCAACCTTATCTTTTATGGACAATGTACAGTGTTTGTACTTTACACAACAAGAAGACTTTCCTATATTCATTGGAACCAAGGCTAAGGCTAAAAGTGAGCAGGTTATAACAATAAATGGAGAAAAACAAATTGGAATGACTTATGCAGCAAGTAACATCACCAAGCAGTAGTGGTGACCCAGGAAATTTGAAATTATACTACCTGAAATTAATGCCAGATTAGAGATGGCCAACCTGTATAATAAAATAATATAAGAGGAGCCTCACAACAGCTGGATGCCCAGCAGTAAGGGAGCCACCCCAGCTATGCAGATCTGATGGCAGCCAAAAGCATCCTGATGGTATCACCCTTCAAGTCCGGACAGATAAGCAGGTGGTGTGGGACTACATATGTGCATCTACCTTGTCTGATACCTATCTCCAATACACCAGAGAGGAAGGAGAGGCAGCTGCCAGCTTGAGGGAGTCCCAAGTCTACAAAATATGGAGAACTTGCCCATAATTACACGTTTGTTCCCATAGGCTCGGAGACCCTTGGCTCATGGGGTAAGAGTGCATCTAAGTTCCATTAGGAGCTAGGCAAAAGACTTATCAGGGTAACTAGAGATCCCAGGGCAGCTAGTTTTCTATTCCAGCGACTTAACTCTGAGGAGCTGGATGAGATTTTTGCATTATAATAGGTGACAAACACGTAACAATATGTACTAAACACTTATCTCTCACACCTCATGTACTGTACATGTATATGCCATCTTTACATCAACAATATATCTCTTATATCTTTTGTACCATATTATGTAATATAATATACCTATTGGTAAAAAAGGTATAATAATATACATACATGTATTTTATTTCAGACTGTATATGTTCCATTCGCAGTCAAGAGAAATGTAAACGTACGTAAAGATGCAGTATGTGTATTAAATTCTAAATAATATACATTTCTTTTTCATATTATCTTTTCATTTCTGATGTCTAATGTTAGTAATATGTATAACACCTACAGGGTTTTGTATCATTAAAGACGATATTAATGTAGGTACTGACAGAGGGAGGTGAAAGTGTATAAACTAAGGGAGGAGGAAGTTCGGGTGAGATATAAGCGGCTATTGGCAGAAAGGTGGGCTAGTGCAAAGATGAGTAGTGGGGGGGGGGGTTGAAGAGGGTTGGAATAGCTTTAAAAATGCAGTATTAGAATGTGGGGCAGAAGTTTGTGGTTATAGGAGGGTAGGGGCAGGAGGAAAGAGGAGTGATTGGTGAAATGATGAAGTAAAGGGTGTGATAAAAGAGAAAAAGGTAGCTTATGAGAGGTTTTTACAAAGCAGAAGTGTTATAAGAAGAGCAGAGTATATGGAGAGTAAAGGAAAGATGAAGAGAGTGGTGAGAGAGTGCAAAAGGAGAGCAGATGATAGAGTGGGAGAGGCACTGTCAAGAAATTTTAATGAAAATAAGAAAAAATTTTGGATTGAGTTAAACAAGTTAAGAAAGCCTAGGGAAAGTATGGATTTGTCAGTTAAAAACAGAGTAGGGGAATTAGTAGATGGGGAAAGGGAAGTATTAGGTAGATGGCAAGAATATTTTGAGGAACTTTTAAATGTTGAGGAAGAAAGAGAAGCAGTAATTTCATGCACTGGCCAGGGAGGTATACCATCTTTTAGGAGTGAAGAAGAGCAGAATGTAAGTGTGGTGGAGGTACGTGAGGCATTACGTAGAATGAAAGGGGGTAAACCAGCTGGAACTGATGGGATCATGACAGAAATGTTAAAAGCAGGGGGGTTATATAGTGTTGGAGTGGTTGGTACTTTTGTTTAACCCTTTCAGAGTCCAAGGCCAAAATCTGAAGTGGTGCCCCAGTGTCCAAGAATTTTCAAAAAAAAAAAATTTTTATTTTTTCTTATGAAATGGTAGAGAATCTTTTTGTGAATGTAATAAAACAAAAAGGACGAATTTTGATGGAAAATTGACGAAATTATGCTCTCGTGAATTTTGATGTGTCAGCGATATTTACGAATCGGCGATTTTGAAGACTTTCACTCCCATTTTAGGCCAATTACATTATTCCAGTCGACCAAATTCTCAGCTATTTCACTAGTATTACTTCTATTCTATCGATTGAGCACAAGAAATCGCCAAGTCAACTGTTTCAACTACAAAATAAAGTGACCGGAAATTGGTAATTTGGCCAATTTAACACAAAGTTCAAAATGTTCCAATTTCAAAATAGGGTCCAGAATAAACAATGTAGGTATTCCTGGCACTAAACTAACATTTCTTCTGTTCATTAGTTATGTTTTGAGGCTTTACAAATAAATTCCATTTTGATTTTTTATTCACATAATGAATTTTTATTCACACCAAAAAATAGAAGATTTACTGTTATGCAATATTGTAATAATTGTATAAATATCATCATCACATTTGTGAATGTATATTAGACCCACCAGCTGGCGTGTATTAGACGTGTGAGGTCGTTTGTTTACTCTTGAACATCGGCAAAAATTTAACATTTCCGCCAATTTGAGCTCAATTTCAAGCCATTTCCAGTGCTAACACCAATCAAAATTATCTCTATTTCTGTAATATGTCTTCCATTCTATCAAATGAGACCAAGAAATCACAAATACAACTATAAAAAACATACGAAAAAACACTGCAAAGTCGCTGTTTTAATAGAAAATCATGGTCTCAGTTTTTTTCTCTCATTATACACGGTGTGCTGCAGGATTTGTTTTATGTGGTGCACACATACCACATAGATGTATTCTCTCATATCTAGGCCCAAATTTACCACTCACAGTTTATCAGAGTGAGCTGAGCTCATGACGTAGATCTACGGTTTGGACCCTGAACGTAAAGCCGTTGATCTACGGGACGGACCCTGAAAGGGTTAATAAATGTATGAAAGAGGGGAAGGTACCTAGGGATTGGCGGAGAGCATGTATAGTCCCTTTATATAAAGGGAAAGGGGACAAAAGAGATTGTAAAAATTATAGAGGAATAAGTTTACTGAGTATACCAGGAAAAGTATACGGTAGGGTTATAATTGAAAGAATTAGAGGTAAGACAGAATGTAGGATTGCAGATGAGCAAGGAGGTTTCAGAGTGGGTAGGGGATGTGTAGATCAAGTGTTTACATTGAAGCATATATGTGAACAGTATTTAGATAAAGGTAGGGGAGTTTTTATTGCATTTATGGATTTAGAAAAGGCATATGATAGAGTGGATAGAGGAGCAATGTGGCAGATGTTACAAGTATATGGAATAGGTGGTAAGTTACTAAATGCTGTTAAGAGTTTTTATGAGGATAGTGAGGCTCAGGTTAGGGTGTGTAGAAGAGAGGGAAAATACTTCCCGGTAAAAGTAGGTCTTAGACAGGGATGTGTAATGTCACCATGGTTGTTTAATATATTTATAGATGGGGTTGTAAAAGAAGTAAATGCTAGGGTGTTCGGGAGAGGGGTGGGGTTAAATTATGGGGAATCAAATTCAAAATGGGAATTGACACAGTTACTTTTTGCTGATGATACTGTGCTTATGGGAGATTATAAAGAAAAATTGCAAAGGTTAGTGGATGAGTTTGAGAATGTGTGTAAAGGTAGAAAGTTGAAAGTGAACATAGAAAAGAGTAAGGTGATGAGGGTATCAAATGATTTAGATAAAGAAAAATTGGATATCAAATTGGGGAGGAGGAGTATGGAAGAAGTGAATGTTTTCAGATACTTGGGAGTTGACGTGTCAGCAGATGGATTTATGAAGGATGAGGTTAATCATAGAATTGATGAGGGAAAAAAGGTGAGTGGTGCGTCGAGGTATATGTGGAGTCAAAAAACGTTATCTATGGAGGCAAAGAAGGGCATGTATGAAAGTATAGTAGTACCAACACTCTTATATGGATGTGAAGCTTGGGTGGTAAATGCAGCAGCGAGGAGACGGTTGGAGGCAGTGGAGATGTCCTGTCTAAGGGCAATGTGTGGTGTAAATATTATGCAGAAAATTATGAGTGTGGAAATTAGGAGAAGGTGTGGAGTTAATAAAAGCATTAGTCAGAGGGCAGAAGAGGGGTTGTTGAGGTGGTTTGGTCATTTAGAGAGAATGGATCAAAGTAGAATGACATGGAAAGCATATAAATCTATAGGAGAAGGAAGGAGGGGTAGGGGTCGTCCTCGAAAGGGTTGGAAAGAGGGGGTAAAGGAGGTTTTGTGGGCGAGGGGCTTGGACTTCCAGCAAGCGTGCATGAGCGTGTTAGATAGGAGTGAATGGAGACGAATGATACTTGGGACCTGGCGATCTGTTGGAGTGTGAGCAGGGTAATATTTAGTGAAGGGATTCAGGGAAACCGGTTATTTTCATATAGTCGGACTTGAGTCCTGGAAATGGGAAGTACAATGCCTGCACTTTAAAGGAGGGGTTTGAGATATTGGCAGTTTGGAGGGATATGTTGTGTATCTTTATACGTATATGCTTCTAAACTGTTGTATTCTGAGCACCTCTGCAAAAACAGTGTGAGTGTGGTGAAAGTGTTGAATGATGATGAAAGTATTTTCTTTTTGGGGATTTTCTTTCTTTTTTGGGTCACCCTGCCTCGGTGGGAGACGGCCGACTTGTTGAAAAAAAAAAAAAAAAACTGACAGAGACAATTCATTTTGTCAACAGATGACGTAAACTTACGGTATCGATACAGTAAAATGTACTGTAAATGTATTTTCTCTTCCTTATGATTTTCATAACATTTACTTTTCTCTAGCTTACTTTATTGTAAGAATACAGTATATAATACATAAACAGAATATGTGTTAATCAACTGCTCATGTTATTGGTAAGACTTCCAGTCAACAGTAATCTATTAGTAGTTAAGTTTTTGAGGAGTCAAAAGTTATACATGGGTCAACTGTATGTAGCACATTTATTTTTTATTCTATTGTTCGACTTGCTGGGTTATCCTGGGTTAAATATACTTAGTGTGCTTTGTGGCTGAATCCCATTGTTAATATCATGAAATTGTAAGAAGCTTGGAATGAACGAGTCATATTTGTGACACTTGTACGCTTTGTTTGTTGGTCAGGAAGCTGGTGGCGGAACAGCTCCTGGCTTCATTATTTACTTATGCTAGTTAGGTGTACTAGTACATCAGACACACAGTCATCACTGTGTTTACCTGGAGTTTACCTGGAGAGAGTTTCGGGGGTCAACGCCCCCGCGGCCCGGTCTGTGACCAGGCCTCCTGGTGGATCAGCGCCTGATCAACCAGGCTGTTGCTGCTGGCTGCACGCAAACCAACGTACGAGCCACAGCCCGGCTGATCAGGAACTGCCTTTAGGTGCTTGTCCAGTGCCAGCTTGAAGACTGCCAGGGGTCTGTTGGTAATCCCCCTTATGTGTGCTGGGAGGCAGTTGAACAGTCTCGGTCCCCTGACACTTATTGTATGGTCTCTTAACGTGCTAGTGACACCCCTGCTTTTCATTGGGGGGATGGTGCATCGTCTGCCAAGTCTTTTGCTTTCGTAGTGAGTGATTTTCGTGTGCAAGTTCGGTACTAGTCCCTCTAGGATTTTCCAGGTGTATATAATCATGTATCTCTCCCTCCTGCGTTCCAGGGAATACAGGTTTAGAAACCTCAAGCGCTCCCAGTAATTGAGGTGTTTTATCTCCGTGTAGTTAACCATGATGCAGTGTGTGGACCCTCTTGTCCTTAGGTGTTTTTCAAATGCATCACTAGATTGTAGAAGACCCAAGGAGTTGTGACGAGGTTAAAAATACATGTACAACTTATTGGCAAGTGGCAGATTTGAAGGTAAGAACAACTGTGCATATTAGTATGCTGGACACAGTTGTCAATTGCATACTAGTATGTTGGACACATAAGTCACCAGTTGCATACTAGTACGTTGGACACATTCATCAATCGTGTATTAGTACACGTGATACTGTTTAACCCTTTCACTGTCCATCACAAAGAACTACATCTTTGGGGTCAGGGTCCCTGATGTAGATCTACATCATGAGCTCAGCTCACTCAGATAAGCTGTGAGTGGTAAATTTTGGCATAGATACGAGAGAATGTGTCTGTTTTATAGGTTTTTAATAAGTGTGACTCAATTACTGGGATGCCATAAACCATGACCAATCATCCTGGCTATATTTTATTATCCAGAAATAGAGCGCATCTTCTAATTTTGTGTGATTATGAATTCATAATGGAAGGCAAGTGTAATATAGGAGAGGCCTGGGGACGTAATTAATGTATAAAGAAAATAGTGTTTTCGTGCCAGGAATGTCAACAGTCTTTACTTTGCAATCTATTTTTAAACTGGTATTTTAAATCTGTAAAACTGGCCAAATTATTGACTTCTGTGCACTTATACAGTAGTTATAATAGTTAAAAGGGTAGTTTTTTGTGGTCATTTGATAGAACGAAAGGCATAATAAGAATCTGGTTGAACGGAGTAATCAAGCTGACATAAAATAAAAGTCAAAGTGGGCAAAATCGCCAGTGTGAAAATTGTGTCTAATACACTAACTTCATGTCTATGTTATTCCATAAGTTGTCAATCAAATTTCATACTTTTGGTGTTTTTTTTTTAGAAAAGTATTCTTTACCATTTCAGAAGTAAAAAAAAAAAAAAAAAAAAAAATATAGGACACTGGAAGCAATATTAATATCAGGAGTCTGAACAGTAAGAAAGAGTTATAGGGTAAACACACCTAATATAAAAAACTAGTGTACATAGTGTTAAACATTAAAAGCAATTAAAAAAACAGAAAAACAACCATAATTTGGCATCAATAAAATGTAAATAGAACTGGCATGTTTACGGCACTGCTGCTGATTCGTGATCATTGTTTCACTAAATTCAACACCATAAAATCATGAGTATTTATTGGATTCTGCTCATTTTAGTCTTATTTGACTCAGAAAAAATAATTCTATAATTTTTTTCAAAATTTTCCCACAAACAAGAATTTTTATTTTTAGGCATGCCACATTTTAGAGGTTAAGCGGACATGTTGAGCCTTGTACAGCCAGATTTCTTGTTCAGTCTATTTGATATCCAATTTATAGCTCTTTTTTATCAAGCTTTCACTGTACAACATTTGGAAACAATGCATTTTATCAAATGAAATTCTGAATTGGCCGTTGTTATTACGGTCCGCTGGGACAAATTGACCTACAGAGTTCATTACTACTGGAATCTGCAACAGAAATGAACAATAACATGGCTCTACAATCATGGCTTGTTTTTTTTTTTTTTTTTTTCAACAAGTCGGCCGTCTCCCACCGAGGCAGGGTGACCCAAAGAGAAAGAAAATCCCCAAAAAGAAAAAAACTTTCATCATCATTCAACACTTTCACCTCACTCACATAAAAATAATCTTGCCATTTTGATTTAACAATCGTCTATAATAGACATCTCCACATCTCCCCCTCCATTAGTGCACTAAATCAAGGGTTCAGTTACATTTTATAGCTAAGAATTAATAAACGAAAATGTCACTTACTTTCTCCATGAGGATGACCAAGAACTGGCTTGCCATGACATCCATGTATGTTCTTATTTTTCGAATTTGAAACAATCGGGAAATGATGTGCGACTGCATCTCTGAGGTGGTGTTCGCTTGACCCGAGCGAATAAGCGCACCATAGGCCAGAATTTCCCCCATGATCCTGTCCTTGGCATCCTGCAGCACCAGTCAAGAGTATCAACATATTAAACACAGTTTGTTGAATAACTAAGGTGTAATGAACGCTTGTCAATGTTCAGTATTAATCCACATGGAGACAGAAACCTAGGAGATTAATTGATCAATATTTTGACCCCCTTCTGGAATCTTCTGTTGAAGAGGACCCCAGAAGGGAGTAGTAATTTACAGATCAGTTAATCTCCTAAGTTTCTGTCTCCATGTGGATTATTATAGAGCAGAGTGTATCTTAACTACTGCATGAAGCATATGCATTATTAAGTTTATAGGTACTACAGTATCAAGACAAAATAATGTCAACAGGCAATGAAATGAAAAATAAAGTCTCACACATTATATATTAGTGAAAAGTTTCTGAATCTGAACACTAAAATTTTACTTTGAACAAGTACGTAACTTTAAATATTTACAAAATAGGGAAACATTATTATCAATCACAGTAATAATATAAAAGCCTAGGGATTTATGGATTAAACAGAAGATACAAAATGTAGATGATGATGATGTAGATATTATAGCCAGTATCCTCAAAAATTACAACAATGGAGCAGATGTCATCACCTAATTGACACACACAACAAATCTGGATAAATGGCAAGTAAGCGAAGTAAGTGAATTACAATGCAAACACTTGTAATATATAGATTATGCAACAGACAATTATATCAAAGAAAGAGCAGAGGGGATTATAAACAACAGGTTATCACTGGAAGGCCACAGAAATACTGTGGTGACAAACTCTCATGTTATTATAGTGGAAACCAGGTATGGGACAATACCAAATTCTTGCCAATACTGATACTCAGTTTTAGGCCGATACCACCAAAATTAGCCAATATCCATCGATATCAATACCGATACTCAGTTTTAGGCCTGTACTATTATGGTCTGGGAACATTGGGAAGCTATTAAATTTAGACTGCCTTGTGTACTGGTCAACACTAGACAGGTCTACCACTGACAACACTGGAATATGAAACATCAGTACGGTGTTACAACCTCAGTACTTACATGTTTACTAACAGCTTCATTGATATATTTCTCAATAACAGCTTCAAAGGTAAGCATGACAGTAGAGGGTTGAAGCTGCAGTAATGCTTGAAGCGTAGTGTAGAAGCCTTCTCGTGCTCGTAACCTATTCGACCTTAACCCACCAACCAGTCGACGAATGATATATTTAATATCATCTGCCAGCTCAATTTCCTGTGAAATACAAAATATAAGGTCTATAATGAAAATACAATAAGCAAAAGTTATTTTCACAGTCATGAATATGTTAAGTATCCAGTATAGTAACAACAGAAAACTCTCTTACAATTTTCAAGTTTCTTTAACCCCTTCAGGGTCCAAGGCCAAAATCTGAAGTGGTGCTAAAGTGTCCAAGAAATTTTGAAAAAAAAAAAAAATTATTTTTCTTACAGAATTAAAGAGCATATTTTTGTGAAGGTAATAAGACAAAAAAAAATTCTGATCAGTACTTACCGAGACACAGTACCAAGAAGTTTGTCAAAAATGATGTGGTGGCGGCAACATCGACGAATTCCACATACGCGCATTACATTATTTTGCGGTTTTTGTTGTTTTTTCTTTTCTTTTCCAATTTTTTTCTATTCCTACTAACATTTGGGGCCTGAGAGACCAATACTGTATATAATGTATATATATAAACTCACTGTATTGAACACAATAACTGCACTAAAGTTATTATCATATTATTGTTTACCACTGTTGTTTATTACAATAAACATGCACAAATATTGTATAATACTAATGTTCTATCATATATTTACATATTTACAATCACTGGACATGGTTTTAGAACTGCTGGAGCTTGTGGAACTCCTTGAAACAAGGCACCATGCACAGAGGCACCTTACATTCCTCACACAAACCGAGTGTCTTTGCGTCTTTGTTGTCGTCTTTTTGTTTGTGCACAGACGATGCATCTCTTCTGAGCAAATTTCTTCTGAGTTGAAGGAAGTTGTATTATGAAATGATCACCTTCCCTCCTCAAACGCTTGGGTATATCCTGAGGAATTCGAGGACCGTGTTGTATAGCAGGTGTTGTTACCTGGTACTTCATTATGAGTTGTCTGACAACAGACAAACAAAATTCACCATACGGTGGTCTGTTGCCAGTCTTTATTTGGTACATATTATATGCATTGAGCATTGAAATGTCCATGAGATGGAAGAAAAGTTTCATGTACCACTTGTAACTCTTACGAACACAGTCAACAAAACCAATCTGCATGTCACATTTGTCAACCAAGCGCATGTTTTGTGTATAATCAATCACTGTCACTGGTTTTCGAATACGTTCATTAGTCACTCGATCAACTTTGCCACTGTCTTGCATTTCATTACGGTGAATGGTTGTCAACAATGTGACATCTCGTTTGTCATGCCACCGTAATGCCATGATGTCATTGGCAGTAAACACCTGCACGTCATCACCACGAGCACCTGCGTTGAGCCTGGGCATATGTTTACGATTAGAATGCACTGTGCCACACACATCTGTCTTGTTCACTCGCATGAAATCACTGAGTAATGGGCTTGTGTACCAGTTATCGGTATATAACGTATGCCCCTTACCAAGATAAGGTGCCATCATGTTTCTCACTACGTCACCTGAGATACCCAATAACATCTTGGTATCTTTCAATGTTTTACTACCCGTGTATACAACAATATCCAACACCAGGCCACTGTCACAATCACAGAGTACAAACAGTTTTATACCAAAGCATTTCCTCTTGCTCGGTATATACTGCTTGAATGACAGTCTACCTTTGAACAAAATCAAATACTTGTCACTTACAAGATTCTTGAATGGATAAAAGTATATGCTGAACTTTTGTTTGAGATACATGAAAACATTTCTAATCTTGTATAACCTGTCACTTCTGTCAGGCCTGGTTTTGTCAGAGAAGTACAACATACGTAAGAGTAAGATAAACCTGTTCACTGGTATGATTTCACTGAAGACTGGGGTAGAAATTAGCCGATCTGTGGACCAGTATGCTTTTATATTATGCTTATAGACGTGAGGCATAAGCATTATTGTTGCAAAAAGCAAATACATTTCTGCAACAGTCGTCTCTTTCCACCTGTGTAGTCTTGACTGTGGTGATAAGATCGTATTTGCCATGGTGTACTCAAAATACTTATTACTTTCCCTGACAATAATTTCCATCAATGGCTGGTCAAAGAATAATTCAAAGAATTCCAGTTCATTGGCCATGGTTCCAAGGGGACAAGTAGGTAGAATTCCACTTTGAGAGTCATCAAAGTGGTGAGGCTTGGGAACAAAATTGGGATTTTGCTGCCAATCCCACATACGGTTTGCTGGTGGATACTGGACATCATAGGCTGGTTGTGCGGGTGGTTGTGGTTGTGGTGGGCTGGTGGCTGGCGCTCCGCTTTGTCCTTGAACTGACGAGTCAGCAGCGTGGGTCCCAGCGTGGCCTGGTGAGTCACGCATGGCGGTGCCACTACCATCACCACTAACACCATCCACTGATGCCTGTGGTCTATCCATGCCAAGTGTAGCCACATCATCCTCACTATCACTACCTAAAACTGGTGTTGGGCCACGGGATGTACTCCGGGATGTACTCCATCCCCTGGGCACAGCATAGGGTACACTACCCGAGCGCATGCGGTGGCAAACATACCGACGCTTCACTGGTGAATATGATTCCTCACTATCACTACTCAAATGATCGTCGAGCGCAATAAAATCACAGTCCACGTCACTATCATCATTACTGAAGTCAGAGGCCTGGCCACGCGAAAATATTAGTTTTCTCTTGCGATGAGGAACAACCGACCCTGAGTCACGAGTGCCCACACCAGAGGTAGAAGGTTGAGGATCGTCAGGGTTTTCTGCACTATTATCGATATCCTGGTCATTCTTTTCGGTCACTAACTGATCAAAGCCGTAGAATTCGTCTTCATTTCCACTTCCATCAGTGTCAGAACTATCAGATAGGAAGAGGAGAGTCCCAATTTTCCAGGGAGTGAGAGCTGACTTGCGACGAGGCATGGTGAACAAGGGTAACTGAGCCGGCATTCCCACAATGCTATGCGGGCGCCTAGATTTTTTGTTTATGGCACACACCCACCACGCAGACCCGTTCTCTCACATGTAGGCCTATGAGCGTTTTCGCGCTAAATTTGACAGCACTAGAATTTTGGTGTAGATCTACAGTTTGGACGCTCAACATAAAGCCGTTGATCTACGGGACGGACCCTGAAAGGGTTAAGTGGAGAATTTTTTTTTTTTTGGGGGGGGAGCAAATGGGACTGAAAAAGTACATACAAAATTTAATAGCATGAGATAAGGCCTTTTTAGTACATGGTTAGGTGAAGGACTCTCGAGGCTCTCCCTTCGTTATATAAAGGCTATATTAAAAACAAAGATGTATATTTAGCCAAAAATAAACACTTAACAGTAGCAGTCTGGCACTGCTAATGTCCGAGTGTAATCACAATTAAAAATGCCAAATAATGTCATCTTTAATTTTTAACGTGGTGGACTAGTAAGCCAGTGGAAGACCTGCAGCACAGTCACAGTAAGATAAATGTTAAACTTAACTGAAGACAGGAGGCTGGAAAATCAGTCAATCTATCTATACCTATCTCTGTCTACATCTACCTCTGTCTATATCTACCTGTCTACATCTCTGTCTATATCTACCTGTCTATATCTACCTGTCTACATCTCTGTCTATATCTACATCTATCTCTGTCTACATCTACCTGTCTACAACTACCTCTGTCTACATCTACTCTGTCTATACCTATATGTCTATATCTCTATATCTATCTGTCTATATCTATCTGTCTATATATATCTGTCTATATCTCTGTCTATATCTATCTGTTTATATCTCTACCTATATCTGTCTATATCTCTGTCTGTCTATTCCAAGAGAGTGAGAGCGGCAGCAGGATCAACCAGGCTGGGTGACAGTTGCTGGGGAAGGTGATAATTGTTACAATATAGTGAGAGAAGCAGTGAGGATAAACCAGGTAGTGTAGCACCAGAAAGTAAAACTGGTTCATGGTTGATGATGGTGACAATTGTTATAGACTTTTGTTTTCTTCATGTACTGCATAGATGACAGGGCGTGTACGGAGACCAGTGACAGAAACCCACGACCCCATCACCACCACAAAGGTACAAAAATACAGGACGTGAGAGGCACTGTAATAGGCCTACTTGCTCATGCTAGGGAAGTCCTTTTCACAAACTATCTCCCTTCCTGTGTTAGTTTAACAATTATTAAAGTTACTCAAGGTTGTGGGTTTAATAACATTACTTTGCACAACTCTCTTACCAAGTCAATGTTTCCCTTTACTTCTTAATAAATATAAAATTATTTATTTTAATTTCATTCTTGTTATTTGTCTTGGTTAGATATTTTTACCTGTTAATAAATAGTTACCATTTGAATAATATATATATATATATATATATATATATATATATATATATATATATATATATATATATATATATATATATATATACTGAAGGTCACCCTCCAGTACCCAGCCACCAGGCTGTGGTCACCCTCCAGTACCCAGCCACAAGGCTGTGGTCACCCTCCAGTACCCAGCCACCAGGCTGTGGTCACCCTCCAGTACCCAGCCACCAGGCTGTGGTCACCCTCCAGTACCCAGACACCAGGCTGTGGTCACCCTCCAGTACCCAGACACCAGGCTGTGGTCACCCTCCAGTACCCAGCCACCAGGCTGTGGTCACCCTCCAGTACCCAGCCACCAGGCTGTGGTCACCCTCCAGTACCCAGCCACCAGGCTGTGGTCACCCTCCAGTACCCAGCCACCAGGCTGTGGTCACCCTCCAGTACCCAGCCACCAGGCTGTGGTCACCCTCCAGTACCCAGCCACCAGGCTGTGGTCACCCTCCAGTACCCAGCCACCAGCCTGTGGTCACCCTCCAGTACCCAGCCACCAGGCTGTGGTCACCCTCCAGTACCCAGCCACCAGGCAGTGGTCACCCTCCAGTACCCAGCCACCAGGCTGTGGTCACCCTCCAGTACCCAGCCACCAGGCTGTGGTCACCCTCCAGTACCCAGCCACCAGGCTGTGGTCACCCTCCAGTACCCAGCCACCAGGCTGTGGTCACCCTCCAGTACCCAGCCACCAGGCTGTGGTCACCCTCCAGTACCCAGCCACCAGGCTGTGGTCACCCTCCAGTACCCAGCCACCAGGCTGTGGTCACCCTCCAGTACCCAGCCACCAGGCTGTGGTCACCCTCCAGTACCCAGCCACCAGGCTGTGGTCACCCTCCAGTACCCAGCCACCAGGCTGTGGTCACCCTCCAGTACCCAGCCACCAGCCTGTGGTCACCCTCCAGTACCCAGCCACCAGCCTGTGGTCACCCTCCAGTACCCAGCCACCAGGCTGTGGTCACCCTCCAGTACCCAGCCACCAGGCTGTGGTCACCCTCCAGTACCCAGCCACCAGGCTGTGGTCACCCTCCAGTACCCAGCCACCAGGCTGTGGTCACCCTCCAGTACCCAGCCACCAGGCTGTGGTCACCCTCCAGTACCCAGCCACCAGGCTGTGGTCACCCTCCAGTACCCAGCCACCAGGCTGTGGTCACCCTCCAGTACCCAGCCACCAGGCTGTGGTCACCCTCCAGTACCCAGCCACCAGGCTGTGGTCACCCTCCAGTACCCAGCCACCAGGCTGTGGTCACCCTCCAGTACCCAGCCACCAGGCTGTGGTCACCCTCCAGTACCCAGCCACCAGGCTGTGGTCACCCTCCAGTACCCAGCCACCAGGCTGTGGTCACCCTCCAGTACCCAGCCACCAGGCTGTGGTCACCCTCCAGTACCCAGCCACCAGGCTGTGGTCACCCTCCAGTACCCAGCCACCAGGCTGTGGTCACCCTCCAGTACCCAGCCACCAGGCTGTGGTCACCCTCCAGTACCCAGCCACCAGGCTGTGGTCACCCTCCAGTACCCAGCCACCAGGCTGTGGTCACCCTCCAGTACCCAGCCACCAGGCTGTGGTCACCCTCCAGTACCCAGCCACAAGGCTGTGGTCACCCTCCAGTACCCAGACACAAGGCTGTGGTCACCCTCCAGTACCCAGCCACCAGGCTGTGGTCACCCTCCAGTACCCAGCCACAAGGCTGTGGTCACCCTCCAGTACCCAGACACAAGGCTGTGGTCACCCTCCAGTACCCAGCCACCAGGCTGTGGTCACCCTCCAGTACCCAGCCACCAGGCTGTGGTCACCCTCCAGTACTCACCTGGCTGTTGAGTTTAGCCTCCACATGCTTGAGGATGATGATGGAGGACTGGGACTGCCGGAGTACATCCTCCACCACCAGTCTCTCAAAAGCGGTGAGTACATGACGAGGAATCCTCCTCGTCCTGGCTGAGTACACCTTCCCAGCCGCCATCACTGTTTACCTCAGCACGTGTACTCTGTTGGGTGTTAGGGTTCCTCCAGCCAGAGTACTGTGTTGGGTGTTAGGGTTCCTCCAGCCAGAGTACTGTGTTGGGTGTTAGGGTTCCTCCAGCCAGAGTACTGTGTTGGGTGTTAGGGTTCCTCCAGCCAGAGTACTGTGTTGGGTGTTAGGGTTCCTCCAGCCAGAGTACTGTGTTGGGTGTTAGGGTTCCTCCAGCCAGAGTACTGTGTTGGGTGTTAGGGTTCCTCCAGCCAGAGTACTGTGTTGGGTGTTAGGGTTCTTCCAGCCAGAGTACTGTGTTGGGTGTTAGGGTTCCTCCAGCCAGAGTACTGTGTTGGGTGTTAGGGTTCCTCCAGCCAGAGTACTGTGTTGGGTGTTAGGGTTCCTTCAGCCAGAGTACTGTGTTGGGTGTTAGGGTTCCTTCAGCCAGAGTACTGTGTTGGGTGTTAGGGTTCCTCCAGCCAGAGTACTGTGTTGGGTGTTAGGGTTCCTCCAGCCAGAGTACTGTGTTGGGTGTTAGGGTTCCTCCAGCCAGAGTACTGTGTTGGGTGTTAGGGTTCCTCCAGCCAGAGTACTGTGTTGGGTGTTAGGGTTCCTTCAGCCAGAGTACTCTGTTGGGTGTTAGGGTTCCTCCAGCCAGAGTACTGTGTTGGGTGTTAGGGTTCCTCCAGCCAGAGTACTGTGTTGGGTGTTAGGGTTCCTCCAGCCAGAGTACTCTGTTGGGTGTTAGGGTTCCTCCAGCCAGAGTACTGTGTTGGGTGTTAGGGTTCCTCCAGCCAGAGTACTGTGTTGGGTGTTAGGGTTCCTCCAGCCAGAGTACTGTGTTGGGTGTTAGGGTTCCTCCAGCCAGAGTACTGTGTTGGGTGTTAGGGTTCCTCCAGCCAGAGTACTGTGTTGGGTGTTAGGGTTCCTCCAGCCAGAGTACTGTGTTGGGTGTTAGGGTTCCTCCAGCCAGAGTACTGTGTTGGGTGTTAGGGTTCCACCAACCAGAGTACTGTGTTGGGTGTTAGGGTTCCTCCAGCCAGAGTACTGTGTTGGGTGTTAGGGTTCCTCCAGCCAGAGTACTGTGTTGGGTGTTAGGGTTCCTCCAGCCAGAGTACTGTGTTGGGTGTTAGGGTTCCTCCAGCCAGAGTACTGTGTTGGGTGTTAGGGTTCCTCCAGCCAGAGTACTGTGTTGGGTGTTGGGGTTCCTCCAGCCAGAGTACTGTGTTGGGTGTTAGGGTTCCTCCAGCCAGAGTACTGTGTTGGGTGTTAGGGTTCCTCCAGCCAGAGTACTGTGTTGGGTGTTAGGGTTCCTCCAGCCAGAGTACTCTGTTGGGTGTTAGGGTTCCTCCAGCCAGAGTACTGTGTTGGGTGTTAGGGTTCCTCCAGCCAGAGTACTGTGTTGGGTGTTAGGGTTCCTCCAGCCAGAGTACTGTGTTGGGTGTTAGGGTTCCTCCAGCCAGAGTACTGTGTTGGGTGTTAGGGTTCCTCCAGCCAGAGTACTGTGTTGGGTGTTAGGGTTCCACCAACCAGAGTACTGTGTTGGGTGTTAGGGTTCCTCCAGCCAGAGTACTGTGTTGGGTGTTAGGGTTCCTCCAGCCAGAGTACTGTGTTGGGTGTTAGGGTTCCTCCAGCCAGAGTACTGTGTTGGGTGTTAGGGTTCCTCCAGCCAGAGTACTGTGTTGGGTGTTAGGGTTCCTTCAGCCAGAGTACTCTGTTGGGTGTTAGGGTTCCTCCAGCCAGAGTACTCTGTTGGGTGTTAGGGTTCCTCCAGCCAGAGTACTGTGTTGGGTGTTAGGGTTCCTCCAGCCAGAGTACTCTGTTGGGTGTTATGGTTCCACCAACCAGAGTACTGTGTTGGGTGTTAGGGTTCCTCCAGCCAGAGTACTGTGTTGGGTGTTAAGGTTCCAGCAACCAGAGTACTGTGTTGGGTGTTAAGGTTCCAGCAACCAGAGTACTGTGTTGGGTGTTAAGGTTCCAGCAACCAGAGTACTGTGTTGGGTGTTAAGGTTCCAGCAACCAGAGTACTGTGTTGGGTGTTAAGGTTCCAGCAACCAGAGTACTGTGTTGGGTGTTAAGGTTCCAGCAACCAGAGTACTGTGTTGGGTGTTAAGGTTCCAGCAACCAGAGTACTGTGTTGGGTGTTAAGGTTCCAGCAACCAGAGTACTGTGTGGGTGTTAAGGTTTCACAAACTAGAGTACTGTTTGGGTGTTAAGATTCCACCAACCAGAGTACTGTGTTGGGTGTTAAGATTCCACCAACCAGAGTACTGTTTGGGTGTTAAGGTTCCACCAACCAGAGTACTGTTTACCTGGAGAGTTTACCTGGAGAGAGTTCCGGGGGTCAACGCCCCCGCAGCCCGGTCTGTGACCAGGCCTCCTGGTGGATCAGAGCCTGATCAACCAGGCTGTTGCTGCTGGCTGCACGCAAACCAACGTACGAGCCACAGCCCGGCTGATCAGGAACTGACTTTAGGTGCTTGTCCAGTGCCAGCTTGAAGACTGCCAGGGGTCTGTTGATAATCCCCCTTATGTATGCTGGGAGGCAGTTGAACAGTCTTGGGCCCCTGACACTTATTGTATGGTCTCTTAACGTGCTAGTGACACCCCTGCTTTTCATTGGGGGGATGTTGCATCGTCTGCCAAGTCTTTTGCTTTCGTAGTGAGTGATTTTCGTGTGCAAGTTCGGTACTAGTCCCTCTAGGATTTTCCAGGTGTATATAATCATGTATCTCTCCCTCCTGCGTTCCAGGGAGTACAGGTTCAGGAACTTCAAGCGTTCCCAGTAATTGAGGTGTTTTATCTCCGTTATGCGCGCCGTGAAGGTTCTCTGTACATTTTCTAGGTCAGCAATTTCACCTGCCTTGAAAGGTGCTGTTAGTGTGCAGCAATATTCCAGCCTAGATAGAACAAGTGACCTGAAGAGTGTCATCATGGGCTTGGCCTCCCTAGTTTTGAAGGTTCTCATTATCCATCCTGTCATTTTTCTAGCAGATGCGATTGATACAATGTTATGGTCCTTGAAGGTGAGATCCTCTGTGTGGATGTTAAGGTTCCACCAACCAGAGTTCTGTTTGGGTGCTAAGGTCCCACCAACCAGAGTACTGTTTGGGTGTTAAGGTTCCAGCAACCAGAGTACTGTTTGGGTGTTAATGTTCCAGCAACCAGAGTACTGTTTGTGTGTTAATGTTCCAGCAACCAGAGCACTGTTTGGGTGTTAAGGTTCCAGCAAGCAGGGGTGTCACTAGCACGTTAAGAGACCATACAATAAGTGTCAGGGGCCCGAGACTGTTCAACTGCCTCCCAGCACACATAAGGGGGATTACCAACAGACCCCTGGCAGTCTTCAAGCTGGCACTGGACAAGCACCTAAAGTCAGTTCCTGATCAGCCGGGCTGTGGCTCGTACGTTGGTTTGCGTGCAGCCAGCAGCAACAGCCTGGTTGATCAGGCGCTGATCCACCAGGAGGCCTGGTCACAGACCGGGCCGCGGGGGCGTTGACCCCCGAAACTCTCTCCAGGTAAACTCCAGGTAAACTGTTTGGGTGTTAAGGTTCCAGCAACCAAAGTGCTGTTTGGGTGTTAAGGTTCCACTAACCAGAGTACTGTGTTGGGTGTTAAGGTTCCAGCAACCAGAGTACTGTTTGGATGTTAAGGTTCCACCAACCAGAGTACTGTGTTGGATGTTAAGGTTCCAGCAACCAGAGTACTGTTTGGGTGTTAAGGTTCGAGCAACGAGAGTACTGTTTGGGTGTTAAGATTCCACCAACCAGAGTACTATTTGGGTGTTAAGGTTCCAGCAAAAAGAGTACTGTTTGGGTGTTAAGGTTCTGTCAATCAGAGTACTGTTTGGGTGTTAATGTTCCAGCAACCAGAGTACTGTTTGGGTGCTAAGGTTCCAACAATCAGAGTTCTGTGTTGAGTGTTAAGGTTCCAACAACCAGAGTACTGTTTGGGTGTTAAGGTTCCAGCAACCAGAGTACTGTTTGGGTGTTAAGGTTCCAGCAACCAGAGAACTGTTTGGGTGTTAAGGTTCCAGCAACCAGAGAACTGTTTGGGTGTTAAGGTTCCAACAACCAGAGTACTGTTTGGGTGTTAAGGTTCCAACAACCAGAGTACTGTTTGGGTATCAAGGTTCCAGCAACCAGACAACTGTTTGGGTGTTAAGGTTCCAGCAACCAGTGAACTGTTTGGGTGTTAAGGTTCCAGCAACCAGAGAACTGTTTGGGTGTTAAGGTTCCAGCATCCAGAGTGCTGTTTGGGTGTTAAGGTTCCAGCAACCAGAGTACTGTGTTGGATGTAGGTACCTGGGTATTAGTCACCTTACACTTGGAGTCACTATTCACTTATCAAGCAAATAGGTTCCTAGGTGTTAGTGGACTGGTGTGGGTGGCATCCTGGGGGGACAAGACTGAAGGATCAAAATGGAAATAAGACAGACAGTCCTTGATGTCACACTGACTTCTTTGAATTATCCTATTCATATTCATATTCATATTCATATTCATATTCATATCACTCGACCATAACACAAGACACAGATCTCTTTTTGATGTATCTTGTGTCCATATCACACTGTAAAAACTCTATGCACATAAAGGGACCCACAATGTTCTGGAAATGAATTCCAGATTTTGGGGCCCTTTATGTGCATAGAGCTTTTACGCAGGATACATAAAAAAGAGATCTGTGTCTTGTGTTATGGTCATGTGTCTCGTTAAGGTTGGTGAGGAGAAGTTTGAGGGGAAGGTTTATGTTTGTGTGTATTGTTCTATGTATGTAGTAGGCACATGAATAAGTATGGATGTTATTAATGGTGAGCAGATTTAGACTTTTGAAAATTAGTGGAGTATGCTGGCGGCAGTGGGAATTTGTTATCATTCTGTTTTCAGCTTTTTGCTGGGTTATTACGGTCTTAGGTGATTTAATGTTGTTGACCCCCATGCACAAATTCCATATGTGAGATAAGGGTAGATGAGTGAGTGATACAGTGCCAGGAGAGCTGATTGTGGAACATAGTACCGTATCTTTGATAGAAAATCTTAGAGATTTTCTTGGAAATTTGTTGTATATGTGTCTGGAATTTGAGGCTACTGTCTACCTGGAGAGACCTGGAGAGAGTTCCGGGGGTCAACGCCCCCGCGGCCCGGTCTGTGACCAGGCCTCCTGGTGGATCACAGCCTGATCAATCAGGCTGTTACTGCTGGCTGCACGTAAACCAACGTACGAGCCACAGCCCGGCTGATCAGGAACCGACTTTAGGTGCTTGTCCAGTGCCAGCTTGAAGACTGCCAGGGGTCTGTTGGTAATCCCCCTTATGTATGCTGGGAGGCAGTTGAACAGTCTCTGGCCCCTGACACTAATTGTATGGTCTCTTAACGTGCTAGTGACACCCCTGCTTTTCATTGGGGGGGATGTTGCATCGTCTGCCAAGTCTTTTGCTTTCGTAGTGAGTGATTTTCGTGTGCAAGTTCGGTACTAGTCCCTCTAGGATTTTTCAGGTGTATATAATCATGTATCTCTCCCTCCTGCATTCCAGGGAATACAGGTTCAGGAACCTCAAGCGCTCCCAGTAATTGAGGTGTTTTATCTCCGTTATGCGTGCAGTGAAGGTTCTCTGTACATTTTCTAAGTCAGCAATTTCACCTGCCTTGAAAGGTGGCCCGGTAGCCTGGTGGCTAAAGCTCCCGCTTCACACACGGAGGGCCCGGGTTCGATTCCCGGCGGGTGGAAACATTCGACACGTTTCCTTACACCTGTTGTCCTGTTCACCTAGCAGCAAATAGGTACCTGGGTGTTAGTCGACTGGTGTGGGTCGCATCCTGGGGGACAAGATTAAGGACCCCAATGGAAATAAGTTAGACAGTCCTCGATGACGCACTGACTTTCTTGGGTTATCCTGAGTGGCTAACCCTCCGGGGTTAAAAATCCGAACGAAATCTTATCTTATCTTATCTTAATATTCCAGCCTAGATAGAACAAGTGACCTGAAGAGTGTCATCATGGGCTTGGCCTCCCTAGTTGATACAATGTTATGGTCCTTGAAGGTGAGATCCTCCGACATGATCACTCCCAGGTCTTTGACGTTGGTGTTACGCTCTATTTTGTGGTAAGAATTTGTTTTGTACTCTGATGAAGATTTAATTTCCTCGTGTTTACCATATCTGAGTAATTGAAATTTTTCATCGTTGAACTTCATATTGTTTTCTGAAGCCCACTGAAAGATTTGGTTGATGTCCGCCTGGAGCCTTGCAGTGTCTGCAATGGAAGACACTGTCATGCAGATTCGGGTGTCATCTGCAAAGGAAGACATGGTGCTGTGGCTGACATCCTTGTCTATGTCAGATATGAGGATGAGGAACAAGATGGGAGCGAGTACTGTGCCTTGTGGAACAGAGCTTTTCACCGTGGCTGCCTCGGACTTTACTCTGTTGACTACTACTCTTTGTGTTCTGTTAGTGAAGAAATTATAGATCCATCGACCGACTTTTCCTGTTATTCCTTTAGCACGCATTTTGTGCGCTATTACGTCATGGTCACACTTGTCGAAGGCTTTTGCAAAGTCTGTATATATTACATCTGCATTCTTTTTGTCTTCTAGTGCATCAAGGACCTTGTCGTAGTGATCCAATAGTTGAGACAGACAGGAGCGACCTGTTCTAAACCCATGTTGCCCTGGGTTGTGTAACTGATGGGTTTCTAGATGGGTGGTGATCTTGCTTCTTAGGACCCTTTCAAAGATTTTTATGATATGGGATGTTAGTGCTATCGGTCTGTAGTTCTTTGCTGTTGCTTTACTGCCCCCTTTGTGGAGTGGGGCTATGTCTGTTGTTTTTAGTAACTGTGGGACGACCCCCGTGTCCATGCTCCCTCTCCATAGGATGGTAAAGGCTCGTGATAGGGGCTTCTTGCAGTTCTTGATGAACACGGAGTTCCAAGAGTCTGGCCCTGGGGCAGAGTGCATGGGCATGTCATTTATCGCCTGTTTGAAGTCATTTGGCGTCAGGATTCCTAGGAATTTTCCCTCTGTGAGTCTTGTGATGGGTGACCCATTTAGTGTTATGTTAAGTGGAACATTTGCAGCTCCGGTTACAAACTGAATGAAATAGGTACCTAAATAGGTATCTAAAGTCGGTACCTGACCAGCCGGGCTGTGGCTCGTACGTTGGATTGCGTGCAGCTAGCAGTAGCAGCCTGGTTGGTCAGGCCATGATCCACCTTGAGGCCTGGTCACAGACCGGGCCGCGGGGGCGTTGACCCCCAGAACTCTCTCCAGGTAAACGTCAGGTAATTTAGGGTAAGTTTATCCGTCATCATCCAGGTAGATATTTTCTGCAATTCAGCTGGAATATTGCTGCACACTAACAGCACCTTTCAAGGCAGGTGAAATTGCTGACCTAGAAAATGTACAGAGAACCTTCACGGCGCGCATAACGGAGATAAAACACCTCAATTACTGGGAGCGCTTGAAGTTCCTGAACCTGTACTCCCTGACTCACGAAATCGTAATGACACGATTGCAAACAAACCATACCACGGGCGGGATTTGAACCCGCGGTCAGAGAGTCTCAAAACTCCAGACCGTCGCGTTAGCCACTGGACCAGCTAGCCACAATAAGATTCGTCCAACTAGGTGGCTAACACGACGGTCTGGAATTTTGAGACTCTCTGATCGCGGGTTCAAATCCCGCCCGTGGTATGGTTTGTTTGCAATCGTGTCATTACGATTTCGTGAGTCATGTTAACGGCTTTGAGGAGACTTGAGCTAGAGTTCGTCACGGCCACGCTAGCTGGAGATTCGTCTGTAAAAACTTGCATTTGTGGTCACAGTGGTGCCTATGCTAACCTTCCTATGGTGTAGAAATATACCTAGTTGGACGAATCTTATTGTGGCTAACTGGTCCAGTGGCTAACGAGACTGTCTGGAGTTTTGAGACTCTCTGACCGCGGGTTCAAATCCCGCCCGTGGTATGGTCTGTACTCCCTGGAACGCAGGTGGGAGACGAAAGCAAAAGACTCGGCAGACGATGCAACATCCCCCCAATGAAAAGCAGGGGTGTCACTAGCACGTTAAGAGGCAATACAATAAGTGTCAGGGGCCCGAGACTGTTCAACTGCCTCCCAGCATACATAAGGGGGATTACCAATAGACCCCTGGCTGTCTTCAAGCAGGCACTGGACAAACACCTAAAGTCGGTACCTGACCAGCCGGGCTGTGGTTCGTACGTTGGATTGCGTGCAGCCAGCAGTAACAGCCTGGTTGATCAGGCTCTGATCCACCAGGAGGCCTGGTCACAGACCGGGCCGGGGGGGCGTTGACCCCCGGAACTCTCCCCAGGTAAACTCCAGGGAATTGACAGTGTTGGCGAGTATGGCTGGGTTTCTGTGTGATAAGACGTATGTAGTGTCATCTGCAAATAATATGGGTTTGAGTATCTGTGATGCATTCGGTAGGTCATTAATGTAGATGAGAAAGAGGAGTGGTCCAAGGACGCTTCCTTGTGGGACTCCTACTGTGACTGGTTATGTGGAAGAGTTTGCACCCTCCCTACCCCCGGTTATTCTGAGTGGCCAACCCTCTCTACCCTGGGTTATCCTGGGTGGTTAACACTCCCTACCATGGATTATCCTGGGTGGTTAACACTCCCTACCCTGGGTTATCCTGGGTGGTTAACACTCCCTACCCTGGGTTATCCTGGGTGGTTAACACTCCCTACCCTGGGTGGTTAACACTCTCTACCCTGGGTTATCCTGGGTGGTTAACACTCCCTACCCTGGGTTATCCTGGGTGGTTAACACTCCCTACCCTGGGTTATCCTGGGTGGTTAACACTCCCTACCCTGGGTTATCCTGGGTGGTTACCACTCCCTAGCCTGGGTTATTCTGGGTGGTTAACACTCCCTACCCTGGGTTATCCTGGGTGGTTAACACTCCCTACCATGGATTATCCTGGGTGGCTAACACTCCCTACCCTGGGTTATCCTGGGTGGCTAACACCCTACCCTGGGTTATCCTGGGTGGTTAACACCCTACCCTGGGTTATCCTGGGTGACTAAAATTCGAACAAAATCTTATCTTATAGTGAGGTTAAAGTGTTTCACGGGCAGGAGGGTTCAATACGGTGTTAGGTGTCAGTGGCCCTATAAACCATCAACAATAAGGAAAACATAATGGTAATAATAATTAAAATCAAAAGATTATTACTTTTCTAAGGTTACAATGTGTGTTTACATTTCATAATTTGATTGGTACAAAGAAAACCATTACCATGCCGAGGCATTTTGGGCATAACCTTAAGAGTAGAAGAAACCTGCAAGTGTTGTAGAGAAGATATTCACCAGCTGCTGTGAAACTGCTGTTGTACTGTTGTTATACTGCTGTTATATTGTTGTTTTACTGCTGTTATACTGCTGTTATACTGCTGTTATACTGCTGTTATACTGCTGTTATACTGCTGTTATACTGCTGTTATACTGCTGTTATACTGTTGTTATACTGTTGTTATACTGTTGTTATACTGCTGTTATACTGCTGTTATACTGTTGTTATACTGTTGTTATACTGCTGTTATACTGCTGTTATACTGTTGTTATACTGTTGTTATACTGTTGTTATACTGCTGTTATACTGCTGTTATACTGCTGTTATACTGCTGTTATACTGCTGTTATACTGCTGTTATGATGTTATACTGCTGTTATACTGCTGTTATACTGCTGTTATACTGCTGTTATACTGCTGTTATACTGTTGTTATACTGTTGTTATACTGTTGTTATACTGCTGTTATACTGCTGTTATACTGCTGTTATACTGCTGTTATACTGCTGTTATACTGCTGTTATGATGTTATACTGTTATACTGTTGTTATACTGCTGTTATACTGCTGTTATACTGTTGTTATACTGCTGTTATACTGCTGTTATACTGTTAGTTATACTGCTGTTATACTGGTGTTATGCTGTTATACTGCTGTTATACTGCTGTTATACTGCTGTTATACTGCTGTTATACTGCTGTTATACTGTTGTTATACTGTTATACTGCTGTTATACTGCTGTTGTACTGTTGTTATACTGATGTTATACTGTTATACTGTTGTTATACTGCTGTTATACTGTTGTTATACTGCTGTTATACTGTTATACTGCTGTTATGCTGTTATACTGTTATACTGCTGTTATACTGTTATACTGCAGTTGTACTGTTGTTATACTGCTGTTATACTGTTGTTACACTGCTGTTATACTGCTGTTATGCTGTTATACTGTTGTTATACTGCTGTTATACTGCTGTTATACTGTTGTTATACTGCTGTTATACTGTTGTTATACTGCTGTTATACTGTTGTTATACTGCTGTTATACTGCTGTTATACTGCTGTTATACTGCTGTTATACTGCTGTTATACTGTTGTTATACTGCTGTTATACTGTTGTTATACTGTTGTTATACTGCTGTTATACTGTTGTTATATTGCTGTTATACTGTTCTTATACTGTTATACTGCTGTTATACTGTTGTTATGCTGTTGTTATACTGCTGTTATACTGCTGTTATACTGTTGTTATACTGCTGTTATACTGCTGTTATACTGCTGTTATACTGTTGTTATACTGTTATACTGCTGTTATACTGTTATACTGCTGTTATACTGTTATACTGCTGTTATACTGTTATACTGTTGTTTTACTGCTGTTATACTATTGTTATACTGCTGTTATACTGTTGTTATACTGCTGTTATACTGCTGTTATACTGCTGTTATACTGTTATACTGCTGTTATACTGTTGTTATACTGCTGTTATACTGCTGTTATACTGCTGTTATACTGTTATACTGCTGTTATACTGTTGTTATACTGCTGTTATACTGCTGTTATACTGCTGTTATACTGTTGTTATACTGCTGTTATACTGCTGTTATACTGCTGTTATACTGTTGTTATACTGCTGTTATACTGCTGTTATACTGCTGTTATACTGTTATACTGCTGTTATACTGTTGTTATACTGCTGTTATACTGCTGTTATACTGCTGTTATACTGTTATACTGCTGTTATACTGTTGTTATACTGCTGTTATACTGTTGTTATACTGCTGTTATACTGCTGTTATACTGCTGTTATACTGTTGTTATACTGCTGTTATACTGTTATACTGATGTTATACTGTTATACTGCTGTTATACTGTTGTTATATTGCTGTTATACTGTTGTTATACTGTTGTTACACTTGTTGTTACACTGTTGTTGTTATACTGTTGTTATTATACTCTTGTTGTTATACTGTTGTTACACTGTTGTTGTTATACTGTTGTTGTTATACTGTTGTTGTTATACTGTTGTTGTTATACTGTTGTTGTTACACTGTTGTTGTTATACTGTTGTTGTTATACTGTTGTTGTTATACTGTTGTTGTTATACTGTTGTTACACTGTTGTTGTTATACTGTTGTTGTTATACTGTTGTTGTTACACTGTTGTTGTTATACTGTTGTTGTTATACTGTTGTTGTTATACTGTTGTTGTTATACTGTTGTTGTTACACTTGTTGTTACACTGTTGTTGTTATACTGTTGTTGTTACACTGTTGTTGTTATACTATTGTTGTTACACTGTTGTTGTTATACTGTTGTTGTTATACTGTTGTTCTTGTTACACTGTTGTTGTTATACTGTTGTTGTTACACTGTTGTTGTTATACTGTTGTCGTTATACTGTTGTTGTTACACTTGTTACACTGTTGTTGTTATACTGTTGTTGTTACACTGTTGTTGTTACACTGTTGTTTATACTGTTGTTATACTGTTGTTGTTATACTGTTGTTATACTGTTGTTGTTATACTGTTGTTACACTGTTGTTATACTGTTGTTGTTACACTGTTGTTATACTGTTGTTACACTGTTGTTGTTATACTGTTGTTGTTACACTGTTGTTGTTATGCTGTTGTTATACTGTTGTTGTTATACTGTTGTTGTTACACTGTTGTTGTTATACTGTTGTTGTTACACTGTTGTTGTTATACTGTTGTTGTTATACTGTTGTTGTTGTTACACTGTTGTTGTTATACTGTTGTTGTTACACTGTTGTTGTTATACTGTTGTTGTTATACTGTTGTTGTTGTTACACTGTTGTTGTTACACTGTTGTTGTTATACTGTTGTTATACTGAAGTTTGAGGTAATCAGTCCCTCAACCTGGAATCGATGTGTTCAGTCCATCACTCTTGTAGGAAGTGCAGCATAGGGCCAGAGAGGTGGCTTATATACTGCGGTGAGATGAGTTGAAGCAGGAGGAGGCGGGATCACAGTGGGACCTGCCACTAGTGTAAGTAGGTCGTCGTCCAAAGGTTGCGCAAGCGTTGAAGTCTTTGTACCAAGATCCCATGATGTTGCAGTGTCCTACAAGAGTGATGGACTTCCTACAAGAGTGATGGACTGAACACATCGATTCCAGGTTGAGGGACTGATTACCTCAAACTTCTCCTCTCCTTACCCATTTCTACTTTGTATTGGACTGATGAAGCCACTGTGTGGCAAAACGTTTCTTCAATAAAGATTCCCCTGTGTTGCATAAGTGTCTCAATTCTTCAACTTGTCAGTTTTCTAAACCATTCATGACAACACATTTGTTCCTGATAAGGTATATTCCGTGTCTTTGTCACCTCCAACATCAGACTCCCAGTATGACACTTAGGAGTCAGTTCACTTTTGTATGATAAAGTTTTTTCTTACCAGCAATTAAATTTTCTTAAATGCATCATGTAAGTGGTATAGATCCTGTCACTTAGGTTTATTATGATGCCAATTACATTGTATTTTAAATGTTTAATCTACATATTTTGATTCTACTATATATGTTTTTTTTATTTTCAGTTGTATAAATTCGGCACAGAAAACTACCATTGGCTGAGGATCCATTACCAACTTTGAGGCTTTTTTTTTGGAATCATTTCTTCATTAAAGTTTCTTTTAAACATGACGATACATAATACAAGTAAAAGAACTGATGCCAGATACTACAAAGAACACTCCTGATGAGCTCCAACACTGCTGTTCATCACAGAACCAAGGTTATGCTAGGATAGGGTGAGAAAGAAAGATGGATTCTTGTATACTATAATAGTCTGACCAGTACTGGTGACATATTTGCTTATAAAATTAGTATTCAGAAGAGTCATAATGCAAGATAAAAGAGAGAAAGACAGGAAGCTTAATAGAGCAAGTCGAGTGTATCCTTCAAGGTCTAGGAGAGCTGCATCATCCATAGAAAGTTCTGTTGAACAAGACAGATGTGTCTCGGAGTATGGAGGCAGCTGTGTGCGAGCTGCAACGCCATGCAACATAGATCTTCCTTCCTGTAACGTGAATAGCAAAGACACAACTATATCGCAGAGTTTTTTTAGTGATAGTTTATCCTCAGCATTGAAGGTTTCTTTAGTGGAAGTACACCGTACTGATGCTGACATTCTTGCAAATTTTACTTCAAGAGTAATGAATACAGATTTAAACACTGTCACCAACCAAACTCTGGCATTATCTCAGAATCCAAAAGCTGTATTAAATGCAGAGCATAAATTCAGTAAATCTTCTGCAACTCAAGCTTGTAAAAAATCCCTCTGTGATAAATTAAAGAAAGAAAATCTAATTAGGAATGTCAAAAAATGCAGACTTAAGTCCTTAAAGTGGGATGAGGCTGAGAGTCCTGAAAAGTTGAAACGTCCTCAACATCAAATTGTTGGGTTCCTGGAAGATCATGTTGAGTTTACTTCTGAGTGGACAGAAGCCAGTGATGCAAGACGCAGGTACACTCCATCAGTACTAGAGTCAACACTGGATGGAAGTATTGTTAAGGGAGCTAGAAGGTATGTACTATACCATATAAGTCAGCTTATTATATACTGGTTTTTTATATAAGTGTGATTAAAAAAGTGTGTTGAAAAATAACTAGCACATACTGAGAAGGCCATTTCACATGCTATTGATTTTCCATGTACTTTATCATTTATGAAAAATTGCACTATATAGAGGAACTTCATAAGAGAGTTGCCTTTACTGTGCTGCTATGTATAAATAATCTCATTCATCCTCAGTGATGAGGCATAAGTTCATAACTATCACAATACAGTTTGGTAGTAAGAAGGCAAATAACTGCCACAACTTGAGGGACACCAGTTGAAATCCCACTTTTACTGAAAATGTCACAGTAACAATGGGCTTTCAACCAGGGGCATATATTGTGTGTTAGGTGAGCACTGCACATGCACCAAAGATGGTAAATTCATCATAAATATTAAGCTCACTCAATAATAAAATCATGGATCATAATGGGAAACTAATATTTCTGTCTCCTGTCATGCAATATTGTGACAGTTGTTGTGCACACCCCACAACTAGTTGTATCATGAGTAGTGCACACTGTGACAATAATCCATCATACACCACTGCTTTCAATATGTTCTAAAGTATCACCTTTTTTTTTTTTTTTTTTTTTTCAACAAGTCGGCCGTTTCCCACCTATTTATGTATAAACAATATATCATGTCAAAATAAATTTGTATTTGTATTTATCACTTCAAATATGTGATCATCTAAATCCGTTTCCCTCAATTCATATTGGGATTAATTCTCATAAGCAAATACGTTGTTCTAATTAAACCTAATACGTATGTAAACCTGCCATACAAATAGGTGAGACAGTCAAAAAACTGAATGACTTCTTTCATGAATATAGGATTCACTCTAGTAAGTGAAATCCCTATCTGCCATGCCCAAGTTGGTTATTACTTCACTGAAAATTGACCAATCTCTGTACCTATTACCAACTAAAGTTAATTCATTAGTAAATTCTCTAAGAAACAAAGCAGGAAACAAAGGTAATATATCACTGCTAATAAACAAGAAAGCTACTAACATGCTGTCACCTATCATTGCAACATTGTTCAACAAATCATTAGAAACCAAAACTTTCTTAACATAATTAAGCTAGCAAGGGTTACTCTACTCCACAAAGGTGGTCACTTGACAGATATCAACAATTACATGCCAGTTTCTAACTTGCCATTGTTATCTAAAAATTTTAAAAGAATTGTACTCATTCACATCTAAGCATAATTTACTTAATCCTTGGCAGTTGAGGCCAGGAAAAAGTATAAATGATGCCATAACGAAGATGTTGATTCAATCCATTTATCTCTTCAAAATAACTATCCAATGGGCTTTTTTTTTTTTTTTTTTTTTTGCTACAGTAGCAAGCAACATCTTGCTGCTTAAATTAGAGCTTTATGGAATCAGTAGCCATGGTCTCTCACATTGAAAAAGTCCTACCTTAACAACAGTCACTAACATTTGAACATTAATGATACTACCTCATCTAATCAACTTATAATTCAAGATAGCATCCTTTTCCTTCTACTGTTTCTTATCTATATCAGTGACTTTCCTAAGTCCTCTCAGGAACTTTAATCAATTCTGTTTGCAAATGGCACACTCAGTAATAACAAGACTTACATAATGTTTGCACACAAAGATAGTAATATACCAATGAACACAAGGGTAAATAATACAATCATTAACCCTTAACCCTTTGAGGGTCGACAGGCCCTCTCCGAGACTCGTTCTCAGGGTCGGCCAAATTTAAAAAAAAAAAAAATAATAATTTTCTCTTATGAAAAGATAGAGAATCTTTTCCCGATCATAATGACACCAAAAGTTTGAAATTTGATGGAATTATGCTCTCGCGAAGTTAGGGGTCTCGGCGATGTTTACGCATCGGCAATCTTGCCCAATTTGAGCCCCATTTTCGGTCAATTCCACTGTACTAGTCGACAAAATACATGAATATTTCGCTAGAACTCCATTTTTTCTATCGAATGAGTGAAAGAAACCACCCATTTACCAATTTCAACTATCCAATACAGTGGTCAGAATTTAGCAATTTTGCCAATTTCACACAAATTTCAAAAAATGCCAATTTCCGAATAGGGTCCAGAATAAACAAGAAAGACATTCCTGGCCCTAAAATGACATTTCCTCTGTTCATTAGTCATGTCTTAAGGCCCCTCTTACATTCTTTTGCTTTCCACTTTGAATTTTTATTCTCACAAAAAATAGAAGATTTACTGTTATGCAGACTACTGCATTAGTGTAAAAAATGGTATAAATAATGTTGTCGTACTTGCAAAAGAATATTAGACTCACCAGTTGACGTGTATTGGACGCTTGGCATGATTTGTTTACTTTTGAACTTTGGTAAAAATCGAACATTCTGCTACTTTGAGCTCAATTTCAAGGTACTTTTCATTGCAAAACCAGTCAAAATCATCTCAATTTCTGTAATATGTCTTCCATTCTATAAAATGAGACAAAGAAAACTGGAATACAACAATAAATACCATACGAAAATACAGTGCTAAGTCACTGTTTTATTCCAAAAAAACGGTCAAAGTTTTTTTTTCTCATTATGCACTGTGTGCTGCAGGATTTTTTTTATGCTGTGCACACTGACCACATAGACCCATTCTTTCATATGTAGGCCTACCAGCTTTCTCCCACTAGATTTGAGGGCGCTAGAATTTAGGCGTACTAGTACGTCAAAAACCCTGGGTTGTAAGCCGTACTAGTACGGCCGAAACCCTCAAAGGGTTAAACTGTCCAAGCAGATCTACGTTCACATGCGTAGTGCTCCAAAACTAGATCTACGTTTTTTTTTACATATTTCCAAATATAACAAAAAAAAAAGTAGATCAAAGTTTTTTACACATTTTCAAATGTAAAAAAAAAAAAAAAAAAAGATATACTTTTTTACATACTTTTAAATGTTGAAAAAAACGTAGATCTACGTTTGGACAGTTTTAGGGTTAAAAAACAAGATAACGAAAAATTCTTAGGTTACACATTGATAATATTTTAAAATTCAACACTCGCATCAAGCATATATCTAAGGTCTCCAAGAGAGTGAGCATCCTTTCTAAAGTATGTTATTATGCACCTCAAACAACATTACTTATTCTGCTACTCTCTAATCTGTCCATATCTTATGGTATTTGTGCTTGGGAGATCTACAACAGCAAATCACCTACAACCATTTGCAACTCAACAATAATCATTCAGTCAGGTTCCAGACAACAGTTTTCAAAATTTTAAATTTACTCAATATTCAGAGCATCCACACTTACTACACTGCATACTACAGTATATACAGTCAACAAGACAGTAAAGGAAAATATAAACCCAGTCCTGAAGCTCTTCTTAATGAGCTGCAAAAAGAATACATAGGAAGGAATACAAAAAAAAAAAAAAATACGGTGGTACCTCGGTATACGAACAGCTCAAAACTCAAACAATTATGTAAGTGTATTTATGTAAGTGCTTTTGTAAGTGGATTTTTGAGGGTCTGAAATGGATTAATATAATTTACATTATTCCTTATGGGAATAAATTTGTACGGTATCAGCACTTGAACAGTCTTCTGGAACGAATTAAGTCATATCCCGAGATATCACTGTACCCCTTTGATGCTTCAAGTGTTCGATTCAACCCGAGTAAAAACTCCATGCATCTAAAAGGTCCCAGAATCTCTTTACTCTCTTTCCCAGATGATTCTAAAACTTTTCCCCTCTCCCCTACCACCTTTAAAAATATTGTTGAAAGCACTTTTTCTGAAGCTGATGTGCTCTATGATAATCAAATGTAAATGCAAAACATTTATTTGCAACCAGCCTTTGCAGCTTCCACCCAATATTCGTTCTCTTGCACTTACTGTCTCCATTATATTTCTACCCCAAAAATTTTGCTCTTTGTGTACTCCTCTCTCTCTATTGTAACACTGCTATTTTAATAGAGTTTTTTTGTTGTATTTACAATGATCAGCTTTTTATAACTTGTCAGTTAGTCATTTAATTTTAATGAACAATCTTGTTACTTGTATTTTACCTATTGTTTTTGTTGTCAATACCTTGTGCTAAACCTTTAAGAACACCATAACTGTAAAGTACAGTAGTTTTCTTGTCTTAAGTAGTCTTAATCGTAATCTAAATTTTCCTGAAATGTGTGCATATTATGGGCTTTAAATTATTGTGTGTTATTTGATAATGATTTGAAATATAGCCTCTCCTCACTTAGTGACGTACTTGTTTACCGACAACTCAGACTTACGCCGGGCTCTCTGACCAGTATGCACACCTAAATAATGTATATTAGAGCTGATTTCCTCTATTCTGTTTATTACAATATACAATACACTACTGTATAATCGTTTAAAAATATTCTAAAAATGTTATAAATGGTGCAGAGGTGACATTACAACAATGTCAAAGATGATTGACACAAACCCACTACCATTACAGTATGCTTCTTGCTTAGCGACAGATTCGTTTACCGACGTTGTCTTAGGAACAGAACTCCATCATTAAGTGAGGAGAGGCTGCATTATTATTATTATTATTATTATTATTATTATTATTATTATTATTATTATTATTATTATTATTATAGTAGACCGTTATATTACATATATTTATTTTTCACGCTTTGGCTATTACACTATTGAAAAATTGCTTCATAATTTTATATAACACTTTGTAAAATTAACTTAATATAGTTCAGTTTGTGGGCGGGGAAAAAATCTGGAGCGTCGGCTGCAGAGACAATGGCCTGGCTGTTGTCTCTGAGGGGGAGACCTACGTAGCCTCCCTGCCACCCACCCCTGACCCAGCCCTCTGTGCATATGCGTCTTGTACGACTCTCTTCTCAAAGCTAGCTTGTGTGTTTGTGAATTGTGCTGTAATCTTTTCATCTCCTGAAAAGAATGACACGTAGATCAGAGCTACCTGAATAAACAGACTGACTGACTTACTGAATGACTGATTGACTTACTAACTGACTTATGTACTGACTGACTTACCTGACTGACTTACTGACTGATTTACTTGACTTACTTGATTTATTTACTTGATTTGCTTGACTGATTTGTTTGACTGACTTGCTTGACTGACTTACTTGAATGACTTACTTGACTGATTTACTGACTGACTGACTGACTTGAATGACTTACTTGAATGACTTACTGATTGACTTACTGATTGACTGACTTACTGATTGACTGACTTACTGACTGACTTACTTGACTGACTTACAGACTTGACTTTGCTGACTTAAAGTTAGACTTTTTCACTGAAGAGGACCCTGACAAATCTAGAAGCATTGCTCTGAAACAGTGTCTAGAGCAGCTGATGATTCCTTACCATCAGCTGTATAATGTACTGCAGTGTGAAGCAGAGATCCATTGCAGAATTTATGCACACCCCAGTACAACCATCAGCTTCAGTACCAGGACCTCTACCTTCCACCTCAGCCCAGTAGGGCCACAACATAACTCTACACTCTCTTCACAATCATCCACAAACACCATGAACCACAATTTAAGGTACAAAATGCTATTATTTCTGTTGCATTTGTGGTCTTAGGTAGTAAAAACAACATAATACATCATGACAATGAACAACAATTACATGTTCCTTTTTATTTTTGCAAGATCTGGAGGTGTAAAAAGAAAAAAAAAATGTTTGGCTTTTTGGGGCTCCCAGAAATGTAACCTTATTTTTCTCATAAGTTCTTCAGTTTATTTACTTGGATTTATGTAACACGGCATTTTCAGGAACATAACTAATGTGTTATAGTATACATGTAATGGTCTACTGTATTATTTTTTTTTTTCAACAAGTCGGTCTCCCACCGAGGCAGGGTGGCCCAAAAAGAAAGAAAATCTTCAAAAAGAAAATACTTTCATCATCATTCAACACTTTCACCTCACTCACACATAATCACTGTTTTTGCAGAGGTGCCCAGAATACAGCAGTTTAGAGGTATATATGTATAAAAATACACAATATATCCCTCCAAACTGCCAATATCCCAAACCCCTCCTTTAGAGTGCAGGCATTTTACTTCCCATTTCCATTATTATTATTATTATTATTATTATTATTATTATTATTATTATTATTATTATTCAGACTCAAGTCTGTGTCAAGAAAAATTCTTGAGTAAATTATTCCTTTTTGTTAACATGAAAGAAGCAGAGTAGTGTGCATTACAGGTGATAACATTTGGTATGTTTCAGGTTATATGGTTCCCGTGCACGACACAATGAGGTCAACTTCTTCATCAACACAGCCAATGAGAACACTTCTTGTGATCAAGACCCTCTAATCACTTTAGGTTGGTTATACCACAGTTACACTCTCACACCTTTTACAGTATTTCCTTCCTTGTAATTGTCTTTGTTGGGCATAAGTGTATAAGTGGAAGATGGGTATCAATAAAGGGGATATAAATAAGGTTTTGAGGATATCTCTCCAAGAGAGAACCCGCAGTAATGGATTCAAATTAGATAAGTTTAGATTTAGAGGGAATACAGGAAAGTATTGGTTTGGAAATAGGGTAGTTGATGAGTGGAACAGTCTGCCTAGTAGGGTTATCGAGGTTAAAATCTTGGGTAGTTTCAAATTTAGGTTGGATAAATACATGAGTGAGAGGGGTTGGATTTGAGTGGGACTTGCACATGGGTAAATAGAATTATCAAAGCTTATTTCTTGGGTAGCATTGAAAATTGAGTTGGGCAAATATTTTGTTAGTGGGATGGATTGTGAAGGACCTGCCTAGTATGGGCCAACAGGCCTGCTGCAGTGTTCCTCCTTTCTTATGTTCTTATATTCTTATACAAGTAAACATTACTATCACTAACCTACCACTTATACTGACCTACCACTTACACTGACCTACTACTTACACTGATGTACCACCAACACTGACCTACCACCTACCCTAATGTAACATTACTTAGGCATTTTGAAGTAGCAGTAATGTTGTCTGAGTTTCACTGGAAACTGTAGTTTCCACAGTCGTATATGGCATTTAAATTCTTGTATGCTTGTGTATTATATGCTTTTATTTGTTAAGATTAAATTATTGTTGTAGTGAATTGCATTGTATTGCTGTATAGATGAATGGAAGCTGAAGAGTGAACAGCACAAGTACAAGTGTTCCAAGTGTGAAACATGGAGTCGTTGTCGCCGTGACATAGAACAACACATTGCTGCCTCTCTGAACGACCACTGTGATGCGGTAGTTATGGTGTTACTGGGAAACCAAGCACAAGGCCGGAGCTGCCCTGTCTGTGATGTTAGACTCCAGAGAACTGACTTCTTCCAGGTCAGTTTGTGATGTTAGACTCCAAAGAACTGACTTCTTCCAGGTCAGTCTGTAATGTTAGACTCCAGAGAATTGACTTTTGTTTTTTCTTTTTGGGTCACCCTACCTCATTGGGAGATGGCTGGTATGTTTGAAAATATATACAAATATTTTTTTTTTTCAACAAACCGCCCGTATCCCACCAAGGCAGGGTGGCCCAAAAAGAAAAACGAAAGTTTCTCTTTTTAAATTTAGTAATTTATACAGGAGAAGAGGTTACTAGGCCCTTGCTCCCGGCATTTTAGTCACCTCTTACAACACGCATGTCTTACGGAGGAAGAATTCTGTTCCACTTCCCCATCAAGAATATACAAATACATATATATGTTTATTTTTCCTAGCGGTGATATATTCCCTTAATGTAGTAGGTTGATAGACAGCAACCACCCAGGGAGGTGCTACTGTTTGCCAAGTGAGTGTACAATGAAAGCCTGTAATTGTTTTACATGATGATAGGATTACTGATGTCTTTTTTCTGTATCATAAACATGCAAGATTTCAGGTGCATCTTGCTACTTCTACTTACACTTAGGTCACACTACACATGCATGTACAAGCATATATACACACCTTTCTGGGCTTTCTTCTATTTTTCTTACTAGTTCTTGTTCTTTTTTATTTCTGCTTATCTCCATGGGGAAGTGGAACAGAATTTTTCCTCTGTAAGCCATATGTATCATAAAAGGCAACTAAAATGCCGGAAGCAAGGGGCTAGTAACCCCTTCTCTTCTATATATTACTAAATTTAAAAGGAGAAACTTTCGTTTTTCCTGTTGGGCCACCCTGCCTCAGGATACATCCAGTGCATTTTTCTTCGTGGAGAAGTGGAGAAGAATTCTTCCTCCATAAGCCATGTGTGTAATAAGAGGTGACTAAAATGCTGGGAGCAAGGTGCTAGTAACCCCTTATCCTGTATAAATTACTAAATTTAAAAAGAGAATCTTTTGTTTTTCATTTTGGGCCACCCTGTCTTGGTGGGATATGGCTGGTTTATTGACAGAAGAAGAAGTACACAGTAGACCGTTATTTAACCCATAACGGTCCAAACGTATATATACGTTTTTTTCAACATTTGAAAGTACGTAAAAAAAAGTAGATCTTCTTTATGTTTTTTTACATTTGAAAATGTGTAAAAAACTTTGATATACTTTTTTTTGTTATATTTGAAAATATGTAAGAAAAAATGTAGATCTACTTTTGTAGCACTACACATGTGAACGTAGATCTGCTTGGACCGTTTACGGGTTAACACAGTACGTAGTTACATTCCTGAAAAAAAAACGTGTTAGGTAAAAAACTGTGTTAGATAAACTGAAGGACTTATGGGAAAAATAGGGTTATGTTCCTGAGTGCCCCCAAAAAGCCAAACAACTTTTTCTAGGCCTCCACATCTTACAAAAATAAAAGTGAATATGTAATTGTTGTTCGTTGTTGTGATGTATTATGTTGTTTTTACTGCTTAAGACTACAAATGTAACAGAAATAATAGTATTTCTTACCTTAAATTGTGGGAGCTGGTGTTTGTGGATGATTGTGATGAGAGTGGAGAGTTATGTTGTGGTCCTACTGGGCTGAGGTGGATGGTAGAGGTTCTGGTACTGAAGTTGATGGTTGTGCTTGAGTGTCTAACTTTAAGTCATTCAATCAAGTCATTCAGTAAGTCTCAAGTCATTTAGTAAGTCAGTCAAGTCATTCAGTAAGTCAATCAAGTCATTCAGTAAGTCAGTCAAGTGATTCAGTAAGTCAGTCAAGTCATTCAGTAAGTCAGTCAAGTCATTCAGTAAGATAGTCAAGTCATTCAGTAAGTCAGTCAGTCATTCAGTAAGTCAGCCAGTCACACAAACTTATGTTTACCTCTTTTTTATGTGTACAAAGTAACACTTCATTATGGCCACAAGATGTCCTGTCTAATATCTTTATTTCCTTCGTTAATTCTAAGACTTAAATGCTTACACCTTTTCTTGCCACTTTGAGCTACACTGGTATGCCTACTGGGTGTCATGATTGCTTGGTAGATACAAGATTTAGCAATTAAAAGATCAAAACACAGTTCATAATCACAAGCTTGTAGCAGGGAAGTTAGGCTGGAAACGTATGAAATACGAATGCTGGGATTGTGGGGTGGTGTTGGGGGGTGGCTGGAGATGGCAAGAGATCTCCCCCGTTGATCCACAACAAGGCAGCTGCTTGAGGAAAAGGGAAGTTTTTTTTTTTCCTTCCCGCAAACTGAACCGTGTTAAATTCATCTTACGATGTGTTACATAAAATTTTGCTGCAATTCTTCAATCGTGCTATGCCCAAATCGTGCCAAATAAACTCGTGCTAAATGACAGTCTACTGTATATGTATATATATATATATGTATGTGATCAACCACATGGTTCAGTGTCTTATATTATTGTGTTGTGTGTGTATTGTCAGATTTATAAATCTGATAGAGCATTTAATAGAGTATTTAATAAAAAATTGTGGTAATGTTGGTAGAATTACTGGCACTGTTAGGTGAAAGGTCACGGCTTGACAAAGCTCTTGGAGAGTGAAATGTTGCCACAATAAAATGTATGTATGTATGTTTGGGCATTTTGCCTTACTGGGGTAGGTAGCAAAACTGTTGAGAACTCTGCTCACTTGTAACTAAATGATAAGAGGATTATAGTGCACTTGTAGTGCAATATTTCTTAGGTCACCCAGGTTTTCTTGATTCATATTTTGTATGACTGAATGAAGAAGTAGAAGCTAGTACGTATACTGGGTCACCAGTTGTTAACCATTTATGACTGAATGAAGCAGCAGAAGCCAGTGTACTGGCTGACCTTTAATAATAAAGACAGATATTATTGTTTTTCAGCATATACATGAATGCCACAAGTCGTCATTTCCTCTGAGGTGTGGATACTGTGTGTTTCTGGGTCAGGATCACAACCAACTACGACACCACATTCGTAACAAACATGGAACCTCCGAATACCGTATTATTGACATACCTCGTCTCCTGGCTGAACATGATCTGACAGGCATGTTGTGAAGTGTTTTACATTGTATGTGTATATAGTCTACTGGTTGAACATAATCAACCAAGTATGCTGTGGAGTGTTTATGTGTGTGTGTATAGTCTGCTGGTTGAACAAGGTATGGTTGAGGGTATTGCCTGCTGGCTGAACATGATCAGTCAATATAGTACGTAATAATAATGGTATACAATGCTGACAAGATTACTTCATTGACGGTGATGGACTGATTACATTGTCTCTACATCTCTACTGCTTTTGCTTCCTCTTTATTTTACTGAAGAAGCCTTCTGTGTAGGTAAAATGTTTGGGAATAAAAATACCTGTTGCACATGTGTCTTACAGTGATCAATCAATCAAGGTGTTGCTTGCTCGATGAAGCTCTTGGAGAGTGAAACGTTGCCACAATAAAATGTTTCATTAGTTGCACTTGTGTTGTTTTTACCTAACAGTTTTTAACAGAGTCACATGTATCTTACTTGAGGGAGGGACGGAGCCCTCTTGACAAATGAGCTAGCAGGTAGATGAAGCAAGAACCTGCAAACTGAGGACTGAGTTGATGTTCAATGAACTTGTGCGATTCCATGACTGTTACAGCAAGTATAGTAGGGAGAAAGTGGAGGACAAGGTAGCATGAAGGAAGGAGAGGAGGAAAGGAGGAAGGTGATGGTAAACAGATTGTTGATCGGAAACAGGTGGTTGATGGGAACAGATGGTTGGTCATGAGAAACAGATGGTTGGTGATGGGCAGCAGATGGTTTGGTGATGGGCAACAGATTGTTGATGGGAAACAAGATGGTTGGTGATGGAAAACATTTAATTGGTGATGGTCAATAGATGGGTGGTGATGGTATATACATAATGTCATCAGCATGAGACATATTCACAAATGCTGTTACAGGAAGGTTTTATTGGTGATGTTTTGCCCCCACACTAGTGTCACAGTGGTTCCTAAATACACCAGAAGTTGTTCACTTGTTCACTACTGGCATACTGGTATTCTATATTGTTGTTCACTGCTGGCATACTGGTGTTCTGTGTTGTTGTTCACTGCTGGTATACTGGTGTTCTATGTTGTTGTTCACTGCTGATGTACTGGTGTTTGGTGTTGTTGTTCACTGCTGACGTACTAGTGTTTGGTGTTGTTGTTCACTGCTGATGTACTGGTGTTTGGTGTTGTTGTTCACTGCTGATGTACTGGTGTTTGGTGGTGTTGTTCACTGCTGACATACTGGTGTTTGGTGTTGTTGTTCACTGCTGATGTACTGGTGTTTGGTGTTGTTGTTCACTGCTGATGTACTGGTGTTTGGTGGTGTTGTTCACTGCTGACGTACTGGTGTTTGGTGTTGTTGTTCACTGCTGACGTACTGGTGTTTGGTGTTGTTGTTCACTGCTGATATACTGGTGTTTGGTGGTGTTGTTCAGTTCTTCACAGGAGTTATACATGAAAACTGGCATACAGTTTGTTAGTTAAATATGAGTAGACTCATGAGAGTGAATTGTGAGTGTGAATGGTCATGTTAGAGAACATCCTCCATGACATGACTTACAAGGTCTACCACACTCTGTGTGTAGTCTTCTGTAGCTCCTATATTGACAGACTTCCTTTGTTATTTGGATGAAAGAGAGTGAGTCACAGAGCTCAACTGACCTTGATTCAGTAACACCCCAGTACCAAAACATAGTGTACCCCAGTACCAAGACATAGTGTACCCCAGTATCTACACATAGTGTACCCCAGTACCAAGACATAGTGTACCCCAGTACCAAGACATAGTGTACCCCAGTACAAAGACATAGTGTACCTTAGTACCAAGACATAGTGTACCCTAGTTCCAACACATAGTGTACCCCAGTACCTACACATAGTGTACCCCAGTACCAACACATAGTGTACCCCAGTACCAAGGCATAGTGTACCCCAGTACCAAGACATAGTGTACCCTAGTACCAAGACATAGTGTACCCCAGCACCAAGATATAGTGTACCCCAGTACCAAGACAGAGTGTACTCCAGTACCAAGACATAGTGTACCCCAGTACCAAGACATAGTGTACTCCAGTACCAAGACATAGTGTACCCCAGTACCAAGACATAGTGTACCTCAGTACCAAGTAATACTGTAACCCAATACCAAGACATAGTGTACTCCAGTACCAAGACATAGTGTACCCTAGTACCAAGACATAGTGTACCCCAGTACCAAGACATAGTGTTCCCCAGTACCAAGACATAGTGTACCTTAGTACCAACACATAGTGTACTCCAGTACCAACACATAGTGTACCCCAGTACCAACACATAGTGTACCCCAGTACCAAGACATAGTGTGCCCCAGTACCAAGACATAGTGTACCCCAGTACCAAGACATAGTGTACCCCAGTACTAAGACATAGTGTACCCCAGTACCAAGACATAGTGTACTCCAGTACCAAGACATAGTGTACCCCAGTACCAAGACATAGTGTACTCCAGTACCAAGACATAGTGTACTCCAGTACCAAGACATAGTGTATCCTAGTACCAAGACACAGTGTACCCCAGTACCAAGACATAGTGTACCTCAGTACCAAGACATAGTGTACTCCAGTACCAAGACATAGTGTACTCCAGTACCAAGACATAGTGTACCCCAGTACCAAGACACAGTGTACCCTAGTACCAAGATAGAGTGTACCCCAGTACCAAGACACAGTGTACCCCAGTACCAATACACAGTGTACCCCAGTACCAAGACATAGTGTACTCCAGTACCAACACACAGTATACCCCAGTACCAAGACAGTGTACCCCAGTACCATCATACCAATACATACCAACAATACATACCACCAATAATAACTAAACCAACCAGGCTCACTGAAACAAGTGCAACCATAATAGACCACATATGGACCAATATACTAGCCCCCCTTAAATCAGGGATAATCACAGATAGTACTACAGACCACTACCCTACCTTCCTCTTGACAAACATTAGTAAACCACCACTTGAATACAACAAAGTCTCATTTAGACTCCATGATGAGGCCTCAATAAGGAAGTTCACAGCTGACTTAGAGACTGTTGACTGGCCTACAGAATTCTCCAAGGCCAATGGTATTGACGACAGGACAGACATTTTTCTTAACAAACTACTTAGACTATTTATTTATTTATTTGTTATAAAACAAACATTGTCCTATAAAAACAAAACAGATCACAAACAAACGGCTTGGTTGCCCATGGCTAACCAGCACCATTCTGAAATCCATTGATAAGAAACACCAATATGAAAAGCAATATAGACAGGGCTTAATACACAAAGATATTCTTAAACACTATTCATCAGCTCTCACCAAAGTAATAAAGAAAGCCAAACAGCTTTACTACTCCAGTAGATTCACTGACACAAGAGGAGATATAAAAAAGACCTGGAAAACACTCTCTCAGATTCTAGGGACCCACAAACTGAAAAAAAAACAAGAATATTGTCCTAACTAAACCTAATGAAACACCACTGCAACCCACCGACACAGCTAACAAGATAAACGACTTCTTCTCAACCATAGGTTCTAATCTCGCCAATAAAATCCCACGTACCAATGCCCATGCCGGGGACTACCTAGATGGGAATTTCCCAAATTCCTTTTATCTTGCTCCAACTGAGCCCACGGAAGTCACCGAGATTATAAAGTCACTTAAAAATAACTCAGGGAATCTGTCTCATGTCCCACCATTATTGTACAAGAGAGTGGCCCATGTCCTCTCGCATACTATCTCATTGCTTTTTAACAAGTCACTAGAAGCTAGCACCTTCCCGAAACTATTCAAGACGGCAAGGGTTACACCAATACATAAAGGTGGTGACCCTACAGATTTAAACAACTATAGGCCAATATCAAACTTACCATTGCTATCCAAAATCTTTGAGAAACTCATGCACAGGAGACTATATTCATTTATAACGTCACAAAACATACTCAACCCCTGCCAATTTGGATTCAGGAAAAACAAAAGCACTAACGATGCAATTATAAAAATGCTAGATCTGCTTTACACAGCATTGGAAAATAAGGAATATCCACTAGGAATTTTTATTGACCTAAGAAAAGCTTTTGACACAGTAGACCACGACATCCTACTCCACAAACTTGACCATTATGGTATAAGAGGCCATGCGCTTGCATATTTCAAATCTTACCTTACTAATAGGTATCAGTATGTCACCATTAAAGACACAGCATCAACAACACAGCCACTTGATACTGGAGTTCCGCAGGGAAGTGTCCTTGGTCCCCTGCTCTTCCTCATATACATCAATGATCTTCCAAACGTATCTCGACACCTGAACCCCATTCTCTTTGCTGACGACACGACTTATGTCATCTCTCACCCTAATCTTGCAACCCTCAACACCATTGTTAATGAGGAGCTGATCAAAATATCGACTTGGATGACAGCCAATAAACTTACGCTTAACGTTGACAAAACCTACTACAGTGGACCCCCGCATACCGTTGGCCTTACATAACGTTAAATCCGCATACCGATACATTTTATCGCTAAGATTTTGCCTCGCATACCGCTAAAAAACCCGCTCAACGCTGTTCGTCCGAGACACGTCTATGTGAGGCCTGAGCCAGCCTCACATGTTCCGCCGGTGGCATTGTTTACAAGCCAGCCTCCGCGGTAACATCCAAGCATACAATCGTAACATTTCATATTATTACAGTGTTTTTGGTGATTTTATCTGCAAAATAAGTGACCATGGGCCCCAAGAAAGCTTCTAGTGCCAACCCTGTGGTAAAAAGGGTGAGAAATATTATTGAAATACTGTGGTACCATGGTCAACTGCTGATGCTGCTGCTGCTGTAGCACTGTCAGCTGCTGCTGCTGCTGTAGCACCATCAGCTGCTGCTGCTGCTGCTGTACCACCATCAGCTGCTGCTGCTGCTGCTGCTGTTGTAGTACCGTCTACTGCTGCTGTAGCATTGTCTGCTGCTGCTGTAGCACTGTCAGCTGCTGCTGCTGCTGCTGCTGCTGCTGCTGCTGCTGCTGCTGCTGCTGCTGCTGCTGCTGCTGCTGTAGCACTGTCAGCTGCTGCTGCTGCTGCTGCTGTAGCACTGTCAGCTGCTGGTGCTGCTGTAGCACTGTCAGCTGCTGCTGCTGCTGTACCACCATCAGCTGCTGCTGCTGCTGCTGCTGTAGTACCGTCTGCTGCTGCTGTAGTACCGTCTGCTGCTGCTGCTGCTGTAGTACCGTCTGCTGCTGCTGTAGCATCGTCTGCTGCTGCTGTAGCACTGTCAGCTGCTGCTGCTGCTGCTGTAGCACTGTCAGCTGCTGCTGTAGCACTGTCAGCTGCTGCTGCTGCTGTAGCACCGTTGTTGGTGTGGCTTATTGAGAATACCAAGAAACAATTAACCCCAGAGGGTTAGCCACCCAGGATAATCCAAAAAAGTGTGTCATCGAAGACTGTCTAACTTATTTCCATTGGGGTCCTTAATCTTGTCTCCCAGGATGCAACCCACACCAGTCGACTAACACCCAGATGAACAGGGAAAAATGCCTGGAACTAGTGCTCATATTGGTGAATTTAAAGCCAGCAAAGGTTGGTTTGAGAGATTTAAGAATCGTAGTGACATACACAGTGTGATAAGGCCTGTTCTGGAAGAAAATGCCAAACAGGACCTACAGTACTCAGGAGGAAAAGGCACTCCCAGGACACAGTGTCTCATCAGTCATTGCTGCATCTTCAATAAAGGTAAGTGTCATTTATTCTTCATTTAGTAGAGTAGTACATGCACAATTTATACTGTGCATGTACTACTCTACTATTGTGTATGTATCCTTCTCTTTGTGTGTAGGAAAATGTATATTTCATGTGGTAAAATTTTTTTTTTCATACTTTTGGGTGTCTTGCACAGATTAATTTGATTTCCATTATTTCTTATGGGGAAAATTCATTCGCATAACGATAATTTTGCATAACATTGAGCTCTCATGAACGGATTAATATCGTTATGCGGGGGTCCACTGTACATTATGTTTGGTAGCAGAGCAGGAGATGCGCAAATTAACATTAAGATCGACAACACTCTAATTACCAGGCATAATGAGGGCAAATTCCTAGGCCTATACCTCGACAACAACCTGAACTTCAGCACCCATATCCAACACATAACCAAAAAAGTATCCAAAACGGTTGGGATCCTCTCCAAGATACGATACTACGTGCCGCAAACTGCCCTTCTCACACTATACCACTCACTTATATATCCATACCTCACCTATGCTATCTGTGCTTGGGGTTCAACTGCAGCAACACACCTAAAGCCAATAATAACCCAACAAAAAGCCGCAGTAAGAATAATCACTAAATCCCATCCCTGGCAACCCCCCCCCACCCACTCTTCATAGATCTAAACTTACTCCCTGTTCAGTACATCCACACTTACTACTGTGCAATCTACATCTACAGGACCTTAAATTCCAATATTAACCTTGACCTAAAACGCTTTCTTGATAGTTGTGACAGAACCCACAGGCACAACACCAGACACAAACATCTCTATAACATTCCCCGTGTCCGACTAAACCTTTACAAAAATTCAATGTATGTCAAAGTTCCTAAAATCTGGAACACCCTACCTGAAAATTCCAAAACTGCAGACACATTCATCACCTTCAAAACTACCATCAGAAAATATCTTATCTTCCTGATACACCCTGTCAACTAATAATACGAATACCACCTGGTGGTTCACACTTACACTCACTCACCCATTTGACCATAAACAGAAATATCAATCTCAATCTCAAAATAATGAATCTTAACTAGTCATAAGTTGGCCTGTGATACTCCAATACTGAAACTATGTATAGTGCCAAAACAAAAGCATTCACATTGCTAAACTCACAACTAGTATTTAGTCACTTAGCCATAATACCAACTTATCTCATAATTCTGTAACATTTTAAACCTAAGATTTAATATAAGTCTACCCGAAATGCCTAGCCATGCTAGGCGTTCTAGTGTTTTTTTTTTTTTTATTATCACACCGGCCGATTCCCACCAAGGCAGGGTGGCCCGAAAAAGAAAAACTTTCACCATCATTCACTCCATCACTGTCTTGCCAGAAGGGTGCTTTACACTACAGTTTTTAAACTGCAACATTAACACCCCTCCTTCAGAGTGCAGGCACTGTACTTCCCATCTCCAGGACTCAAGTCCGGCCTGCCGGTTTCCCTGAATCCCTTCATAAATGTTACTTTGCTCACACTCCAACAGCACGTCAAGTATTAAAAACCATTTGTCTCCATTCACTCCTATCAAACACGCTCACGCATGCCTGCTGGAAGTCCAAGCCCCTCGCACACAAAACCTCCTTTACCCCCTCCCTCCAACCCTTCCTAGGCCGACCCCTACCCCGCCTTCCTTCCACTACAGACTGATACACTCTTGAAGTTATTCTGTTTCGCTCCATTCTCTCTACATGTCCGAACCACCTCAACAACCCTTCCTCAGCCCTCTGGACAACAGTTTTGGTAATCCCGCACCTCCTCCTAACTTCCAAACTACGAATTCTCTGCATTATATTCACACCACACATTGCCCTCAGACATGACATCTCCACTGCCTCCAGCCTTCTCCTCACTGCAACATTCATCACCCACGCTTCACACCCATATAAGAGCGTTGGTAAAACTATACTCTCATACATTCCCCTCTTTGCCTCCAAGGACAAAGTTCTTTGTCTCCACAGACTCCTAAGTGCACCACTCACTCTTTTTCCCTCATCAATTCTATGATTCACCTCATCTTTCATAGACCCATCCGCTGACACGTCCACTCCCAAATATCTGAATACGTTCACCTCCTCCATACTCTCTCCCTCCAATCTGATATTCAATCTTTCATCACCTAATCTTTTTGTTATCCTCATAACCTTACTCTTTCCTGTATTCACCTTTAATTTTCTTCTTTTGCACACCCTACCAAATTCATCCACCAATCTCTGCAACTTCTCTTCAGAATCTCCCAAGAGCACAGTGTCATCAGCAAAGAGCAGCTGTGACAACTCCCACTTTGTGTGTGATTCTTTATCTTTTAACTCCACGCCTCTTGCCAAGACCCTCGCATTTACTTCTCTTACAACCCCATCTATAAATATATTAAACAACCACGGTGACATCACACATCCTTGTCTAAGGCCTACTTTTACTGGGAAAAAATTTCCCTCTTTCCTACATACTCTAACTTGAGCCTCACTATCCTCGTAGAAACTCTTCACTGCTTTCAGTAACCTACCTCCTACACCATACACTTGCAACATCTGCCACATTGCCCCCCTATCCACCCTGTCATACGCCTTTTCCAAATCCATAAATGCCACAAAGACCTCTTTAGCCTTATCTAAATACTGTTCACTTATATGTTTCACTGTAAACACCTGGTCCACACACCCCCTACCTTTCCTAAAGCCTCCTTGTTCATCTGCTATCCTATTCTCCGTCTTACTCTTAATTCTTTCAATTATAACTCTACCATACACTTTACCAGGTACACTCAACAGACTTATCCCCCTATAATTTTTGCACTCTCTTTTATCCCCTTTGCCTTTATACAAAGGAACTATGCATGCTCTCTGCCAATCCCTAGGTACCTTACCCTCTTCCATACATTTATTAAATAATTGCACCAACCACTCCAAAACTATATCCCCACCTGCTTTTAACATTTCTATCTTTATCCCATCAATCCCGGCTGCCTTACCCCCTTTCATTTTACCTACTGCCTCACGAACTTCCCCCACACTCACAACTGGCTCTTCCTCACTCCTACAAGATGTTATTCCTCCTTGCCCTATACACGAAATCACAGCTTCCCTATCTTCATCAACATTTAACAATTCCTCAAAATATTCCTTCCATCTTCCCAATACCTCTAACTCTCCATTTAATAACTCTCCTCTCCTATTTTTAACTGACAAATCAATTTGTTCTCTAGGCTTTCTTAACTTGTTAATCTCACTCCAAAACTTTTTCTTATTTTCAACAAAATTTGTTGATAACATCTCACCCACTCTCTCATTTGCTCTCTTTTTACATTGCTTCACCACTCTCTTAACCTCTCTCTTTTTCTCCATATACTCTTCCCTCCTTGCATCACTTCTACTTTGTAAAAACTTCTCATATGCTAACTTTTTCTCCCTTACTACTCTCTTTACATCATCATTCCACCAATCGCTCCTCTTCCCTCCTGCACCCACTTTCCTGTAACCACAAACTTCTGCTGAACACTCTAACACTACATTTTTAAACCTACCCCATACCTCTTCGACCCCATTGCCTATGCTCTCATTAGCCCATCTATCCTCCAATAGCTGTTTATATCTTACCCTAACTGCCTCCTCTTTTAGTTTATAAACCTTCACCTCTCTCTTCCCTGATGCTTCTATTCTCCTTGTATCCCATCTACCTTTTACTCTCAGTGTAGCTACAACTAGAAAGTGATCTGATATATCTGTGGCCCCTCTATAAACATGTACATCCTGAAGTCTACTCAACAGTCTTTTATCTACCAATACATAATCCAACAAACTACTGTCATTTCGCCCTACATCATATCGTGTATACTTATTTATCCTCTTTTTCTTAAAATATGTATTACCTATAACTAAACCCCTTTCTATACAAAGTTCAATCAAAGGGCTCCCATTATCATTTACACCTGGCACCCCAAACTTACCTACCACACCCTCTCTAAAAGTTTCTCCTACTTTAGCATTCAAGTCCCCTACCACAATTACTCTCTCACTTGGTTCAAAGGCTCCTATACATTCACTTAACATCTCCCAAAATCTCTCTCTCTCCTCTGCATTCCTCTCTTCTCCAGGTGCATACACGCTTATTATGACCCACTTCTCGCATCCAACCTTTACTTTAATCCACATAATTCTTGAATTTACACATTCATATTCTCTTTTCTCCTTCCATAACTGATCATTTAACATTACTGCTACCCCTTCCTTTGCTCTAACTCTCTCAGATACTCCAGATTTAATCCCATTTATTTCCCCCCACTGAAACTCTCCTACCCCCTTCAGCTTTGTTTCGCTTAGGGCCAGGACATCCAACTTCTTTTCATTCATAACATCAGCAATCATCTGTTTCTTGTCATCCGCACTACATCCACGCACATTTAAGCAACCCAGTTTTATAAAGTTTTTCTTCTTCTCTTTTTTAGTAATTGTATACAGGAGAAGGGGTTACTAGCCCATTGCTCCCGGCATTTTAGTCGCCTCATACGACACGCATGGCTTACGGAGGAAAGATTCTTTTCCACTTCCCCATGGACAATAGAAGAAATAAAAAAGAACAAGAGCTATTTAGAAAAAGGAGAAAAACCTAGATGTATGTATATATATATATGCATGTGCGTGTCTGTGAAGTGTGACCAAAGTGTAAGTAGGAGTAGCAAGATATCTGTTATCTAGTGGTACACTCTGTAATTATTATTTTACTACATGTAAACCACACAATAACCAAATTCTGTAAACTCAGCATTGTAATACTTATAGAGAATAAAGTTTGAATTGAATTGAATAGTGTACCCCAGTACCAATACATAGTGTAGCCCAGTACCAACACACAATGCACCCCAGTGCCAACACATTGTGTACCCCAGTATCAATACATAGTGTACCTCAGTATCAACACACAGTGTACCCCAGAACCAATACATAGTGTAGCCCAGTATCAGTACATAGTGCACCCAAGTATCAACACATAATTCACCCCAGTACCAACACATACTGTACAGCAGTACCACCACACCGTGTACCCCAGTACCAACACATTCTGTACAGCAGTACCACCACACTGTGTACCCCAGTACCAACACATACTGTACAGCAGTACCACCACACTGTGTACCAACACATAGTGTGCCTCAGTATCAACACACAGTGTACCCCAGTACCAACACATTCTGTACAGCAGTACCACCACACTGTATACCCCAGTACCAACACATACTGTACAGCAGTACCACCACACTGTGTACCCTAGTACCAACACATAGTGTACCCCAGTACCAACACATAGTGTACCCCAGTACCAACACATAGTGTACCTCAGTATCAACACACAGTGTACCCCAGTACCACCTCATACTGTACAGCAGTACCACCACATACTGTATAGCAGTACCACCACACAGTGTACCCCAGTACCAACACATAGTGTACCTCAGTATCAACACACAGTGTACCCCAGTACCAACACATACTGTACAGCAGTACCACCACACAGTGTACCCCAGTACCAACACATAGTGTACCCCAGTACCAACACATACTGTACAGCAGTACCACCACACTGTGTACCCCAGTACCAACACATACTGTACAGCAGTACCACCACACAGTGTACCCCAGTACCAACACATAGTGTACCCCAGTACCAACACATACTGTACAGCAGTACCACCACACAGTGTACCCCAATACCAACACATAGTGTACCCCAGTACCAACACATACTGTACAGCAGTATCACCACATACTGTACAGCAGTACCACCACACTATGTACCCCAGTACCAACACATATTACAGTTCTTTAATTTTCAGATGTTGTTTTAATGTGCCTTAAATCTGGGGTAGACTTGTTCAATAGATATATGAAAATGTCTTGTTTTGTTTTTTTTTTTGCAAAAAATGGAGAGTAGAGTTGGAGTGGAAGAGTCAGACTTGACTTGAGGATGTACTGTATTATGCATTATAATATTCTTCTTGTTATTAATTAGTTGATAATGATTATTTTATTTTACATTTCAGAAGATAATTGCTCATTGCTGGATGAGGATGATGTAGGAAGTGGAGAAGATGATAGTATGTTTGTTGCACCTGAGGCACGAAGAATGTGCTGCCCTCTCTGTGGAAAAACACTCAAGGTCAGCATGATAACATATTTTTTTTTAACACAGTAGCCATCTCCGACTAAGGCAGTGTGACCCAAAAAAAGAAGAAACACTTCTACCATCACTCACTCCATCACTGTCTTGCCAGAGACATGCCAGTACTACAGCTCAAAACTGCAGCATATCAACACCCCTCCTTCAAAGTGCAGGCACTGTACTTCTCACCTCCAGGACTCAAGTCCAACTAACCAGTTTTCCTGAATTCCTTCATAAATATTATCTTGCTCACACTCATGTCCACTAATGATATTTGTCTTAAATCAAGTGTTAAAGTGTGCGAAAGTTAACTTTGTTTGAATGTATTGTTTAATATTAATTAACATTAAGGGAAGGGGAAAGATTTCATCCTTTTTCCTAAAAAAATTAGGAAAAAGACTCATTAGTGCAACTAAAGATTTCAGAGCAGCTAATTTTCTGTGCCATCATCTCATTGTTGTAGTTCAGAGAAGTGATGACTGTATTATCCAGGGTATATCTTCCATCATCTCAGTATTGTAGTTCACAGAAGTGATGACTGTATTATCCAGGGTATGTATTCCATTATCTCAGTGTTGTAGTTCAGAGAAGTGATGACTGTATTATCCAGGGTATATGTTCCATCATCTCAGTATTGTAGTTCACAGAAGTGATGACTGTATTATCCAGGGTATGTATTCCATTATCTCAGTGTTGTAGTTCAGAGAAGTGATGACTGTATTATCCAGGGTATATGTTCCATCATCTCAGTATTGTAGTTCACAGAAGTGATGACTGTATTATCCAGGGTATGTGTTCCATCATCTCAGTATTGTAGTTCACAGAAGTGATGACTATTATCCAGGGTATGTGTTCCATCATCTCAGTATTGTAGTTCACAGAAGTCATGATTATTATCCAGGGTATGTGTTCCATCATCTCAGTATTGTAGTTCACAGAAGTCATGATTATTATCCAGGGTACACATCCCAGCTCCTCAGAGCTGGTTGAAGTTTTTAATATTCAAGTGTTCACAAAGATTGTAGATGAATGGTTCAGAGAACCGACATGTTGTTGAATTACACATGTGCAACTCTTGGGTCTATGTGGTCAGTGTGCTCAGTATAAAAAAATCCTGCAACACACAGTGCGTAATGAGAAAAAAAAACTTTGACCGTGTTTTTGGTTTAACCCGTAAACGGTCCAAACGTATATATACATTTTTACTGCTAGTGCCCCAAATGTATATATACGTTTTATGTGTCATACATTTAACATTGCCACGATAATCCTGAGTCACCTAGACATGAGAGAATGGGTGTGAGCACTCACTGTGTGCCATATTAAAATAATTGAGGATGCCTGGGTACCATATGCTCTTTTTTCCTATTAAAAAACAACAATGTTTTTTTTTTTCTCAAAAAAGTTGGGGCAGTACAGTAGTGAACGTATATATACGTTTGGACCATTTACGGGTTAAAACAACGACTTTGCATTGTATTTTCGTATGGTATTTATTGTTGTATTCTAGTTTTCCTGGTCTCATTGTATAGAATGGAAGACATTACAGAAATTGAGATCATTTTGACTGGTTTTACAATGAAAAGTACCTTGAAATTGAGCTCAAAGTAGCAGAAATGTTCGATTTTTACCAAAGTTCAAAAGTAAACAAATCATGCCAAGCGTCCAATACACATCAACTGGTGAGTCTAATATTCTTCCACAAGTGCGCCGATATTATTTATACCATTTCTACACTAATGCAGTAGTCTGCATAACAGTAAATCTTATTATTTTTGTGAGAATAAAAAATCAAAGTGGAAAGCAAAAGAAATGTAAGAGGGGCCTGGGGATGTGACTAATGAACAGAGGAAATGTTATTTTAATGCCAGAAATGTTTTTCTTGTTTATTCTGGACCCTATTTGGAAATTGACATCTTTTGAAATTTGTGTGAAATTGGCAAAATGGGTGGTTTCTTGTACTCATTCGATAGAAAAAATGGAGTTCTAGCGAAATAGTCATGATTTTTGTCGACTAGTACACTGGAATTGGCTGACAATAGGGCTCAAAGTGGGCAAAATTGCCGATGCGTAAACATCGTTGAGACCGCTAACTTCGCGAGAGCATAATTCCGTAAGTTTTCCATCAAATTTCATACTTTTGGTGTCATTATGATTGGTAAAAGATTCTCTATCTTTTCATAAGAAAAAATAATTTTTTTTTTTTTTAAATTTTGGCGACCCTGAGAACAAGTCTCTGAGAGGGCCTGGCGACCTTCAAAGGGTTAAAATGTTAGTGAAGGATTGCGTTACACTGCATTTGTGCCTCTTTTTCCACCCTAACACTGCAGAGTACTATGGCCCATACAAGTTTAGTGCATATTTTTAAATATAATAATAAAAATTTGTCCTAATATAGGTCACAAGGCACCTAGGTGTATTTATTCCTCTACCTGTAAAATAAGAATTGGTATAGATAACTGAGGTTTTGTTGTTTACATCAGACACTTCCTAACCTGAAGAAGCACGTGGTGCAGCACAGCAGACACAAGCAGCGCTGTAAACTCTGCTCCTTCACTACCTCTCTGCCAGCACAAATTACAAGTCACTATCATCGTATGCATCCTTCAAAGCCTCCACGGTGGAACACTGCAAGTATTTACGAAACTTGTTTATGTTACAGGTCAACCATCACTAATCCAGCATCATTGGGACCTGTAGGGTGGTGGATTAGTGATTTTTGCTGGATCACAGAGTGGTTAGGTTAGAATACACTTAACCCAACATCTTACCACCTCATCCTACCTTTAAAATACCCCATAAATCAGGATTAGTGCCGGATCAGTGATGGCCGACCTGTACCTGTAAACATTCTTAAAACATTTTCTAGGATACTAGCATACAAAACATTGCCTAAGATGTTAGCTGAGAGAACATTGCCTAGGATGTTAGTTGACAGAACATTGCCTAAGATACTAGCTGAGAGAACATTTACTAGGATGCTAGCTGAGAAAAGGAAGTTGTAATTCATTACATGGTGTCAACATTATTATTTGCATAAGAGTACTTTTTGCATGTCATTCTTGTGACCTTATGTGATACCTGACTTTAAGGGTTGGAATTTACTGTCTATGATCTTGTATTATTTGATGATTGTGTTCAAATTATCACATTTCTTGTGTTTTCTTGCATAGTGTATCTCATTAATGTACTGTTGGTATACTCAACTGTATTTTTTTTATTGACTGTCTCCCACTGAGGCAGGGTGACTCAAAAAAGAAAGACTCTAGTATTACTATATTGTCTAACACAGTGGCACTATGGACAATTTGCACAGTTATTTTTAGTTTAATATCTTTATTATGCACCCTGTACCCATCCTGTGGGTGGTATTTATAATGGGTCTGTAATCTTTTGGCTGCCGCTCACTGGATGGGTGTGAAGTACCTCAAGCCTCTACCTAGGACACAGCTTTTACAATAGAAATTCTTTTATAATTCATTGCCTAGAAGTGAAAGTCACTCAGAAATCCATGTCATTGCATCTCTTCAATGGCAAATGTCTCTTCCCTCCAGCATTTTAACTTTATATACAAAAGAGTACTGCCAAACTCTCTAGACAAGTCAAGGAACATGTCTCATAAAGCTCATCTTAAGAAGGTTGCTGCACCTACCATTGATGCCTGTCTACAGCAACACATTTTTAGCAAAGTTACCTTGGCTACTATCCAACAGATGGTTGAAAGCATTACAGACAGCAGCCCATGGAGAAGCATAGAGTATTCCACTATAATCAGCAATGTATCCATCTGTCCCAGATCAGCACTGAACAAGGTCTCAGCCTTGAACTTAAGTTTTCCATTGGAATGCACAAGAAATCTGTTAATTTGAATATCATCATCAAAAACTAGAGGTTCAATGACAGCAAATTCCAGAAGGGTTACTCAAGGGTTAAATTCTGCAGTCATTGGCAAATTATGCCTTGATCTGTATCTCCTCTGAAAAAGCTGGAGTTGTCATCATGAACTTTACATCTTACTCAGTGACAGAGATATACTAGTAAACCCATCTCTAAAACCACATAGGAATGTGTGTTTAAGTGTAAGTAACAGCTCAGCGCCTGGCAAAGGGCGAGCCTCACTTATGTAATATTTATTTTGATATTGATGCCTTTATTATTTATTAATTTATTCAAAGAATTAAATATAGTGGAACCTCAGTTGTCGAACTTAATTCATTCCAGATGTCAGCTCGACAACCAGAATGGTCAACAAGCAAACTAACTTTTCCATAAAGAATAATGTAAATAGAATTCGTTCCAGACCAGAAATGACAGCATAATTGTTAATAATAATAATAATAATAATAATAATAATAATAATAATAATAATAATAATAATAGCGTGTATGCACCTGGAGAAGAGAGAAGTGTAGAGGAGAGAGAGAGAGATTTTGGGAAATGTTGAGTGAATGCGTGGGGAGTTTTGAATCAAGTGTGAGAGTAATCGTGGTTGGGGATTTCAATGCTAAAGTGGGTAAAAATGTTATGGATGGAGTAGTAGGTAAATTTGGGGTGCCAGGGGTAAATGTAAATGGGGAGCCTTTAATTGAGCTATGTGTAGAAAGAGATTTGGTAATAAGTAATACATATTTTATGAAAAAGAGGATAAATAAATTTACAAGGTATGATGTAGCACGTAATGAAAGTAGTTTATTAGATTATGTATTGGTGGATAAAAGGTTGATGGGTAGGCTCCAGGATGTACATGTTTATAGAGGGGCAACTGATATATCGGATCATTATTTAGTTGTAGCTACAGTTAGAGTAAGAGGTAGATGGGAAAAGAGGAAGGTGGCAACAACAAGTAAGAGGGAGGTGAAAGTGTATAAACTAAGGGAGGAGGAAGTTCGGGTGAATTATAAGCGACTATTGGCAGAAAGGTGGGCTAGTGCAAAGATGAGTAGTGGGGGGGTTGAAGAGGATTGGAATAGTTTTAAAAATGCAGTATTAGAATGTGGGGCAGAAGTTTGTGGTTATAGGAGGGTGGGGGCAGGAGGAAAGAGGAGTGATTGGTGGAATGATGAAGTAAAGGGTGTAATAAAAGAGAAAAAGGTAGCTTATGAGAGGTTTTTACAAAGCAGAAGTGTTATAAGAAAAGCAGAGTATATGGAGAGTAAAACAAAGGTAAAGAGAGTGGTGAGAGAGTGCAAAAGGAGAGCAGATGATAGAGTGGGAGAGGCACTGTCAAGAAATTTTAATGAAAATAAGAAAAAATTTTGGAGTGAGTTAAACAAGTTAAGAAAGCCTAGGGAAAGTATGGATTTGTCAGTTAAAAACAGAGTAGGGGAGTTAGTAGATGGGGAGATGGAGGTATTAGGTAGATGGCGAGAATATTTTGAGGAACTTTTAAATGTTAAGGAAGAAAGAGAGGCAGTAATTTCATGCACTGGTCAGGGAGGTATACCATCTTTTAGGAGTGAAGAAGAGCAGAATGTAAGTGTGGGGGAGGTACGTGAGGCATTACGTAGAATGGAAGGGGGTAAAGCAGCTGGAACTGATGGGATCATGACAGAAATGTTAAAAGCAGGGGGGGATATAGTGTTGGAGTGGTTGGTACTTTTGTTTAATAAATGTAAGAAAGAGGGGAAGGTACCTAGGGATTGGTGGAGAGCATGTATAGTCCCTTTATATAAAGGGAAAGGGGACAAAAGAGACTGTAAAAATTATAGAGGAATAAGTTTACTGAGTATACCAGGAAAAGTGTACGGTAGGGTTATAATTGAAAGAATTAGAGGTAAGACAGAATGTAGGATTGCGGATGAGCAAAGAGGTTTCAGAGTGGGTAGGGGATGTGTAGATCAAGTGTTTACATTGAAGCATATGTGTGAACAGTATTTAGATAAAGGTAGGGAAGTTTTTATTGCATTTATGGATTTAGAAAAGGCATATGATAGAGTGGATAGAGGAGCAATGTGGCAGATGTTGCAAGTATATGGAATAGGTGGTAAGTTATTAAATGCTGTAAAGAGTTTTTATGAGGATAGCGAGGCTCAGGTTAGGGTGTGTAGAAGAGAGGGAGACTACTTCCCGGTAAAAGTAGGTCTTAGACAGGGATGTGTAATGTCACCATAGTTGTTTAATATATTTATAGATGGGGTTGTAAAGGAAGTAAATGCTACGGTGTTCAGGAGAGGGGTGGGATTAAATTTTGGGGAATCAAATTCAAAATGGGAATTGACACAGTTACTTTTTGCTGATGATACTGTGCTTATGGGAGATTCTAAAGAAAAATTGCAAAGGTTAGTGGATGAGTTTGGGAATGTGTGTAAAGGTAGAAAGTTGAAAGTGAACATAGAAAAGAGTAAGGTGATGAGGGTATCAAATGATTTAGATAAAGAAAAATTGGATATCAAATTGGAGAGGAGGAGTATGGAAGAAGTGAATGTTTTCAGATACTTGGGAGTTGACGTGTCGGCGGATGGATTTATGAAGGATGAGGTTAATCATAGAATTGATGAGGGTAAAAAGGTGAGTGGTGCGTTGAGGTATATGTGGAGTCAAAAAACCTTATCTACGGAGGCAAAGAAGGGAATGTATGAAAGTATAGTAGTACCAACACTCTTATATGGATGTGAAGCTTGGGTGGTAAATGCAGCAGCGAGGAGACGGTTGGAGGCAGTGGAGATGTCCTGTTTAAGGGCAATGTGTGGTGTAAATATTATGCAGAAAATTCGGAGTGTGGAAATTAGGAAAAGGTGTGGAGTTAATAAAAGTATTAGTCAGAGGGCAGAAGAGGGGTTGTTGAGGTGGTTTGGTACTTTAGAGAGAATGGATCAAAGTAGAATGACATGGAAAGCATATAAATCTATAGGGGAAGGAAGGCGGGGTAGGGGTCGTCCTCGAAAGGGTTGGAGAGAGGGGGTAAAGGAGGTTTTGTGGGCAAGGGGCTTGGACTTCCAGCAAGCGTGCGTGAATGTGTTAGATAGGAGTGAATGGAGACGAATGGTACTTGGGACCTGACGATCTGTTGGAGTGTGAGCAGGGTAATATTTAGTGAAGGGATTCAGGGAAACCGGTTATTTTCATATAGTCGGACTTGAGTCCTGGAAATGGGAAGTACAATGCCTGCACTTTAAAGGAGGGGTTTGGGATATTGGCAGTTTGGAGGGATATGTTTTGTATCTTTATATGTGTATGCTTCTAAACTGTTGTATTCTGAGCACCTCTGCAAAAACAGTGATAATGTGTGAGTGTGGTGAAAGTGTTGAATGATGATGAAAGTATTTTCTTTTGGGGAATTTTCTTTCTTTTTTGGGTCACCCTGCCTCGGTGGGAGACGGCCGACTTGTTGAAAAAAAAAAAAAATGTACTAATATATAAACAGTGTATAAAATTATACAGCACATGGAAACTGTAAAAATGAATACTAAATGAAAAGGTAACTGAAATATTGTACAGTAAATGAAAATTTCACTGCCTCTTACCTGTCAGGGGAGAGCTAATGGCAAAATTCTAGCGGCTTTAACTCTTGCAGGAGAAAACTGGTGGGTTTACATGTGAGAGAATGGGTCTTCATGATCAGTGTGTGCAGTATAAAAAAAAATTCTGCAGTACACAGTGCATAATGAGAAAAAACTTCGACCGTGTTTTTGGTTTAAAACAGCAACTTTGCGGTGTGTTTTCGCATGGTATTTACAGTTGTATTCACATTTTCTTGATCTCAATTAATAGAATGGAAGATATATTACAGAAATAGAGATGATTTTGATTGGTTTTATTAGTCAAAATATCTTGAAATTGAGCTCAAAATAGCGGAAATGTTTGATTTTTGCTGATGTTCAAGAGTAAACATATCATGTCACGTGTCCAATACACATCAACTGGCCGGTCTAATATGCATTCACAAATGTGCTGATATCATTTATACAATTATTACAATTATGCAGTAGTATGAATAACTAAATCTTCTGTTTTTTGTGTGAATAAAAATTCAAAATGAAAAGCATGCATAATATAAAGAGGGGCTGGAGAAGTGACTAATGAACAGATAAAATGGTATTTTAGTGCTAGGAATGTTTGCATTGTTTATGCTGGACTCTATTTTGAAATTGGCCTTTCTTGAATTTTGTGTGAAATTGACCAAATTAGTAATTTCAGATCACTTTATTGGGTAGTTGAAATAGGTAAATGGGTAGTTTCTTGTACTCACTCAATAGAATAAAAGGAGTTCTAGCAAAATAGCTATGAGTTTGGTCGACTGGAACAATGGAATTGGCCCAAAATAGGGCTCAAGTGGGCGATATCGCTGAGACCACTAATATCTCGATGGTGTAATTCCATAAGTTTTCCATCATATTTCATATTTATGGTTTCATTACCTTCACAAGATGCACAGCAAGAGCTCAAGAGATGTTCACAGCACACACGTTAGTCGCTATGCTGACTGAGACCCACACTGTGGACTCTGTCTGGTGATCACATGATCTGAGTGTTGTTGATTGATAACGAAGACCACGTACGAAAACCAAATTGAATAAATCGGTTCAAAAACCAATTTGTTCAACAACTAGTCTGTTCGACAACCAAGGTTCCACTGTATTACAGTTACTCTTCTGCTTTACCATAACATCAATAAGAGCAGCCTCATAAGAATGAAAACTCCTGATGTTCTTGTTCAGTTCGTTCCATTCATTGTTCTCCCAGAGGATATATACATTGAGAAGTGCATTTCTCTCAGTATATTTTGCTAAGAGTTTAATCACTGGTTTGGAAATTACAATATTCTTGAATGACAATTATTGAAGGTTATGACTGAGGGTAGATCTGTCATATGTCAGACACTACAACTTAGCTAAACATTGATGTAATTTGTATCATCAGGGAAAAGTTTTAATAATATTTTCAACAACACTTGTGTCCCACATCTATCACTAATATAATACAATTCTTTATTTCATAGTCACTGTGTTTGCATAACATACAGTAATCTATAGGCCCACAGTATGTGTATGTTGAATATTGATGAAGGAATTCAGGGAAACTAGTTAGCTAGACTTAAGTTCTGGAGGTGGGAAGTACAGTGCCTTCACTCTGAAGGATGGGTGAGGATGTTGTGGTTCTGGAGGTGGGAAATACAGTGCCTTCACTCTGAAGGATGGGTGAGGATGTTGTGGTTCTGGAGGTGGGAAGTACAGTGCCTTCACTCTGAAGGATGGGTGAGGATGTTGTGGTTCTGGAGGTGGGAAGTACAGTGCCTTCACTCTGAAGGATGGGTGAGGATGTTGTGGTTCTGGAGGTGGGAAGTACAGTGCCTTCACTCTGAAGGATGGGTGAGGATGTTGTGGTTCTGGAGGTGGGAAGTACAGTGCCTTCACTCTGAAGGATGGGTGAGGATGTTGTGGTTCTGGAGGTGGGAAGTACAGTGCCTTCACTCTGAAGGATGGGTGAGGATGTTGTGGTTCTGGAGGTGGGAAGTACAGTGCCTTCACTCTGAAGGATGGGTGAGGATGTTGTGGTTCTGGAGGTGGGAAGTACAGTGCCTTCACTCTGAAGGATGGGTGAGGATGTTGTGGTTCTGGAGGTGGGAAGTACAGTGCCTTCACTCTGAAGGATGGGTGAGGATGTTGTGGTTCTGGAAGTGGGAAGTACAGTGCCTTCACTCTGAAGAATGGGTGAGGATGTTGTGATTCTGGAGGTGGGAAGTACAGTGCCTTTACTCTGAAGGATGGGTGAGGATGTTGTGGTTCTGGAAGTGGGAAGTACAGTGCCTTCACTCTGAAGAATGGGTGAGGATGTTGTGGTTCTGGAGGTGGGAAGTACAGTGCCTTTACTCTGAAGGATGGGTGAGGATGTTGTGGTTCTGGAGGTGGGAAGTACAGTGCTTTCACTCTGAAGGATGGGTGAGGATCTTGCAGTTCTGGAGGTGGGAAGTACAGTACTTGCACTCTGAAGGATGGGTGAGGATGTTGTGGTTCTGGAGGTGGGAAGTACAGTGCCTTCACTCTGAAGGATGGGTGAGAATGTTGTGGTTCTGGAAGTGGGAAGTACAGTGCCTTCACTCTGAAGGATGGGTGAGAATGTTGTGGTTCTGGAAGTGGGAAGTACAGTGCCTTCACTCTGAAGGATGGGTGAGGATGTTGTGGTTCTGGAAGTGGGAAGTACAGTGCCTTCACTCTGAAGGATGGGTGAGGATGTTGTGGTTCTGGAAGTGGAAAATACAGTGCCTTCACTCTGAAGGATGGGTGAGAATGTTGTGGTTCTGGAAGTGGGAAGTACAGTGCCTTCACTCTGAAGGATGGGTGAGGATGTTGTGGTTCTGGAGGTGGGAAGTACAGTGCCTTCACTCTGAAGGATGAGTGAGGATGTTGTGGTTCTGGAAGTGGGAAGTACAGTGCCTTCACTCTGAAGGATGGGTGAGGATGTTGTGGTTCTGGAAGTGGGAAGTACAGTGCCTTCACTCTGAAGGATGGGTGAGGATGTTGTGGTTCTGGAAGTGGGAAGTACAGTGCCTTCACTCTGAAGGATGGGTGAGAATGTTGTGGTTCTGGAAGTGGGAAGTACAGTGCCTTCACTCTGAAGGATGGGTGAGGATGTTGTGGTTCTGGAAGTGGGAAGTACAGTGCCTTCACTCTGAAGGATGGGTGAGAATGTTGTGGTTCTGGAAGTGGGAAGTACAGTGCTTTCACTCTGAAGGATGGGTGAGGATGTTGTGGTTCTGGGAGTGGGAAGTACAGTGCCTTCACTCTGAAGGATGGGTGAGGATGTTGTGGTTCTGGAGGTGGGAAGTACAGTGCCTTCACTCTGAAGGATGGGTGAGGATGTTGCAGTTCTGGAGGTGGGAAGTACAGTGCCTTCACTCTGAAGGATGGGTGAGGATGTTGTGGTTCTGGAGGTGGGAAGTACAGTGCCTTCACTCTGAAGGATGGGTGAGGATGTTGTGGTTCTGGAAGTGGGAAGTACAGTGCCTTCACTCTGAAGGATGGGTGAGGATGTTGTGGTTCTGGAGGTGGGAAGTACAGTACTTGCACTCTGAAGGATGGGTGAGAATGGTGTACTACAGAGGACCATCTGAATGGTGATGCCAGAACACCTCTGGTAACACAGTGATTGAATGAGTGATGGTGAATGTACTTCCTCTTTCTTGGGTCACCCTACCTCAGTGGAAGATAACCAGTGCATGAAAAAAAGAGTAAGACATACTTGATATTCATGTTTACTCTCTCCCACATTCTTCTTCTTTCAACGTACCAGCCGTATCCCACTGAGGTGGGGTGGCCCAAAAGGAAAAACGAAAGTTTCTCCTTTTAAATTTAGTAATATATACAGGAGAAGGGGTTACTAGCCCATTTTTCCCAGCATTTTAGTTGTCTCTTACAACACACATGGCTTACGGAGGAAGAATTCTGTTCCACTTCCCCATGGAGATAAGAGGAAATAAACAAGAACAAGAACTAGAAAGAAAATAGAAGAAAACCCAGAGGGGTGTGTATATATATGCTTGTACATGTATGTGTAGTGTGACCTAAGTGCAAGTAGAAGTAGCAAGACGTACCTGAAATCTTGCATGTTTAACCCTTTCAGGGGTCCAGAGGCCAAATTTCAAAGCGTGCACCAGTGTCCAAGAATTTTCAAAAAAAATTTTTTGTTATTTTTGCTTATGAAATGGTAGAGAATCTTTTTCTGAAGGTAATAAAACAAAAAGTGTGAAATTTGATGGAAAATTGACGAAATTATGCTCTCGTGAATTTTGATGTTTCAGCGATATTTACGAATCGGAGATTTTGCTGACTTTGACTCCCATTTTAGGCCAATTACATTATTCCAGTCGACCAAATTCTTAGCTATTTCACTAGTATTACTTCTATTCTATCAACTGAGCACAAGAAATCGCCCAGTCAACTGTTTCAACTACAAAATAAAGTGGTGGGCAGGTAGGACACATAGGCAACAGTTAGACAACTTTATTCCGAAACGTTTCGCCTACACAGTAGGCTTCTTCAGTCGAATACAGAAAATAGGCAGGAACAGTAGAGATGTGAAAACGATGTAATCAGTCCATCACCCTTGAAGTTGTAGATTTGAGGTTGTCAGTCCCTCAGCCTGGAGAAGTTCAGTTCCATAGTCTAGAACTATCTGAAGATCAAGGGACAGTGCGGAGACTTAACCCTTTGGGGGTTTTGGTGGTACTAGTACGTCTTACGCGTAGGGGTTTTTGACGTACTAGTACTCATAAATTCTAGCGGCCTCAAATCTAGTGGGAGAAAGCTGGTAGGCCTTCATATGAAAGAATGGGTCTATGTGGTCTGTGTGCACAGTCTAAAAAAAATCCTGCAGCACACAGTGCATAATGAGAAAAAAAAAACTTTGACCATTTTTTTTTTAATAAATCAGCGACTTTGCAGTGTATTTTCGTATGGTATTTATTGTTGTATTCTAGTTTTCTTGGTCTCATTTCATAGAATGGAAGACATATTACAGAAATTGAGATGATTTTGACTGGTTTTACAATGAAAGGTGCCTTGAAATTGAGCTCAAAGTAGCAGAAATGTTCGATTTTTACCAAACTTCAAAAGTAAACAAATCGTGCCAAGCGTGCAATACACGTCAACTGGTGAGTCTAATATTCTTTCACAAGTGCACCAATAATATTTATACCATTTTTTACACTAATGCAGTAGTCTGCATAACAGTAAATCTTATATTTTTTGTGAAAATAAAAATTCAAAGTGGAAAGCAAAAGAATATAAGAGGGGCCTTGAGACGTGACTAATGACTAGAGGAAATGTCATTTTAGTGCCAGGAATGTCTTTCTTGTTTATTCTGGACCCTATTCGGAAATTGGCATCTTTTGAAATTTGTGTGAAATTGGCAAAATTGCTAAATTCTGACCACTGTACTGGATAGTTGAATTTCATAAATGGGTGGTTTCTTGCACCCATTCGATAGAAAAAATGGAGTTCTAGCGAAATATTCATGTTTTTTGTCGACTAGTACAGTGAAATTGGCCGAAAATGGGGCTCAAAGTGGGCAAAATCGCTGATTCGTAAACATCGCCGAGACCGCAAACTTTGCGAGAGCATAATTCCGTAAGTTTTCTATCAAATTTCAAACTTTTGGCGCTGTATAGTCCTTGTGGCTTAGCGCTTCTTTTTGATTATAATAATAATAATAATCAAACTTTTGGTGTCTTTATGATCGGGAAAAGATTCTCTATCTTTTCATAAGAGAAAATAATTTTTTTTTTTTTTTTAAATTTGGCCGACCCTGAGAACGAGTTTCGGAGAGGGCCTGTCGACCCTCAAAGGGTTAAATACTGTCGGAAGGAGAGGTGCAGAGTGGTAGCAGTGAGAATGCAGCCACTGAGAGGCCACGTCCCTCTCAGATCAAACAATTCTCACTTGAAAAAGTTGTTCAAGGTGTTTTCTGTACCAAGATGCCATTGTGTTGCAGTGTCTGACAGGGTGAATATCAAAATGGTATACAATACCGACAGGTTGGTAGGTAAGACACATAGGCAACAGTTAGACAACTTTATTCCGAAACGTTTCCCCTACACAGTAGGCTTCTTCAGTCGAATACAGAAAATAGGCAGGAACAGTAGAGATGTGAAAACGATGTAATCAGTCCATCACCCTTCGTTTTACACTCTCCCACATTAATAATATATATTTCACTTACAGGTTTTAATCAAGGAAAAGAGCACTGACACCTTGGTAGATGATGTTGCACCTTTTTTGAAATTAATTACTGCCAAGTATGGACTTAGACAACCCAAGAAAGAAGGAAAATGGGTAACTATCTTCAGAATGATTATCTGCAAACAGTACATGTTGTCCTACAGAACAGAGTATTGTTTTTCCTGCATGTGAGATGCACTTTTGAATTAGATGCACCCTCAGTCAATGTGTTTTGTTGTAGTGTTTTGTATTGTGTTGTAGTGTATTGCAGTATGTTGTAGTGTGGTATTATGTTGTAGTGTGTTGTAATGTGTTGTAGTGTTAAAATGTGTTGTAGTGTGTTGCAGTATGTTGTAGTGTGTAGTATTATGTTGTAGTGTGTTGTAGTGTGTTGTAATGTGTTGTAGTGTTGTAATGTGTTGTAGTGTGTTGTAATGTGTTGTGGTGTGTTATGGTGTGTTGTAATGTGTGGTATTATGTTGTAGTGTGTTGTAATGTGTTGTAATGTTAAAATGTGTTGTAGTGTGTTGCAGTATGTTGTAGTGTGTAGTATTATGTTGTAGTGTGTTGTAGTGTTAAAATGTGTTGTAGTGTGTTGCAGTATGTTGTAGTGTGTAGTATTATGTTGTAGTGTGTTGTAGTGTGTTGTAATGTGTTGTAGTGTTGTAATGTGTTGTAGTGTGTTGTAATGTGTTGTGGTGTGTTATGGTGTGTTGTAATGTGTGGTATTATGTTGTAGTGTGTTGTAATGTGTTGTAGCATTATAATGTGTTGTAGTGTGTTGCAGTATGTTGTAGTGTGTAGTATTATGTTGTAGTGTGTTGTAGTGTGTTGTAATGTGTTGTAGTGTTGTAATGTGTTGTAGTGTGTTGTGGTGTGTTATAGCATGTTGCAGTGTGTTGTATTCTGTGGTATTAAGTTATAGTGTGTTGTGGTGTGTTATAGTGTGCTGCAGTGTGTTCTATTGTGTGGTATTATGTTATAGTGTGTTGTATTGTGTTGTAGTGTGTTGTGGTGTGTTATAGTATGTTGCAGTGTGTTGTATTGTGTGGTATTATGTTATAGTGTGTTGTAGTGTATTGTAGTGTGTTGTGGTGTGTTGTAATGTGTTGTGGTGTGTTGTAATGTGTTGTGGTGTGTTGTAATGTGTTGTAGTGTGTTGTAGTGCATTGCAGTATGTTATAATATTTGGTATTATGTTGTAGCGTGTTGTGGTGTGTTATAGTGTGTTGCAGTGTGTTGTATTGTGTGGTATTATGTTATAGTGTGTTGTATTGTGTTGTAGTGTGTTGTGGTGTGTTATAGTATGTTGCAGTGTGTTGTATTGTGTGGTATTATGTTATAGTGTGTTGTAGTGTATTGTAGTGTGTTGTGGTGTGTTGTAGTGTGTTGTGGTGTGTTGTAATGTGTTGTGGTGTGTTGTAATGTGTTGTGGTGTGTTGTAATATGTTGTAGTATGTTCTGGTGTGTTGTAATATATTGTAGTGTGTTGTAATGTGTTGTTGTGTGTTGTGGTATGTTGTAATGCATTGTAGTGTGTTGTAGTGCATTGTAGTATGTTATAATATTTGGTATTATGTTGCAGTGTGTTGTAGTATGTTGTAATGTGTGGTATTATTATGTTGTAGTGTCTTGGGGTATGTTGTAGTGAGCTGTGGTGTGTTATAATGTGTTGGGGCTTGTTGTAGAGTGTTGTGTGGTATTATGTTGTAGTGTCTTGTGGTGTGTTGTAGTGTGTTTTATAGTGTTGCAGTGTGTTGTAGAGTGTTGTAGAGTATTGTAGAGTGTTGTAGTGCATTGTAGAGTATTGCAGAGTGATGTAGTGCATTGAAGAGTTTTGCAATATGTAGTAGTATGTTATAGTATGTTGTATAATGTTGTGGAGTATCATATCCCTGTGATCCCCATTGGGGAGGGGAACTTTTACTTTTGCACTCAACGTCATCTTCCACGATGCATTTCTCAAACCGTGTGAAGATCAAACCAAGAAGTTGGACAGTAAATGACTTGCCCAAACTACCACTTACAACTGCTGTTAGCAGCAAATTGCAGGTTAAATATAATGCAATTCTATCGCTCCAAGAGGGTTTCGTTGTAGTCTGCTCTGACAACATTGAAGCCGAGAAACTTATCACCACAGACACTAAACCACTCTTGACGAACAAGGATTTCAAGTCATGACTTCCCCAGCTTTGAGGGTCAAGAGAACTGTGTTTCTTAAATGACTGGACAAACACATCACAACCCAGGCTATTGAAGAAATCAAGTCATCAATAGAAGACCAGAATCCTTGGGCCATGGTGGAACACATTACCAAAATTCCTGATGCTTCTTCGCTGATGTCAACGTGGCAACCCAAGTTCTTGCAGAGGGACTGGCAATCCACTACTTCCTTATCAACCCAAGTTACATTGAAGCCAAGAGATTCCAACACATCACACAGTGTTAAAGCTGTTACTGTTATCTTCATACCACCAAGGATTGTCCTACCAAGGATAAGAAGTTCTGCTCAACCTGTGGCAACAAAGGATATGATTTCAAGGCTTGCACCACCTCCACTCCACCTAAATGCCTGAACTGCAAAAATATGCACCACACCTTCTCTGCTAAATGCCCAACAAGATGAGAAGTTCTCAAGAAACAACTAGAACAACAAAAGAAAACAACTGCTAAATCTCCAACATATGCTGCAATTACAAAACTGTAAGCAGACGCCACCAAAATTCTCAAGGCCACTCAAACTGCATCCTCCATCCTTACCACCAATACCTCCTGACAAATCCACAAAAATCCTCTACTGCATGATGTATGCCCATATGCACAATGTAGCTATACCTGGATCATTCAACTCCACTATCAATAAACTCTTCAAGATAAACAACATGCCCAGGTTTACATTTCTGGAATCTCCACCTTCTACAGACATAATCAAGACCACCTCAATTATTGTCAATACCTATCTCCACACCAGAAAGCTCTACTCCAACAGCTCCACCGCCACCATCATCTACATGTGTTGAGACACCGCAAAATCCCACCAATGAGAGGCCACCATCGACTTCTTCCACCACCACTGAAATGGACCAATCAGTGACCTCACCCCATCCACCCCAACCATCAGCCAAGAGAGCTAAAACACTACCACCTGTTGAAGAAATCCCCACTTCCTCAGTACACACTGACACTCTTTCAAATGTTACCACTGTCAGCCCTCTTGTGGCTTCCCCTGCCCTTGATCGTCAGCCTGAACTCACAGCTTGGCCTGGAGTCAGGTTCTACACAACTGACCAATACAGTGATGAAATGATTTCTCAAGAAATCTATAGTTGCCTCCTGGATGGGATTGTTAAGTTTACCTCCAAAACAGTTCCATCCACTAGTAAGCTTCCTATCTTCCAATCACCATGAAGCTGAATTCCCCAGTGCTCTGGCTGCTGCCTAAAGCTGGAGTGTGGCTCCAATGGACCCTTTACTGGTCACTTTCTCAGCCCTTTCTGACATTGCCTGCTGCTATGCAGCTTCATCAGCCTTCTTCACATTGCCAGCTTCCATGCAGCTGGCATGCCCTTCAAGACACTTCTATGACTGGGAGCTAAGGCTGGGTCACAATCTGGAAAAGACCTGGGCTGGCAAATATACTGGCGAATCTACAGCTGGAACTGTTATGGAGTGTTGTATTGTAGAATATTGTAGTGTGTTGCAGAGAGACGTAGTGCATTGTAGAATTTTGTAATGCCGTGGAACCTTGGTAATCAAACTTAATACATTCCAGAAGGCTATTCGAGTGCCAGTCCGAATATTGAACGAATTTTTCCTAACTAATTTTCTTTTTGGTTGGCTGTTATCACTAATCTTCATAGGCCCCATGGTGACTTATTTATACAAATAATATAAAAAAACACCAAAAAATGCAAAGAAATACGAAATCGTTAACAGTGAAGTTCTGGCAGGTCACGTTTGTTCGGTGGAGTGCTGAGCTTTGTTTGTGTAGGGAGCTGTGTGAGTACTGAGGTTCTACTGTATATGGTAGTATGTTGTATAGTGTTGTGGAGAGTTTTGTGGTAATAAGTTGTGGAGTGTTGTAGAGTATTGTAGAGTGTTATAGTGTATTGTAGAGTGTTCTACTGTATTATAGACTATTCTGCAATATTGTTGAGTGTTATGCATTGTAGAGTGTTGTAGTGTGTTGTATTGTGTTGTAGTGTGTGGTATCAGCCACTTCCTCAGTAATGTAGTACTTTATATATATTTATTAGTGTCATGTTAGTGATCTATATCTCATTGTCATACAACATGTACAGTGTTCCTGAAATAGTTTAGTCTTACCCATAAAACTGTGTATGTAAGGGCACCCACAGTCTGAATATTCTACCTTGGTAAATTCAACAGTGTTCACCAAAATCTGCATCCAAAATGGAATAGCATGTACCATGAAAGCCTTTTCACATGATTTTCAATTTTGAATGCACCTTTGCAATTTTTTTTAAAACATCAGCTGTTTCCCACCAAGGCAAGGCGACCCAAAAAGAAAGAAAAACCCAAAATGAAAAAAAAACTTTCATCATTCAACACTTTCTCCATCATTCATACATAATCACTGTCTTTGCAGAGGTGCCCAGATATGACAGTTTAAATGTCACTCCAAACAGTAAATATCTCAAACCTCTCAATTATTGTGCTTCCCACCTCCAGGACTCAAGTCTGGCTAACTGGTTTCCCTGAATTCCTTCACAAAATATTACCCTGCTCACAATCCAACAGCTCATCAGGTCCCAAAAGCCATTCATCTCCATTCACTCCTATCTAACATGCTCACACATGCCTACTACATGTCCAGGCCCATGCATACAAAACCTCTTTTACCCCATCCCTCCATCCTTTCTTAGGATGACCCTTACCCCTCCTCCCCTCCACTACAGATTTATATGCCCTCCAAGTCATTCTATTTTGCTCCATTCTCTCTAAATGACCAAACCACCTCAACAACCCCTCTTCAGCCCTCTGAATAATACTTTTGTAACTCCACACCTCCACCTAATTTCCGCACTGCTAACTTTCAGCATAATATTTACACCATACGTTGCCCTTAAACACGACATCTCCACTGCCTCCAACCTCCTCCTCACTGCAGCATTTACAACTCATGCTTCACACCCATATAAGAGTGTTTGCACCACTATTCCCTCGTACATTCCCTTCTTTGCTTCCATGGATAACTTTTTTGTCACCACAGACACCTCAGTGCACCACTCACCTTGTTTCCTTCATCAATTCTATGGTTAACCTTATCTTTCATAAACCCATCTGCTGACAAATCTACTCCCAAATACCTGAACACATTCACTTCTTCCATACTCCCTCCCTCCAATGTGATACCCAGTTTTTCATTACCTAACTCATTTGATACCCTCATCACTTTACTCTTATCTATGTTCACTTTCATCTTTACACACCCTCCCAAACTCATCCACTAACCTTTGCAACTTTTCTTTAGAATCTCCCAAAAGCACAGTATCTTCAGCAAAAAGTAACTGTGTCAACTCCTATTTTGTATTTCCCATAATTTAATCCCACCCCTCTCCACAACACCCTAGCATTTACTTCTTTTACAACCCCATCTATAAATATGTTAAACAACCATGGTGACATTACACATCGCTGTCTAAGACCTACTTTTACCGGGAAGTATTCTCCCTCTCTCCTACACACACTAACCTGAGCCTCACTATCCTCATAAAAACTCTTTACAGCATTACACACTTACTCACCTATGTACTCCCACATCATAACTGAAACAATCACATTGAACCTTTTATCCATTGCTGACAGGAATATAATTGAATCATTGTTTTCACAAAAAGCATTTTCGAATATAAATATATCTTTGTATTATGCAAATTTTGATTCATTTATAATTAATAATCTACTGTACAACTATGAAATAATTACTATCCTACTGTACAACTATGATATACTCCTTAGTGTTAAGTAGACTGTAAGCCAATAATGTTAAGTTGGGCCATAATGCCTAGGCATAATAGAGGCTCTCTTTGCATTGCAGCCCACTATTGTAAATACAAAATCTCAATGTACTGTTTGCAAAGACATAAAATAAATAAATAAATAAATTTAGTAACTTACTACCTATTCCATATACTTGCACATCTGCCACATTGCTCCCCTATCCAAACTATCATATGCCTTTTCTAAATCCATAAATGCAATGAAAACATCCCTACCTTTATCTAAATATTGTTCGCATATATGCTTCAATGTAAACACTTGATCTACACATCCCCTACCCACTCTGAAACCTTCTTGCTCATCCGCAATCCTACATTCTGTCTTACCTCTAATTCTTTCAATTATAACCCTACCGTACACTTTTCCTGGTATGCTCAGTAAACTTATTCCCCTATAATTTTTATAATATCTTTTGTCCCCCTTTCCCTTATATAAAGGAATTATACATGCTCTCTTATTATTATTATTATTATTATTATTATTATTATTATTATTATTATTATTACTATTATTATTATTATTATATATAAGTGAGTGTGACAAAGAAATCAGTTTATTTTCTCTGATGTAAATGGTTTAGAAAACCCACAAGTTGAAGAATGAGACACTTGTGTAACATTTGGGAATCTTTGATGAGGAAACATTTTACCAGCCAGTGGCTTTTTCAGTCTGAAACAGAGAAGAACAGTTGAAGATGAGGAGAAGTTTGAGGTAATCAGTCCCTCAGCCTGGAGTCGATGTGTTCAGTCCATCAATCTTGAGAAAAGTCACTGGCTGGTGAAACATTTCCTCAATAAAGATTCCCAGATGTTGCACAAGTGTCTCATTTTTCAATTTGCTTTCTTCAAAAAGACCGTCCCGTTCTGTTAGTTTCATTAATGTTAATTGTTGCAGAAGCGACAGTACAAGTGTCCACACTGTGACTATGCTTGCAACTTTAACTCGTCTTTCAACCGTCACTTACGACTTCATGATGGAGTGATGCCTTATAAATGCGGTCACTGCAACTTCCATGCCAGAGAGTCGTATCTTGTTCGTAAACATTGCTCCAAGTTTCACAAGGTCAGCAATAACTCTCTACTAACACTAATACTCTATATTTCTATACACCTACCATCCGACTTACGACCGAGTTCAGTTCCGAGAAACCGGTCGTAAGTCGAAATGGACGTAAGTCGAACTTTACTACTGAATATCAACATCACATTTTTGTAATGACTTTATTTTATTGTTTTATTTTGGTATTTCATGTTTTACTTTACTTTTTATGCTGTTAGTACTGTATTTTATACTGTAAGGTTTAGAAAAAACACTGTGTACAACACAAATAGTTGTTTATTTCCCAGAAATTTGGCAAAAAAAACACAGTCGTAAGTCGAGTGGTCGTAAGTCGAGCAGGTTGGATGGTTGGTGTATTTTTCTCCCATTTGTGTACTGTGATGTATGTAGGTATGTATGTATGTACACCCCGAGGCGGGGTGGCCCAAAAGGAAAAACGAAAGGTTCTCCTTTTACATTTAGTAATATATACAGGAGAAGGGGTTACTAGCCCCTTGCTCCTGGTATTTTAGTCACCTCTTACAACACGCATGGCTTATGGAGGAAGAATTCTGTTCCACTTCCCCATGGAGATAAGAGGAAATAAACAAGAACAAGAACTTGAAAGAAAATAGAAGAAAACCCATAGGGGTGTGTATATATATGCTAGTATATGTATGTGTAGTGCGACCTAAGTGTATGTACGTAGAAGTAGCAAGACGTACCTGAAATCTTGCATGTTTATGAGACAGAAAAAAGGACACCAGCAATCCCACCATCATGTAAAGCAATTACAGGCTTCTGTTTTACACTCACTTGGCAGGACGATAGTACCTCCCTGGGCAGTTGCTGTCTACCAACCTACTACCTACAAATATATAAAAATATACATAGGTAGTAGGTTGGTAGATAGCAACCACCCAGGGAGGTACTACCGTCCTGCTAAGTGAGTGTAAAATGAAAGCCTGTAATTGTTTTACATGATGGTAGGATTGCTGGTGTCCATTTTTCTGTCTCATGAACATGCAAGATTTCAGGTATGTCTTGCTTCTTCTACTTACACTTAGGTCACACTACACATACATGTACAAGCATATATATACATACATACCCCTCTGGGTTTTTTTCTATTTTCTTACTAGTTCTTGTTCTTGTTTATTTCCTCTTATCTCCATGGGGAAGTGGAACAGAATTCTTCCTCCGTAAGCTATGCGTGTTGTAAGAGGCGACTAAAATGCCAGGAGCAAGGGGCTAGTAACCCCTTCTCCTGTATATATTACTAAATGTGAAAGGAGAAACTTTTGTTTTTCCTTTTGGGCCACCCCGCCTCGGTGGGATACGGCCGGTGTGTTGAAAGAAAGAAGATGGCCGACTTGTTAAAAGAAAAATATATATATATACATGTGTATATATATAGTATATATATATATATATACATATATATACATATATATATATATACATATATATACATATATATATATATATATACATATATATACATATATATACATATATATATTTCTTTCTTTCTTTCAACACACCGGCCGTATCCCACCGAGGCGGGGTGGCCCAAAAGGAAAAACGAAAGTTTCTCCTTTTACATTTAGTAATATATACAGGAGAAGAGGTTACTAGCCCCTTGCTCCCGGCATTTTAGTTGCCTCTTACAACACGCATGGCTTACGGAGGAAGAATTCTGTTCCACTTCCCCATGGAGATAAGAGGAAATAAACAAGAATAAGAACTAGAAAGAAAATAGAAGAAAACCCAGAGGGGTGTGTATATATGTGCTTGTACATGTATGTGTAGTGTGACCTAAGTGTAAGTAGAAGTAGCAAGACGTACCTGAAATCTTGCATGTTCATGAGACAGAAAAAAGGACACCAGCAATCCTACCATCATGTAAAACAATTACAGGCTTTCGTTTTACACTCACTTGGCAGGACGGTAGTACCTCCCTGGGCGGTTGCTGTCTACCAACCTACTACCTACAAATATATAAAAATATACATACACACCAGCCATCTTCCACCAAGGAAGGGTGAACTAAAAAGAAAAAGTTTTTCTTTTTACACTTAATAATTTATACAGAAGGACTAAAAATGCCAGGAGGTTCTTGCTCCTAGCATTTTAGTCACTTTTTTATGACATACACAGCTTACAGAGGAAATATACTTCTCCATTTCCCCATGGAGATGAAAGGAAATAAATAAGAACATGAGCTATTAAGAAAATAGAAGAAAACTCATATGTGTATACATATACATGTTCATGAATGTGTAGTGAGACCTAAATGTAAATAGAAGTAGCAAGATAAAGATTCTCCTCGCTTTATGATGTTTCGAGTTGTGATATTTCAACTTTATAATAGTCTTATAGCGATGCACGTTCTGTAGTCACCGGACTTTGAATTTTGATGTGTTCATGAACTGGAGGAAGCAAACAGTAAAGAAGCAGAGGAAGCACATGTTATACCCAACACACCAAGAATGTTCACAGTGAAAAAAATTGTCAGAGGTGTTTGCTTGTTTCCATAGTGATTTTCAGATGGTAGAAGACATGAAAATCACAGTGGCCAGTGGCCTGGTGGCAAAAGCTCTCACTTCACACGATGAAGTGTCCAGGTTCAATTCCCGGCAAGGGTTGAAACACTGAATGTGTTTCCTTACACCGGTTGTCTATCTTCACCTATCAGTGAAAAATGCATACCTGGGTGCTAGTGGACTGGTGTGGGTTGCATCCCGGGACAAAATTAACCTAATTTGCGAGAAATGCTCTGCATAACAAGTGGCTTTCTATATAGTAGTATGTCATTGGTGTCATCTAGGCCTGTATACCTTGTACATTCATGTGTAGTACTAAAAATATTATTATTATTTATTATAATTATGAAAGATTTCCAAAATTTGAAAGATTAATACAGGATGCTTTTGCTATGAAGAAATTTATAATGAAAAAGCCTGAGCCTGTTTCTGAACCATCAACAAGCGTCAACGACTCATTGACTCCCTTCATCATCTTCCAACTGTTAGTGTTAGTTCTGTGCTTCACAACATTCTTTAGGCCCACTGTGCTTTCAGTTGAGTACAATAATGGTGAGTACCTGTACAACATATCACTACATGTACTGTACCTCTATCATCCTTGGATAATCAATATACAGTGGTCCCTCGTTTTTCGTAATTAATCCATTCCTGGAGGAGCTACTATAAACGAAATTTACGATTTGCGAATCAATTTTCCCCATAAGAAATAATGTAAATGCAATTAATCCGTTCCTGACACGCAGAAGTATTAAAAAAAATTTTTTTTTACATGAAATATACATGAAGTACATAAACAATACAATGGGAAATGATGAATGAAACATTAACAGCATAACACTTACCTTTATTGGAGATTCTTCTTAGTGTATGGGAGACTGGAGGAGGAGAGAGATTGGATTGTTTACAGTTTGGAAGGGGAATCCCCTTCCAGCAACACCTCAGGTACCAATTGCTTCTCTGGGGTTGCTTCTCTTCTCTGTTTCTTAATGCCACTAGGACCACCTTGAGAGTCACTCTAGTCCTGTCTCGCAAAGTAACTGTGGAGAGAGCTCTGTTTCTGGCATCTCTTTAACACTTCCCTAAAATGGCCCAAGACTTTGTCACTGTACATATTTCTCACCTTCTTTACCACAGGCTTGGCACTAGGAGCTTTCTTTGGAGCCATGGTAGCTTATTTAGTACTTGCAAGCACTAAAATGAGTGGAATATTATGAAATATTTCGTAGGAGCACTTGAGGGGACCTTCACTCACTGGTAAACAATACCAGACTGGCTGGGTAGGGAGGCCGCCCCGGCTCACACCGTGTGTACTCGTCCCAGACAGACTACTATTCGCGAGTCAACCTATGAAAAGCGAGTCCATGTTTATACGAAAATACCCCTATGATTGGCGAAATTTACGATTGCCGAGAACTACGAAAAGTGAGGGACCACTGTAATGTAAAACTTTTTTTTTCTTTTTTTTTCAGTGTACAGGATAGGATAAACTTGAATTCATTTATTTACTTTTTAATACTGGTATTTAGTTACAGTAACTAATTGTTTATTTACTTATCCAGTGACAGTAGTTATTTATTTACTTATTTATTTATCATATATTCATATTTGACTTACAATATTTTCGACTTATGATGGGTTCATCGGAACAAAACTCCATTGTAAGTCAAGGACCACCATACTTGTTATCTTGCATGTTTATGAGATGAAAAAGACACCAGCAATCCTACCATTGTGTAAATCACTTACAGGTTTCTGTTTCACATGCATTTGCCAGGATGGTAGTACCTTCCTGGGTGGTTGCTGTCTGCCAACCTGCTACCTAAATGGAAATCCAATTAATCCATTCCAGACACCCAAAAGTATTAAACAAAATAATTTTTTTTACATGAAATGTACATTTCCCTACACAGAAAACAATGAGACATGCAGAATAAAACATTACTGAAATGACACTTACCTTTATTGAAGACTTATTGATGAGTGATGAGACAGGAGGAGGGAAGAGGATGGGGGTGTACTATTGTTTGGAAGGGGAATCCCCTTCCATAAAGATTTCAGGTACCAAGTCCTTTTCTGGGGTTACTTTGCTTCTTTGGTTTTTAATGCCACTAGGACCAGCTTGAGAGTCACTGGACCCCTGTCACATAAAATATCTGTCCGTAGAGCTCTGTTTCTGGTGTCTCTTTAAGATTTCCCTAAAATGGTACACAACATTGTCATTGTACATGTTGCCAAAACAGCCTGCAACAGCTGTGTCAGGGTGATGTTCATCCATAAATGTTTACACCTTCGTCCACATTGTACAAATGTCCTTAACCTTTGAAGAAGGCAGCTTCCTCCATCTCTCTTCCTCCTCCTCTGAAGCAATTTCCTTAGCTGTGGTCTGTTAGTGTTGCAGATGAAGGTCTTGCAGCTCCTTAGTTGTTAGTTCTTCATTGTGGTCCTCCGCCAACTCTTCCACATCCTCCAAACTCACATCCAACCCCATGGAATTCCCCAATGCCACAATAGATTCCACAACTGGCATAGGCTCCTCAAGGTCAGCCCCAAACCCTTCAAAATCCCTCTCTTGTACACATTTTTGCCACAATTTTCTCCAAGCAGACTTCAAAGTCCTGGAAGTAACTCCCTCCCAAGCTTTACCTATAAGGTTTATGCAACTGAGGATACAGAAGCGATCTTTCCAGAACTCTCTTAGGGTCAATTCAGTGCCCAAGGCTATGTCAAAGCACCTTTGAAACATTGCTTTGGAGTAGAGTTTTTTGAAGTTTGAGATGACCTGCTGGTCCATGGGCTGGAGGAGAGGAGTGGTATTAGGGGGCAAGAACTTTACTTTGATGAAATGAAACTCTTGCACCATTCACTCTTCCAAGTCTGGAGGATGAGCAGGAGCATTGTCCATTACCAGGAGGCACTTGAGTTCCTATTTATTTTCCAGGAGGTATTTTTTCACGCTGGGGCCAAACACGTCATGGAACCACTCAAGGAAAATGTCCCTTGTGACCCATGCCTTACTGTTTGCCTTCCACATCACACACAATTTACTCTTGATGACACTGTTTTTCTTGAACATTCTGGGATTTTCAGAGTGATACACCAGTAAAGGCTTCACTTTGAAATCCCTACTAGCATTACTACAAAACATGAGAGTTAGCCTGTCTTTCATAGGCTTGTGTCCTGGGAGTGCATTTTCCTCCTGAGTAATGTAGGTCCCCTTTGGCATTTTCTTCCAAAAGAGGACTGTTTCATCACAACTGAACACTTGTTGGGGTTTTAATTTTTCAGCCTCTATGTACCCCTTCAATTCCTGAACATACTATTTTTCAGCCACTTTTTTGTCAGAACTGGCAGCCTCACCATGCCTTAACACACTGTGTATGCTACTATGATTCTTAAATTTCTCAAACCAGCTTTTGCTGGCCTTAAATTCACCAATGTGAGCACTAGTTCCAGGCATTTTCTTTAAGAGATCATCATGCAACTGCCTTGCCTTTTCACATATTATTGACTGCATAACACTATCCCCTGATAATTGTTTCTCATTGATCCACACCAACAACAAAATCTCCACATCTTCGAGTATTTGCGATCTCTGTTTTGTAAGTATATTTGCACCTTTTGCAACAAGAGCTTCCTTGACTGCCTTTTTCTTGGCCATGATGGTGGCAATGGTTGTATGGGGTTTGTTATACAATCTGGCCAGCTCGGCAACACGCACTCCACTTTCATATTTTGCAATGATCTCCTTCTTGAATTCTATAGTGTTTCTCACCCTCTTTACCAAAGGGCTGGCACTAGAAGCTTTCTTTGGGCCCATGGTGGCTTATTTAGCAGTTACAAGCACTATAAAGAGTGGAATAACATAAAATGTATCGTATGAATGTGTGGGATCATCCTCACTGGCTGATAAACAATGGCACACTGGCTGTAAATGGTGTGTCAGACCGCTCTGGCTGCACAGACATGTTCCGGACAAATGACTTATACCAAGTTCAGTGACGTTCACTGAGCCAATATTTTGATGCAAAAACGTTACTTATTCTGAATATTACTTATTCTGATGATGCCTTAATCCGGGGGTCCACTGTATGTATATTGGGAAGAGAGGTAGAATTAAAATATGTGGAATCTAATATAAAATGAGTGTTGGCATAGTTACTGTTTGCTGATGACACTGCTTTTGGAAGATTCAGAAGAGAAGTTGCAGAAGTTAGTGGATGAGTTAGGGAGGGTGTGAAAAGGAAGTTCAAAGTGAACATAGATAAGATTGGAGGGAGGAAGTGTGGAGAGAGTGAATGTGTTCAGATATTTAGGAGTGGACATGTTGGCAGATGGGGTCTATGAAAGACGAGGTAAACCATAGAAATGATGAGGGAAAAAGGTGGGGGAGAGTGATGCATTGAGGTATCTGTGGAAACAAAGAACATTATCCATGGAGGCAAAAAAGGTAATGTATGAGAGTATACTGGTACTAATGTTCTCTTATGGGTGTGAAGCATGTGTGGTGAATGTTGTTACAAGGAGAAGGGTAGAGGCAGTGGAGATATCGTGTCTAAGGACAATGTGCGGTGTGAATATAATGCAGAGAATCCATAACTTGGAAATTAGGAGGAGGTGTGAGGGTTTCAAAAAGTATTATCCAGAGAGCTGAGGAGGTGTTGTTGAGGTGGTTTGCACATTTAGAGAGGGTGGAACAAAATGGGATGATTTGGAGGGTGTATAAATATGTAGTGGAAGGAAGGTAGGGTAGTCATCCTAGAAAAAGATGGAAGGGGTAAAGAAGGTTTTGTGTGCGAGGGGCTTGGACATAAAGCAGGCTGTTTGGAGGAACATCTAAACTGTCATATCTGTTCCCTGGCAACCTTACACTGGCCCATGGCAACCTTACACTGGTCCATGGCAACCCTACACTGATCCCCAACAACCCTACACTGGTACCTGGCAACCCTACAGTGGTCCCTGGCAACCCTACACTGATCCCTTACAACCCTTCACTGGTACCTGGCAACCCTACACTGGTACCTGGCAACCCTACACTGATCCCCAACAACCCTACACTGGTACCTGGCAATCCTACACTGGTACCTGACAACCCTACACTGGTCCCTGGGAACCCTACACTGGTACCTGGCAACCCTACACTGATCCCTGACAACCCTACACTGGTACCTGGCAACTCTACACTGATACCTGACAACCCTACACTGGTCCCTGGCAACCCTACACTGGTACCTGACAACCCTACACTGGTCCCTGGAAACTCTGCACTAGTACCTGACAACCCTACAGTGGTCCCTGGCAACCCTACACTGGTTCCTGCAACCCTACACTGGTACCTGGCAACCCTACACTGGTCCCTGGCAACCCTACACTGGTACCTGGCAACCCTACACTGGTACCTGGCAACCCTACACCAGTACCTGGCACACTGAAAAACAGGTCATTGGTGCAGCACTTCAAAGAACTTGAGAAGCACTGCACTAGAGGACGGAATCTATACAAGAAATTCAAGGCTTCTTTTCTACATTTCGGTCTCTTATATCTGTCTCAGGGTGTGGGTGTAATGGATCAGAGCTGTTCAACTCTACACAGTCACACAGAACAGGACTGCCCAACATATTCATTACCCTCTTGTCAGTGTTTTATGTTTTGTTGATTTTTAATTGAGCCATCGTTTATTATGTTAGGTGCTTTTACTGCTTTCCCCCCATTTTCTATAACAGTTGAGTTGTGTAAGAGAAGGGCAACCACTGCCATACTTCAGGGTAAGTATTGTATGTATTGTGTACATTGGTACCTCGGGATACGAACACCTCAAAACTCGAACAATTATGTAAATGTATTTATGTAAGTGCTTTTGTGTGTGTGTATTTTTGGGGGTCTGAAACGGATTAATCTAATTTACATTATTCCTTATGAGAACAAATTCGTTCAGTATCGGCATTCGAACAGCCTTCTGGAACGAAATACATTTGTATCCCGAGGTACCACTGTATTTATTTCACTTTTTTATGTTTTTTTATGCTCATCTGTACTGAGAACTTAATATATGATAGTGTAAATGTGTTTTCAGGTGTTTTAGATGCCTTTGATAATGAAAAAAGCTTTCTTCCACCCACTGCCAATTTTCACTTACCGTACGGGGTTGGGAACCAAAGATCCATACAAATGTGGCCTTCTGTTGGGATTGGTTATCATGAAAAATTTCCCTTACAGGAAACGGATGTCAGATGCCTCATCTTTAACCCTTTCAGGGTTTCGGCCGTACTAGTACGGCTTACGCCCCAGGATTTTTGATGTACTAGTACGCCTAAATTCTAGCACCCTCAAATCCAGTGAGAGAAAGCTGGTAGGCCTACATATGAAAGAATGGGTCTATGTGGTCAGTGCGCGCAGTATAAAAAAAAATCCTGCAGCACACAGTGCGTAATGAGAACAAAAAAACTTTGTGTTCTTGGATTAAAACAGCAACTTTGAACTGTATTTTTGTATGGTATTTATTGTTGTAATTTAGTTTTCCTGGTCTCATTGTATAGAATGGAAGACATATTACAGAAATTGAGATCATTTTGAGCTCAAAGTAGCAGAAATGTTCAATTTTTACCAAAGTTCAAACGTAAACAAATCATGCCAAGCGTCCAATACACATCAACTGGTGAGTCTGATATTCTTTCACAAGTGCGCTGATATTATTTATTCCATTTCTACACTAATGCAGTGATCTGCATAACAGTAAATCTATTTTTTGTAAGAATAAAAATTCAAAGTGGAAAGCCAAAGAAAAATAAGAGGGGCTTGGGGATGTGACTAATGAACAGAGAACTTGTTATTTTAGTGCCAGGAATGTCTCTCTTGTTTATTCTGGACTCTATTCGGAAATTGGCATCTTTCGAAATTTGTGTGAAATTGGCAAAATTGCTAAATTCTGACCACTTTATTGGATAGTTGAAATCGGTAAATGGGTGGTTTCTTGTACTCATTCGATAGAAGAAATGGAGTTCTAGCGAAATAGTTATGATTTTTGTCGACTAGTACACTGGAATTGGCTGAAAATAGGGCTCAAAGTGGGCAAAATCGCCTATGCGTAAACATTGTCAAGACCGCTAACTTCGCGAGAGCATAATTCCGTAAGTTTTCCATTAAATTTCATACTTTTGGTGTCATTATGATCGGGAAAAAGATTCTCTATCTTTTCATAAGAAAAAATCATTTTTTTTTTAAATTTGGAGACCCTGAGAACAAGTCTTGGAGAGGGCCCGGGGACCCTGAAAGGGTTAAGGTGGGAAGCTAATCTGAAATTGTCCAGCCACATTTCAGAGACATTGCATAGTTATCAGCTCACTTTTCAGACAAACTGAAGGATCTAAAGATCATTTATATAACATTTTTCATGGAAATTTTTTACTAGTAAACATGACACAGTCAGTCCAATCAGACAACTGGTCAGCACTATCACCAGGTACCAGGTCAGTAGTATGACCATCCTGGATTGGACATCAGTTTTCCTAATTGCCCTCTTGAAAGAAGTAAAGACCTTTCAGAAGATAAGAAACACTCATCCTTTATCATCTCATTGTCTAGGATGTTACATAAGTAAGGACTACTGCTTTGTTCCAACACAAGAAAGAATAAAGCTAAAATCTGGTCCCAGAACCACAAATATTAGCTTTACAATGTGTTTAAATCTGGGGCAGAGGGAAGGGGTTGAGGGTGTTCCAGGAAATGTTAGAAGAAAGATGTGAAAGAGGTTTTATGTGGTAGAGGCTTGAGCATTCAGCAGGTGTGTGTTAACATGTTAGATAAACATGAGTGGAGACATGTTATTTTAGTTTGACATACTGTTGAGGTGTGAACAAGATAAGATTTATGAAGGTTTTTAGGGAAAACCAGTTGAGTCCTGGAGGTGGGGAGTACAGTACAGTGTTTGCACTCAGGTGGGATATTGCAGTTTGGGGACCCATCGAACTGTATGTTCCTGCACTTCGGCAAAGTCAACTATTGAATGAATGATGGTGAATATTTTTTTTTTTTTTTTTTTTGGGGGGGGGGGGCTCACAACTGTGGTTGGAGACTGCTGAAATGTTGTAAAAACTAAAAAATTTGTTCCTCTTTACAAGTTTAAAGATTAAGCATGGGATTGATGCCATTTAGTTTCAGCTTCAGTACACAACATTTTTCATGATTTGTTACTAACTGTTAATTTAATTTTTTTTTTTAGCACACTGGCCATCTCCCACCAAGGCAGCATAACCTGAAACCTGGCTAAAGCCTGATACTACAGATGTCTATACCATTCCTGGTTACACAGCCATACACAACTGTAGGCCAGACCAACAAGGGGGTGGCACAGCCATATACTACTCAGACCAACTAGAATGTATCACTAATACTTGCACAAGAGATGAACATGGGGAATATATAATAGCCAAATTCAAATCCAAATACCTACAAAAACCTCTCACATTGATAAACATCTACAGAGTTCCACAGTCAAACATTAGCCAATTTAGTCAAAACCTAGGAAGTATGATAACTGATGCACGCATGAACAAAGATCACTTACTACTCTCAGGTGACTTCAATATAAATCTCCTGCAAGACCAGGACCCACACGTTACTGAATTCACAAACACAATGAGTAACTGTATGTTGCTACCAACAGTAACAAAACCTACAAGAGTTACAGAGACTAGTGTTTCCCTACTTGACCACATCTGGACCAACACCATATCCCCTTTAAAATCAGGCATAATTACAGATAATACCACAGACCACTACCCTACTTTCCTCATAACAACTCTTGGTAAATTACCCCAAGACACTACTAAAGTCACCTTCAGACTTCACAATGAGGCAGCCATTAATAACTTCACAACAGCATTAGCAAACATTGATTGGCACACTGAGCTAGAAATCAATACAGATATTGACGAATGTATTAATAATTTTCTAAAAAAGACTCAATACCTCTATAACAAGCACTGCCCTAAAAAAACTAAGCAGATGACAGCTAAGAGACTGAACAGTCCCTGGCTAACACCCAGCATTCTCAAATCCATAAATACAAAACACCAATATGAAAAACAGTACAGAATGGGTCACATAACCAGAGACCAAACAAAACGTTACTCGTCAATCCTAACCAGCCTGATAAGAAGGGCAAAAAAATTGTATTATGAGAACAGATTATCCAACTTACGAGGTGATATAAAAAAGACCTGGAAAACCCTATCAGAAATTCTGGGAACAAAAAAGATATCACGAAATAGCGAAATAAAATTAGCAAAATCAGATGAACCCCAACTCCCACCAACAGAAACAGCAAACAGACTCAATGATTTCTTCTCCACTATAGGACAAAACCTTGCCAATAAAATCCCAAGCTCAGATACCCCACCAAATGACTACCTCACCGGCAACTACCCGAACACACTGTTCCTAGCTCCGACTAACCCATACGAAGTCTCCCTTATTATCAACGCACTAAAAAACAAGGCAGGAGATTTAAATACCTTACCACCCTTTATATACAAAAAAGTGTCACAAGTGCTATCACCAATCATTGCAACACTCTTTAACAAATCCATTGAATCCTCCACCTTCCCTACAGTACTCAAAATAGCAAGGGTCACCCCGATCCACAAAGGAGGAGACCAAACAGAGTTGAATAACTATAGGCCAATATCCAACTTACACCCTCTCTCAAAAATCTTCGAAAAATTAATTCATAAACGAATCTACTCCTACCTTATCTCCCAAAACATACTCAACCCCTGCCAATTTGGATTCAGGCCTAATAAAAATACTAATGATGCTATTATACACATGCTAGAACATATATACACTGCAATAGAGAAAAAAGAAGTCCCACTGGGGATCTTCATTGACTTACGTAAAGCTTTTGATACAGTTGACCATGACTTGCTCCACGTAAAATTATCACACTATGGTATAAGAGGGCACTCCCTCAACTACCTCAAGTCATACCTCAGCAACAGAAGCCAATATGTGTACGCAAATGGGGCAAACTCTTCTGCACAACCAATTACAGTTGGTGTCCCACAGGGAAGTGTCCTTGGCCCTCTTCTCTTTCTCCTATACATAAATGACCTACCAAATGCTTCTCAATTACTCAAACCCACACTATTTGCTGATGACACAACATACGTCTTCTCCCACCCGAGCCCAGTCACGCTAGCCAATACTGTAAATACCGAATTACAGAAAATATCTACCTGGATGAGTACTAACAAACTTACACTAAACATTGACAAAACCTACTTCATTCAGTTTGGTAACAGAGCTACAGATGTCCCTCTTAACATAATGATAAACGGATCACCTATCACAAAGCTAACAGAGGGAAAATTCTTAGGAATCCACCTTGATAATAGACTCAAATTTCATACACATATACAACAAATTTCTAAGAAAATTTCCAAGACTGTAGGCATACTATCGAAGATACGGTACTATGCTCCACAGTCAGCCCTCCTGGCCCTATATCACTCTCTTATTTACCCCTATCTCACCTATGGAATTTGTGCATGGGGCTCAACAACAAGTAACCATCTCAGACCACTAATTACCCAACAAAAGGCTGCAGTTAGAATGATAACAAATTCTCACTACAGGCAGCACACTCCACCAATATTCAATACACTCAACCTACTCACCATACAAAACATCCATACTTATTACTGCACCTATTACATACATAGAACACTCAACTCTGATATTAACCCTCCCCTCAAACATCTCCTTGCCAACCTCAACAGAACACATGACCATAACACAAGGCACAGATCACTCTTTGATATTCCTCGTGTCCATCTCACGCTATGCAAAAACTCAATGCACATAAAAGGCCCTAAAATCTGGAATTCATTACCTGTTAATATAAAAGAAACACTACCTGTTTATAAATTCAAGTCTCTTCTCAAAGATCACTTACTCACCCAAAACCAAATAAATACTGAATAACTGAACCTTATAAATTGTATATCTTAAATGTTTCTCACAATTATATCACATAAATGTTAAACCTAAAACCCAATCTAACTTTATTATTTTTTAAATTCACTACCTAACAGAATACTCCATTCTACTGAATTTACAACAATGCATGCATCCATATGACCTGTCTTTGTAATACTCACTTGTGCTTTATAGTAATCAGTTTACATTAATGTTTTTCACTGATTTCATCATTGCTTAGTTAATCTTAAGTTAATTTTAAGCCAGCCCGTAATGCTATGCATAGTATAAGTGGCTTTGGCATGCTGCTCTTATCTGTATTTTTTTTTTTTTGTACCTCTGTAAGTGTGCTCAAATTATAAATAAATAAATAAATAAATAAATAAATAAATAAAAGAAGAAATTAAATTTTTTCTTTTTTTTACACTTAGTAATGTATACAGGAGAAGGGGTTACTAGCCCCTTGCTCCTGGCATTTTAGTTGCCTCATATAACACATATGGCCTGCAAAGGAAGAATTCTTCTTCACCTCCCCATGGAGCGATTTGATAATATAGTCAAAATCATTATCTCTTAGTCCATGGCAGGATTTGAACCTGCAAACTCGGCATCAGGTTACACAATACAGTACTTTATCCACACAGGCCGACTCTGGAGTTTGGCATTGTGGATAAAGTACTGTGTACTCTGATGCCAAGTGTGCCAGTTTGAATCTTGCTGTGGACTGAGTGATAATGTTTGTAAATATTTCTGCCTGTTTGTGAACTGTTCAGCGTAGTGACGATATTGATGTACTGTTAGTCAGACCTGTGATGTAGATATTATTATGTTTTCAGACATACACCTTTCTTATTAATTTAAATAAAGTTGCTAATTCTAAAGCTAATTAAAATAGTTATATATTTTTTATTTCAGGGCAAGAAGATAATAATTGAAAATGACTCAAATTTTAAGGTTCCATATCGTTACGAAGTGCGTGCAAAAAAAGTGACGAGTGGAGGTTTAGATGATGAGAGGAAAGATGAAGGTAATCCCATTGCTACAGATCAGTCTTTTTTGCCTGTGCAGTCCAGAACAAAACCTAAAAATGAATCAACTTCATCTGAGGCAGAAGCAAGATGCAAAACTTATGATGATTCAGAATTTAAAAAGAGAGATAATGAGCCTTTAATAGGAAGTGGTTTACCATCTATTGCCTTGAGAACAAAGAGCAGAGTCAGCAGTGATCCTGGGAAGCAACTACCTCTAAGTGAGAACAAAAGGACGAAAGAAAAGAAAATTAAGATGTCTAGTATAAATAGTTCAAAAAGTCAGCCCAGAAAAAAATTGAAATTTGCAGATGAGCTCCAGAAAGTCTCAGTCCATGAGCCAGAATGTTCAACTACACATGTGGCAGCTTTGAACACAAATGAAAAGAATAGTTTGCAACACACAGATGAAGCTATTGAAATCCATAAGTCAGAGCAAGTCAGTAATAAAAGTGTTAAAGGCAAATTAAGAGAGAATAAGAGCCTCTCATCTATGTGGACAACCTGTTCTGAAGATAATTATAATCAAGACATAAGCAGAGGTAGAAAGCAGGTACTGAACCAGACAGATTTACCTCAAGCTTGTCTGCCTATTATTAAAGTTAAAACTTTTAAACTACGCAAGAAACCTCAACCAGATAGTACAAAATTAAGTAATAGAAGGAATTTTAGCAGACTTGGAACTTGTGACCAAAAGGAACTAATTTTACAACAACACAATAATAAATTATTGTCTAAAAGAATTTTAAAAACTTCCACTCATTCTGACACTGAAGAGTGTTGCAATATTAAGCTTAGTGTACCAAAAATTAGTGATGAGTCTGAGAAAGCTGTTGTTTTACATGTAAGTGATGCAGATAATAAAAATTTGTGTCTGGAAAAAATTTCATCATGTGGCAAGTTGGAAGAGTCTCTCAGTGTAAGTTACAAGTATTGTGACAACAAGAAGCAAGGCATTAATCTATCGCTGAAGAGTGGAAACCCTGGAGACTGCATGAGAAGAAATAATGATGCAGTGGTAGAAGCAGAGTGCACCAGAGGTAGTAACACCTCAGTAAGAGACACAGTGTTGCAGAAGATTCCACAAGCTGATCACCAGGGAAACCAAGAAAGTGTTAAAGCAGAGCCATTGACAACACCTCTTGAGGGGTTAGAGGATAATCTTTATACACACATAGCTTTTCTCACAGACTCTCGCATACAATGCCTCAGTAATCGCATCTCGGCCACGCCGGGAGTAATGACACGAGACCTTCTCGGCCTAGACTATAGTAATAGTGATTACTTTTCTTCGCACAAAGTTCGGCTTATGATGAAGAAGAAAAAAGGTGGGAAAGTAAAGTGTCAAGAATGTGGTGTTGTAACAACTTACCGAGCATTTTACAAGCATGCCAAGAAACACTTTAATATCAAACCTTTTAAATGTGGTTATTGCTCATATAGATCCATTGAAAAAAGCAAGATACGTGTTCACAGCACTTTCTGTCACCCCAATAGTCCATGTGTAATTCTGAAGCTTTCACCAGAGATTGCTGGTGTTAATGGCAGTGCAGGACATGTCAGTAACAATAAATCTTTGACAAAAAATGCTGAAGATGATAGTAAGCAAAGTAGTTCTTTAGTTTCAAGCAGTGAAATACTTTCAAACACAGTTAATAATTCACTTGAGTCAACAGTGAACTTCTCAGCATTATCAAGCAACAGTAGAGCTGAGGAACTGACTTCATCCATCAAAGCAGCAGCGACCAGTGTTCACAATGTAAGTTCTCCCACTGAAAGTGCTCCCAGTACAGTCATTAGCACATCACAGAGACAACCTTCCTTCCAATGTCCAATTTGTCTCAAGTTTCTTCAGAAACACACCCCATCAATAAGAAGACATCTGTACAGTCATTTTGGATATAAACCCTACAAGTGTGGTTACTGTAGCTTCACTGGCATCGGTCAAAGTGAGGTAAGTTGCACACTTTTCTCACAGTCATAGCAGTAACAAGAAAGAAGTATGCTTGAAGGAGAGGGTTACACCTAATATAGTAATCTGTTAATCTATGACATGTGTTATAATAATATAATATAATAAGATAGAAATACATCAGTCATTAACAAAGGTAAACTCTTTGCTGGGAATATACTGGAATAATACTACTGATGTTTTACTGTAGCACAATGGTACTATAATAATGGTACTATAATGGTCCTATAATAATGGTACTGTAATAGTGGTACTGTAATAGTGGTACTATAATAGTGGTTCTATAATAGTGGTACTCAGTGGCAGCTAGTAACGCCAGTAATACCTATACTCTCATACCGATTCAGACTTACTTTTAATAATTTTTGATCTCGTTTCAACAAAAAAAATAAAAATTCGCTTATAAATACATTGGAAACAATATACAACAGATTTTTCCTGTAATATATTTGTCAGATGCAAATTATTTTAGCGTAAGGTTGATGAAGTCATACGTCTGGCATTGAGCATCTTGGGGGACTGCAGCTCTGCAGCTCCTATGGACGAGCCGCAAGTGGTGGTACTATAATAGTGTACATACTATAATAATGGTATTATAATAATGGTACCATAATAGTGGTACTATAATAATGGTACTATAATTATACTCATTTAGCTGTCTCACTAAGTATACAGTATTAGTCACTTATGTAGTTCACTTAACTTAATCAGTTTTAGTATCTATATGTCTATATAGTGGACCCTCAGTTAACGCCTTTAATCCATTCCAGAGAGCTAGGCTTTAACCGATTTAGCTTTGAACCAAATTAATTTTCCCCATAAGAAATAATGGAAATCCAATTAATCCATTTCAATTACTCCACTATGGAAAACTTGAGGAAATAAAAACTGTATCAGAGTATAAAACAAATTCCAATTACAAAACAGATTGAAAAACTAATGTGAAGAATCTTACTTTCAAATCTCACTTTCAAAGATCACAACAATGTATCTACCCCATCTGCTAGGAAAATGATAGGATGGATAATGAGAACCTTCAAAACTATTGATGCGAAGTCCATGATGACTCTCATCAAATCGCTTGTTCTCTCTACACTGGAATATTGCTGTACACTAACAGCCCCTTTCAAGGCAGGTGAAACTGCAGACCTTGAGAATATATAAAGAGATTTCATGGCACATGAAAGTATGATAAAGTACCAAAATTACTGGGAACAGTTGAAGTCCCTTGATTTGTGCTCCCTGGAACACAAGCAAGAAAGATACATGATAATATACACTTGCAGAATCCATGAGGGACTAGTCCCAAATCTGCAAACAAAAATCACTCCCTACAAAACCGAAAGACTTGGCATGTGATACATCATCTCCCCAATGAAAAGCAAGGGGCACCACGGGTACACTAAGAGACAACACAGTAAGTGTCAGGAGCCCAAGACTGTTCATCTACCTCCCAGCATACATAAGATGGATTACCAATAGACCCTTGGCTGTCTTCAAAAAGGAGCTGTACAGGCATCTAAAGTCAGTACCTGACCAACTGAACTGTGATTTGTACATTGGTTTACCTGCACCCAGCAGTAACAGCCTGGTTGATCAGGCCCTGATCTACATCAAGGCATAGTCATGGTCCAGTCTGCAGGGGCACTGATTCCCAAACCCCCCTCCAGGTATACTCCAGGCTGTAGTAATGTGTTGCAGCAGTCATGCAGGTTGTGGTACTGTACTCGCCTAATTGTGGTTACAGAAGTCAAGACTCAGCTCCTGGCCCTGCCTCTTCACTGGTTGCTACTAGATCCTCTGTCTCTCTCCCTGCTCCATGAGCTTTATCATACCTCGTCTTGAAACTATGTATGGTTCCTGCCTCCACTACATCACTTGCCAGACTTTTCCACTTCCTGACAACTCTATGACTGAAGAAATACTTCCTAACATCCTTTTGACTCATCTGAGTCTTCATATTCCAATTGTGACCCCTTGTGTCTGTGTCCCCTCTCTGGAACATCATGTCTCTGTCCACCTTATCTATTCCTCGTAGTATTTTGTATGTTGTTATCATGTCTCCCCTAACCCTCCTGTCCTCCAGTGCCATCAGGCTGATTTCCCTTAACATTTCTTTGTAGGACATTTCCCTTAGCTCTGGAGCTAGCCTTGTTGCAGACCTTTACACTTTCTCTAATTTTTTGACATGCTTGACCAGCTGTGTTTCAGCATTCATGCTGGCTGTTGTACATACTGTGTTGCAGCAGTCATGCAGGTTACATCTTCCATTAGTATTTAAGATAGAGTAATATTGTCAGGTTTTGTTATACTATAGCCTCTCCTCATTAAACGATGGAGTCCCGCTCCTAAGACCACATTGGTAAACGAATTCATCACTATGCAAGGAGCATACTATAATGGTAGTGGGTTTGTGTCAACCATCTTTGATATTGTTTTAATGTCACCTTTGCATCCTTTAAAACATTTTTAGTATATTTTTAAATGCTTATACAGTAGTGTACTGTACGTATATTGTAATTAACAGAATAATGGAAATCAGGTCTATTATACATTATTTAGGAATGCGTACTGGTCAGAGAGCCCATTGTAAGTCTAAATTGTTGGTAAACGAGTACATCACTAAGTGAGGAGAGGCTGTATTTTCTTATGAATTATATAATTCAAAATACAAATGTTATTTTATGAATCATGAATTTCTGTTCATTTTATCATTGCACAGCATAATTTATTTGGATCATTGTTACAAGTTTGTGCTACATTTTAAAATAATCATTATTGTATTACTGCAGGTACGAGCCCACCATGTCACTCATGGTTTCACAACTCTGCCAAAAGTTGAGCCATCAGGCACCCCTGTGCCACCTGGTCTCATGCCCTATATTGATAACGTACTCACTCATCAGAGGACAGCACGGCCATCTTGCAAGAAAAGAGGACAGATCTCTCAGCAAAGCTCAGAAGCACAGCTTCAACAATCTTCCAAAGCTGGAACAGATCGTCTATGGGCAGTATCAAAAACAGTTTCCAAGGAAGATATAACTGCTATATACCTAACTCCACATGAGCTTTCACAGCAGGGAGTTGTGTGTAGCAGTGAGCACAGTGAACAAGAATCCCTTAATGTAGACACTTTACCTCTACCACATCCTTTAGTGTCACAAGACTTAACCTCAAAAGGTGGTCGTGCAGTGCAGGTTCTGGAATCTAGCCACAATGCTGTTGTTCCGAGTACTCTGCCTCCTCAGCTCGATCTCCGTATAGTGACTGACACACATTCTAATTTTAGTTCAAAACCAGTTTGTGTATTATACCTTGGATAAGTGATTGATTAAACCATTAAACATTCTTGGCATTAGAATTTAGGGTAAGGTATTTCCAGATATTGTAAGAGATTGCTATCATTGATTGTGAGCAAGGAACAATAGCTCTAAAGAACCACACAAACACATTTTCTATCTTCAGTTTGTTAAATATGTTTTAGGCATGTAATATTTACACTTTGTGTGTTTTTCATCATTTTCTTGCTTGAAGCAATCACTGTGTAAATATTCTTATTCTCAGACAGATACCGGTAAGATATTATCGTTACAATAATGGTATTCAGTACATACATGTACTGGTGAATAGATGAGTAAGACAAGTGAAACAATTGGATATCTTTATTTCCAAAACACTCCACTTACACAGTAGGCATCGAGTTGAGTCTCTATTCTCTCTTCACTCACTCCTAACCTTTGCACATTTCTATTTGCATACAGCCCTCCCTGTAGCACTGTAGGACCCTTATGGGTTGTTAATTATTGTTATTATTATTTAACACAACAGCTATTTCCTACCAGGGTAGGGTGAAGAAATGTAAAGTTTTTCTTCTTTTTACATTTAGTAATTTATACATGAGAAGGGGTTACTAGTCCCTTGCTCCCGGCAGTTTAGTCGCATCTTACAACACACATGGCTTACGGAGGAAGAATTCTTTTCCACTTCCCCATGGAGATTATTATTATTATTATTATTATTATTATTATTATTATTATTATTATTATTGATGACACTGTGCTTTAGGGAGATTCTGAAGAGAAGTTGTAGAGGTTGGTTGATGAGTTTGGTAAGGTACTTAAAAGAAGGAAATTAAAAGTGAATGTAGAAAAGAGTAAGGTGATGAGGATAACCAAAAATTTAGGTAACAGAAGATTGGATATCAGACTGGAGGGAGACAAAGCACTTTGTCCATGGGAGCAGAGAGGGAAATGTATGAGAGTATAGTTATACCAGCTCTCTTGTATGGGTGTGAGCATCTCCACTGCCTCCAGCAGTGGAGATGTCATGTCTGAGGGCAATGTGGTGTGAATATAATGCAGAGAATCTGTAGTTTGGACATGTAGAGAGGATGGAACGAAATAGAATGACTTCGAGAGTGTATAAATCTGTAGTGGAGGGAAGGCGGGGTAGGGGTTGGCCTAGGAAAGGTTGGAAGAAGGGGGTAAAGGAGGTTTTGTGTGCGAGGGGCTTGGACTTCCAGTAAACATGCTTGAGCATGTTAGATAGGAGCAAATGGAGACAAATGGTTTTTAGGACATGACATGCTGTTGGAGTGTGAGCAAAGTAACATTTATGAAGGGATTCAGGGAAACCGGCAGGCCGGACTTGATTCCTGGAGATGGGAAGTACAGTGCCTGCACTCTGAAGGAGGTGTGTTAATGTTGCAGTTTTATAACTGTAGTGTAATCATGCCTCTGGGAAGACAGTGATGGAGTGAATGATGAAATTTTTTTTTTTTGGGCCACCCTGCCTTGTGGGACACGGCTAATGTGTTAATAAAAAAATTAAATTATTATTATAATTATTGTTATTCAGTTGACTAAATATGAAGAGAGGAGAAGCAGTGAGGTTACACTTAGCATTCACATAAATAACCTTGAAATTATCAGCATTATGTGATTTTTAGGTTAGGTTAAAGTTAAGTCTTAATTTGCAGGAAATTCATTGCATGACTATGATCCTACCCTTGTAAGTGATCTTAGTAACACAGTACAGTAGCTATCATCCTATGTATCTTCTAGGTAAATAAAGATGTTATATATGTATATGTTTAATTTATCCTCAACTGCAACTAACAACATGTTTTAGTGCTCCCAATCATTCTGTTCAGGGCTTGCTTGTTGTACATGTTTCATGTGCACATAACAGGTACTGACATCTTTGTTAGGTAAGACACATATGCAACAGTTAGGTATCTTTATTTCGAAACGTTTCGCCTACACAGTAGGCTTCTTCAGTCGAGTACAGAAAAGTTGATAGAAGCAGAAGAGACTTGAAGACGATGTAATCAGTCCATCACCCTTAAAGTTTTGAGGTGGTCAGTCCCTCAGTCTAGAGAAGAGCATTGTTTCAGACTATGAAACAATGCTCTTCTCTAGACTGAGGGACTGACCACCTCAAAACTTTAAGGGTGATGGACTGATTACATCGTCTTCAAGTCTCTTCTGCTTCTATCAACTTTTCTGTACTCGACTGAAGAAGCCTACTGTGTAGGCGAAACGTTTCGAAATAAAGATACCTAACTGTTGCATATGTGTCTTACCTAACAACCTGTCGGTATTTTATACCATTTTAATGTTCACACTGACATCTTTGTAACCCTTCAAACTGAACTGTTTGCCATACTCCTTACACTAAACTGCATTCATGTATCAAAGGTTGACACCATAATTGTAACTGATTCTTTATCATTCATAAATGCTCTTAACTCTTTAGGTATCAATTGTGCCATGCTAGTGTCAGAAGCCAGACACAAGTAAGGGAGTATTGTGTCATGCTGGTGTCAGAAATCGGACACAGAAATCAAATGCAAAATTGGAGTTGATACAGTTACTTTTTGCTGACGATACTGTGCTGTTGGGAGATTCTAAAGAAAAGTTGAAAAGGTTAGTGGACGAGTTTGGGAGGGTGTGTAAAGGAAGAAAGTTGAAAGTGAACATTGATAAGAGTAAGGTGATGAGGGCATCAAATTAGTTAGATAAAGAAAAATTGGATATCACATTGGAGGGAGGGAGTATGGAAGAAGTGAATGTGTTCAGATATTTGTGACTTAACTTCTCAGTAGATGGGTTTATGAAGAATGAGGTTAACCATAGAATTGATGATGGAAAAATGGTGATTTGTGCTTTGAGGTATCTGTGGAGACAAAAAAAACTTATCCAAGGAGGCAAAGAAGGGAATGTACGAGAGTATAGTGGTTCCAACATTCTTATGTGGGTGTGAAGCATGGATTGCAAATGCTGCAGCAAGGAGGAGGCTAGAGGCAGTGGAGATGTTGTGTCTAAGGGCAATGTGTAGTGTAAATACGTATTATGCAGAGAATTTGTATTGTGAAAATTAGGAGGTGTGGAATTACTAAAAGTATTAGTCAGAGGGCTGAAGAGGGGTTGTTGGGGTGGTTTGGTTATTTACAGAGGATGGAGCAAAATAGAATGACTTGGACAATGTGTAAATCTGTAGTGGAAGGAAGGCAGGGTAGGGGCCACCCTAGGAAAGGTTGGAGGGAGGGGAAAAAGGGGGTTTTGTGGACGAGGGGCTTGGACTTCCATCAAGTGTGCATGAGCATGTTAGATAGTAGTGAATGGAGATGAATGGTTTTTGGGACCTGACGAGCTGTTAGAGTGTAAGCAGAGTAATATTTTTTGAAGGGATTCAGGGAACCTGCTTAGCCAGACTTGAGTCCTGGAGGTGGGAAGTACAATGCCTGCACTTTAAAGGAGAAGTTTGGGATATTGGCTGTTTGGAGTGACATCTGAACTCATATTTGAGTGCCTCTGCCAAGACTGGTAATGTAAGAGTGTTGGTAAAAGTGTTGAATGATGATGAAAGTTTTTTTTTTGTAGAGGTCTGAGCTTGCTCAGACATCTACAAAACAATTGCCCTCAAAGATTTGTTAAATTATACCATGGATTAAGGAAAGATTCTAGAATTCACCTTATGAAACAAAAAAAGCAAATACAACAGTAATTATGGACGAGGTAGATTATAGTGGAAAATGTTATTAGAAGACAGTCCTGCCCTGCTGCACTGTATGACCCTTGTAGGTTTAGAACTTCTTTTTGATTATAATATTAGAAAACAGGGGTACTTACGTGTCTCTTAACCCTTAAACTGTCCAAACATAGATCTACATTTTTTCAACATTTGAAAGTGTATGTAAAAAAACGTAGACATTCCTTTTTTTTTTTTTTTTTACATTTGAAAATGTGTAAAAAAAACTTTGATCTACGTTTTTTTTGTTATTGAAAATATGTAAAAAAAAATAGATCTACGTTTGGAGCACTACGCATGTGAACATAGATCTGTTTGGACAGTTTAAGGGTTAAGGGATCGTACTTCCTGCCAACATTCACCATCCAGTATTTCTGTGGCTGGGATGGACATCTCTTGATCCATCTCTGTCTCACTGGCCCTGCTTGTCTCATTTGTCTTGCTGTCCGATAAGCCCAGGGAGTCGCCTTGCTGTCTGATGAGTCTTGGCAATGGTTTTGCTGTCATGCAAATTCAGGTGTCATCTGCAAAGGAAGACACGGTGCTGTGGCTTACATCCTTATCTATGTCAGATGTGAGGATGAGGAATAGGATGAGAGCAAGTACTGTGCCTTGTGGAACAAAGCTTTCCACTGTAGCCCCCTCAGAGCTTACTCTGTTTACTACTACTCTTTGTGTTCTATTTGTTAGGAAATTATAGATCCCTCTGTTATTCCTTTATCACGCATTTTGTGTGTTATTACACCATGGTCACGCTTGTCAAAGGCCTTTGCAAAGTCTGTGTTTACTACATCTGCATTTTGTTTGTCTTCTAGAGCATCCAGGAGCTTGTTATAGTGGTCCAATAGTCAGGACAGGCAGGAACAACTTGCTCTAAACCCATGTTACCCTGGGTTGTGTAACTGATGAGTATCTAGATGGGTGGCAATCTTGTAGAACCCTTTCAAAGATTTTTATGATGTGGGATGTTCGCACTACCTGTCTGTAGTTCTTTGCTATTGCTTTACTGCCCCCTTTGTGGAGTGGGGCTATGTCTGTTGTTTTTAGGAGCTCTGGGAGCCCCTGTGTCCATGTTCCTTCTCCATAGGATGTTAATAGCACATGATATGGGTTTCTTGCAGTTCTTGATGAACATGAAGTTCCATGAGTGTGGGCCTGGGTCAGAGTGCATGGGCATGTCATTTATGGCCTTTTTGAAGTCGTAGCTGACATCAATGACATACTATTATACAGCAAGCCCCTTGTTATGCAGTGTTTCGGGCAAATTAACTCAGTTTTCTTCCAAGACGTGACCCACACCAGTCGACTAACACCCAGGTATCTATTTTATTGATGGGTGAACATAGACAACCAGTGTAAGGAAAAAAGCCCAATGTTTCTACCCTTGCCTGGAATCGAACCTGGACACTCAGTGTGTGAAGTGAGAGCTTTGCCTTCTAGAACGAATGGGAAAAGAGGCATGAGAAGGATGGAGTAGGGAAAGGAAGAATGTAAGGTAATTTACCTGGAGTTTACCTGGAGAGAGTTCTGGGGGTCAACGCCCCCGCGGCCCGGTCTGTGACCAGGCCTCCTGGTGGATCAGAGCCTGATCAGCCAGGCTGTTACTGCTGGCTGCACGCAAACCAACGTACGCGCCACAGCCCGGCTGGTCAGGAACTTAGGTTCGGTCAGATGAAGATCATGAGATCCAATTCCACAGAACAAAAGCCTCCTCACATTGTCAGAAAGCCCCCATCCCCCATCACTTGAAGAGGTCAGGTTAAAAATCCCAACAAATGTTATCTTGCAGTCTCTAATTTGACCTCTATACCCCGTAGCTGGATAGGTGTCTAGTAGCTGGATCACAAGCGCACTCAACTCACACACTGAGTTTCGGAGATCGAATCACCGGTACGGCTGGAGAACATTAGGATGTGTTTTCTTAAGACGCCTGTTGTTCATGTTCACCCATCAGTATAAAATGGGTACCTGGGTGATAGTCAACTGGTGTGGGTCGCATCCTGGAACAAGCAGCATAACAAGCGGCTTTCTACATAGTAGTATGTCATTGATACTACGTGCCGCAAACTACCCTTCTCACACTATACCATTCACTTATATATCCATACCTCACCTATGCTATCTGTGCTTGGGGTTCAACTGCAGCAACACACCTAAAGCCAATAATAACCCAACAAAAAGCTGCAGTAAGAATAATCACTAAATCCCATCCCTGGCAACACACCCCCCACTCTTCATAGATCTAAACTTACTCCCTGTTCAGAACATCCACACTTACTACTGTGCAGTCTATATCTACAGGACCTTAAATTCCAATATTAACCTTGACCTAAAATGCTTTCTTGATAATTGTGACAGGATCCACAGGCATAACACCAGACACAAACATCTCTATGATATTCCCCGTGTTCGGCTAAACCTTTACAAAAATTCAATGTATTTCAAAGGACCTAAAATTTGGAACACCCTACTTGAACACTCTAGAACTGCAGACACATTCATCACTTTCAAAACTACAGTTAGAAAACATCTTATCTCCCTGATCCACCCCGACAGCTAACTACATGATAACCACCTGGTGGTTCACAATTACACTCAATCACCCACTGACTATAAACCCAGAAATACTAATCTTAATCTTAAAATAATAAATCCTAACTAGTCATAAGTTTGCCTATGATACTCCAATATAGACACTTTGTATTGTGCCAGAACAAAAGCATTCACATTGCTAAACTCACAAATTATGATGTAGTCACTTAGCCTTAATACCATAATCTGTAAGGATTTAATATTAAGATTTAATTTAAGTCTGCCCGAAATGCCTAGCCAGGCTAGGTGTCCTAGTGGCCCCCTCTGTAATTAGTATTTTTTTTATTAACACACTGGCCAATTCCCACCAAGGCAGGGTGACCCGAAAAAGAAAAACTTTCACCATCATTCACTCCATCACTGTCTTGCCAGAAGGGTGCTTTACACTACAATTTTTAAACTGCAACATTAACATCCCTCCTTCAGAGTGCAGGCACTGCACTTCCCATCTCCAGGACTCAAGTCCGGCCTGCCAGTTTCCCTGAATCCCTTCATAAATGTTACTTTCCTCACACTCCAACAGCACGTCAAGTATTAAAAACCATTTGTCTCCATTCACTCCTATCAAACACGCTCACGCATGCCCGCTGGAAGTCCAAGCCCCTCGCACACAAAACCTCCTTTACCCCCTCCCTCCAACCTTTCCTAGGCCGACCCCTACCCCGCCTTCCTTCCACTACAGACTGATACACTCTTGAAGTCTTTCTGTTCTGCTCCATTCTCTCTACATGTGCGAACCACCTCAACAACCATTCCTCAGCCCTCTGGACAACAGTTTTGGTAATCCCGCACCTCCTCCTAACTTCCAAACTACGAATTCTCTGCATTATATTCACACCACACATTGCCCTCAGACATGACATCTCCACTGCCTCCAGCCTTCTCCTCGCTGCAACATTCATCACCCATGCTTCACACCCATATAAGAGCGTTGGTAAAACTATACTCTCATACATTCCCCTCTTTGCCTCCAAGGACAAAGTTCTTTGTCTCCACAGACTCCTAAGTGCACCACTCACCCTTTTCCCCTCATCAATTCTATGATTCACCTCATCTTTCATAGACCCATCCGCTGACACGTCCACTCCCAAATATCTGAATACATTCACCTCCTCCATACTCTCTCCCTCCAATCTGATATCCAATCTTTCATCACCTAATCTTTTTGTTATCCTCATAACCTTACTCTTTCCTGTATTCACTTTTAATTTTCTTCTTTTGCATACCCTACTAAATTCATCCACCAATTTCTGCAACTTCTCTTCAGAATCTCCCAAGAGCACAGTGTCATCAGCAAAGAGCAACTGTGACAACTCCCACTTTATGTGTGATTCTTTATCTTTTAACTCCACGCCTCTTGCCAAGACCCTCGCATTTACTTCTCTTACAACCCCATCTATAAATACATTAAACAACCACGGTGACATCACACATCCTTGTCTAAGGCCTACTTTTACTGGGAAATAATTTCCCTCTTTCCTACATATTCTAACTTGAGCCTCACTATCCTCGTAAAAACTCTTCACTGCTTTCAGTAACCTACCTCCTACACCATACACCTGCAACATCTGCCACATTGCCCCCCTATCCACCCTGTCATACGCCTTTTCTAAATCCATAAATGCCACAAAAACCTCTTTAGACTTATCTAAATACTGTTCACTTATATGTTTCACTGTAAACACCTGGTCCACACACCCCCTACCTTTCCTAAAGCCTCCTTGTTCATCTGCTATCCTATTCTCCGTCTCACTCTTAATTCTTTCAATAATAACTCTACCATACACTTTACCTGGTATACTCAACAGACTTAAACCCCTATAATTTTTGCACTCTCTTCTGTACCCTTTGCCTTTGTACAATTAGTATTTTATAACATGTAAACCACACAATACCCAAAACCTGTAAAACCCACATTGTAACCCTTATAGAGAATCAACTTGAATTGAATTGAATTGAACTGATGTCAGCTAGGGCTGTATAGCTTGTACATGTACTTGTAGAAATAAATACATTAATATTATATTACTTTCTAGTTGGTTAAGTTTCGACTCTAAACCTGATTGCAACATTGATGACCACATTCATTGTTGTAGTGAGCGAGACTTGCTGCTCAGGTGGTTACTAGGCTCTGGTCTCCCAGGTGGTTACTAGACTCTGGTCCCTCAGATGGTAACTAAACTCTGGTCTCCCAGGTGGTTACTAGACACTGGTCTCCTAGGTGGTTACTAGACTCTGGTCTCCCAGGTGGTTACTAGACTCTGGTCTCCCAGGTGGTTACTAGACTCTGGTCTCCCAGGTGGTTGCTAGACTCTGGTCTCCCAGGTGGATACGAGATTTGGGTGTCCCAGGTAGTTACTAGACTGGTCTCCCAGGTGGTTACTAGACTCTGGTCTCCCAGGTGGTTACTAGACTCTCATCTCCCAGGTGGTTACTAGACTGGTCTCCCAGGTGGCTACTAGACTCTGGTCTCCCAGGAGGTTACTAGACTCTGGTCTCCCAGGTGGTTACTAGACTCTGGTCTCCCAGGTGGATACGAGATTTGGGTGTCCCAGGCGGTTACTAGACTGGTCTCCCAGGTGGTTACTAGACTCTGGTCTCCCAGGTGGTTACTAGACTCTGGTATCCCAGGTGGTTACTAGACTGGTCTCCCAGGTGTTTACTAGATTTGGGTCTCCCACGTGGTTACTAGACTTGGGCCTCCCACGTGGTTACTAGACTGGTCTACCAGGCGGTTACCAGACTCTGGACCCACAGATGTTACTAGACTGGTCTACCAGGTAGTTAATACGCTCTGGACCCACAGGTGGTTACTAGACTGTGGTCTCCCAAGTGGTTACTAGACTCTGGACCCACGGATGGTTACTAGACTCTGGTCTCCCAGGTGGTTACTAGACTCGGGTCTAGCAGGTGGTTACTAGACTCTGGACCCACAGGTGGTTACTAGACTCTGGTCTCCCAGGTGGTTACTAGACTCTGGTCTCCCACGTGGTTACTAGACTCTGGTCTCCCAAGTAGTCACAGACTCTGGTCTCCCAGGTAGTCACTAGACTCTGGACCCACAGGTGGTTACTAGACTCTGGTCTCCCAGGTTGTTACTAGACTCTGGTCTCCCAGGTGGTTTCTAGACTCTGAACCCACAGTTGGTTACTAGATTCTGGACCCACAGGTGGTTACTAGATTCTGGTCTCCCAGGTAGTCACTAGACTCTGGTCTCCCACGTGGTTGCTAGACTCCGGTCTCCCAGGTGGTTACTAGACTTTGGTCTCCCACATGGTTACTAGACTCTGGTATCCCAGGTGGTTACTAGACTGGTCTCCCAGGTGTTTACTAGATTTGGGTCTCCCACGTGGTTACTAGACTTGGGTCTCCCACGTGGTTACTAGACTGGTCTACCAGGCGGTTACTAGACTCTGGACCCACAGATGTTACTAGACTGGTCTACCAGGTAGTTAATACGCTCTGGACCCACAGGTGGTTACTAGACTGTGGTCTCCCAAGTGGTTACTAGACTCTGGACCCACGGATGGTTACTAGACTCTGGTCTCCCAGGTGGTTACTAGACTCGGGTCTAGCAGGTGGTTACTAGACTCTGGACCCACAGGTGGTTACTAGACTCTGGTCTCCCAGGTGGTTACTAGACTCTGGTCTCCCACGTGGTTACTAGACTCTGGTCTCCCAAGTAGTCACAGACTCTGGTCTCCCAGGTAGTCACTAGACTCTGGACCCACAGGTGGTTACTAGACTCTGGTCTCCCAGGTTGTTACTAGACTCTGGTCTCCCAGGTGGTTTCTAGACTCTGAACCCACAGTTGGTTACTAGATTCTGGACCCACAGGTGGTTACTAGATTCTGGTCTCCCAGGTGGTCACTAGACTCTGGTCTCCCACGTGGTTGCTAGACTCCGGTCTCCCAGGTGGTTACTAGACTTTGGTCTCCCACATGGTTACTAGACTCTGGCCTCCCAGGTGGTTACTATGGTCTCCCAGGTGGTTACTATGGTCTCCCAGGTGGTTACTATGGTCTCCCAGGTGGTTACTATGGCCTCCCAGGTGGTTACTATGGTCTCCCAGGTGGTTACTATGGCCTCCCAGGTGGTTACTATGGTCTCCCAGGTGGTTACTATGGTCTCCCAGGTGGTTACTATGGTCTCCCAGGTGGAAACTACAGTAAAGAAACACTGGTAAATAGGCTACACAATTGTGACTGGACAGAGATAACAAGTTGCACGGACGTAAACGATGCCTGGGAAAAATTCAAAACAATGTTCACTACCATCCTTGATAATATTGTACCAGTTAAAGAGGTTAGAATTAAACGAAGAACTGAACCCTGGATGACTACTGATTATTATTATTATTATAATCAAGTGGGAAGAGCTAAACCCGGAGGATTATACAGCGCCTGGGGAGGGGGATCTGGAAGGCATTCAGGCTTAATTCGAGGAACTGGAGTACAGATCAAATTCCCTAAATCAAGAGCCCCTCACCAACATCAAGGAACCTTCCTTGAGGGGGATGACTACTGAGATATTAGATAATATGAAATTCAGAGACCAGCTGCTAAAAAGATTTAAAGCAAACAGACAGGATATTGCAGCACTAAATGAATTCCAAAGGGTGAGGAACAGAGTACAGAGACTTATAGAAGGAGCAAAGGCAATTTGCAAAGCATTATTGCTCAAAAATTGAAGAATATAAGCATAACCCCAGAAAGCTCTGGCAACAACTAAAACAGTTGGGGTATAGCCATAAGCCAGTAGATAGGTCTAACATAGTACTCACTATCGATAATGAGGTATGCCACGAAACATCTAAGGTGGCAAATTGCTTTAATTCCTACTACACATCTGTTGCATCAACACAGTAAGTAAACTACCAGCTGCATCAAATACCTTTAACACAGACTCTGATAAGTTTCAAACATACTATACCAATAAAGGGGTAACCCCAAACAGTTGTCAACTAGTAAGTGTATCTCATGACTTTATTCAAAAAGAACTAAGCAGGTTAAACCCAACTAAGACCACAGGCCCTGATAACATCCCGTCTAAGTTCCTAAAAAATGGTGCTTCTGAATTGTCAATTCTTATTGCTCACATAATAAATCTATCAATCACCACTAATACCGTACCGGAGGGGTTCAAGGAGGCCAGAGTTACTCCTATCTTCAAGAAAAATAGTAGGTCTGATGTCAGCAACTATAGGCCTGTTAGTATACTCAGTATAATATCCAAAATTCTAGAGAGGGCTGTATACTGTCAAGTAGTTAAGTACTTTAATGACAACAACATTCTCCATAGCTATCAATCAGGTTTTAGAAGATCTTACTCAACCGACACCTTCCTAATTAATCTGATGGATTACCTGAGAACTGAAATGTCAAAGGGGAACCTCATAGGTATAGTAACCTAAGACCTGCAAAAGGCCTACGATACTGTCAACCACAATATATTATGTAAGAAACTTCAAGCTATCGGTATAGGTTCTGTAGACTGGTTTAAGTCCTACCTTAGCAACAGGAGACAAATAGTCAAAATCAACAAAACAGAATCAGAACCCCTGCCGATAACATGTGGAGTTCCCCAAGGTAGTATTCTGGGTCCCTTATTATTCTTATGTTATGTCAATGACATGCCCATCAGTGTCAAGTGCAAACTCCTACTGTATGCAGATGACAGTGCTCTGTTAGTGTCTGGAGTTTACCTGGAGAGAGTTCCGGGGGTCAACGCCCCAGCGGCCCGGTCTGTGACCAGGCCTCCTGGTGGATCAGAGCCTGATCAACCAGGTTGTTGCTGCTGGCTGCACGCAAACCAACGTACGAGCCACAGCCCGGCTGGTCAGGAACCGACTTTAGGTGCTTGTCCAGTGCCAGCTTGAAGACTGCCAGGGGTCTGTTGGTAATCCCCCTTATGTATGCTGGGAGGCAGTTGAACAGTCTTGGGCCCCTGAAACTTATTGTATGGTCTCTTAACGTGCTAGTGACACCCCTGCTTTTCATTGGGGGGATGTTGCATCATCTGCCAAGTCTTTTGCTTTCGTAGTGAGTGATTTTCGTGTGCAAGTTCGGTACTAGTCCCTCTAGGATTTTCCAGGTGTATATAATCATGTATCTCTCCCTCCTGCATTCCAGGGAATACAGGTATAGGAACCTCAAGTGCTCCCAGTAATTGAGGTGTTTTATCTGTTATGCGCGCCGTGAAGGTTCTCTGTACATTTTCTAGGTCAGCAATTTCACCTGCCTTGAAAGGTGCTGTAAGTGTGCAGCAATATTCCAGCCTAGATAGAACAAGTGACCTGAAGTCTCATCATGGGCTTGGCATCCCTAGTTTTGAAGGTTCTCATTATCCAGCCTGTCATTTTTCTAGCAGATGCGAATGATACAATGTTATGGTCCTTGAAGGTGAGATCCTCCGACATGATCACTCCCAGGTCTTTGACGTTGGTGTTTCGCTCTATTTTGTGGCCAGAATTTGTTTTGTACTCTGATGAAGATTTAATTTCCTCATGTTTACCATATCTGAGTAATTGAAATTTCTCATCGTTGAACTTCATATTGTTTTCTGCAGCCCACTGAAAGATTTGGTTGATGTCCGCCTGGAGCCTTGCAGTGTCTGCAATGGAAGACACTGTCATGCAGATTCGGGTGTCATCTGCAAAGGGAGACACGGTGCTGTGGCTGACATCCTTGTCTATGTCAGATATGAGGATGAGGAACAAGATGGGAGCGAGTACTGTGCCTTGTGGAACAGAGCTTTTCACCGTAGCTGCCTCGGACTTTACTCTGTTGACGACTACTCTCTGTGTTATGTTAGTGAGGAAATTATAGATCCATCGACCGACTTTTCCTGTTATTCCTTTAGCACGCATTTTAGTTAGTTAGTTTAATATGTTTATTATGCACCCCATACCCATCCTGTGGGCGGTAGTCAAAAGATTACAGAGGTACATAATTGGTCCAGGGACTGGACTCCAAAGTTTTGATAGCTGAGCAAGTTACAGAGGTAATGAATTCACAATTTACAAAGGTAATGAACTCACAATTTACAAAGGTAATGAACTCCAGGTAGGTCTGGTCACAATCATGACAAGTTACAAAGATATTTACAGATTACAGAGGTACGTAATGGGTCCAGGGACTGGGCTCCCAAAGTTGTGATGGCTGAACTAGGTACAAGGTAATGAACTCACAAGTTACAAAGGTAATGAATCCTGTAAGAATTGTTACTTACGTTTATACATGGCTACAATCATGAACAAATTATAGTGTAATGAGCAATTCACACTTCCACACCCGGTCACAACTGTAGTGAGTTATTGGTGCAAATATTGATTGTTGAGTCAAACACACACACATACACACATATACAAATTCATACACACACACACACACACACACACACACACACACACACACACACACACACACACACACACACATACACAAACTCATACACACACACACGCACACACACTCATACACGCAGTCACAGAAACAAAACTCGCTTAGACAATAACAGACACAATCTTCCCAACAGGATATCAGATCCTGAGGAAAGATAGAAGGAGTAGAGGGGGAGGAGGGGTTGCACTGCTCATAAAACACCGATGGGGATTTGAGGAAATGGAAGGCATGGACATGATTGGAGAAAGAGACTACATTGTAGGTACAATTCAGTCCGGAGAACATAAAGTAGTCATTGGAGTGATGTATAACCCACCACAGAACTGCAGGAGGCCAAGAGAGGAGTACGAAGAAAACAACAGGGTGATGGTGGACACACTGGCTGAGGTGGCAAGAAGAGCTCACTCGAGCAGAGCAAAGTTACTGGTAATGGGCGATTTCAACCACAGGGAGATCGACTGGGAAAACCTGGAGCCACATGGGGGTCCCGAAACATGGAGAGCCAAGATGATGGATGTGGTACTTGAAAACCTCATGCATCAACATGTCAGGGACACAACCAGAGAGAGAGGGGAGGATGAGCCAGCAAGACTGGATCTTGTGTTCACCCTGAGCAGTTCAGACATTGAGGACATCACTTACGAGAGGCCCCTTGGAGCTAGCGATCATGTGGTTCTGAGTTTTGACTATATAGTAGAGTTACAAGTGGAGAAGGTAACAGGAACTGAAGGGGACAGGCCAAACTATAAAAGGGGGGACTACACAGGTATGAGAAACTTCCTGCAGGAGGTTCAGTGGGACAGAGAAATGGTAGGAAAATCAGTAAACGAGATGATGGAATATATGGCAACAAAGTGCAAGGAGGCAGAGGAAAGTTTTGTTCCCAAGGGAAACAGAAATAATAGGAAGACCAAAACGAGTCCTTGGTTTACCCGAAGGTGTAGGGAGGCAAAAACTAAGTGCAACAGAGAATGGAAAAGGTACAGGAGGCATAGGACCCAGGAAAACAAGGAGATTAGTAGAAGAGCCAGAAACGAGTATGCACAGATAAGGAGGGAGGCCCAGCGACAGTATGAAAACGACATAGCATCGAAAGTCAAATCTGACCCGAAACTGCTGTATAGCCACATTAGGAGGAAGACAACAGTCAAGGACCAGGTGATAAGGCTGAGGAAAGAAGGTGGAGAACTCACAAGAAACGATCAAGAGGTATGTGAGGAGCTCAACACGAGATTTAAGGAAGTATTTACAGTAGAGACAGGAAGGACTCTGGGGGGACAGACCAGATGGGGACACCAGCAAGGAATACACCAACAAGTGTTGGACGACATACATACAGATGGGGAGGAGGTGAAGAAACTGCTAAGGGACATCGATACCTCAAAGGCAATGGGACCGGACAACATCTCCCCGTGGGTCCTTAGAGAGGGAGCAGATATGTTGTGCGTGCCACTTACCACAATCTTCAACACATCCCTGGAAACTGGGCAACTGCCTGAGGTATGGAAGACGGCAAATGTAGTTCCCATTTTTAAAAAAGGAGACAGAAAAGAGGCACTAAACTATAGACCTGTGTCATTGACGTGTATAGTATGCAAAATTATGGAGAAGATTATCAGGAGGAGAGTGGTGGAGCACCTGGAACGGAACAGGAGTATAAATGCCAACCAGCACGGATTCACGGAAGGCAAATCCTGTGTCACAAACCTTCTGGAGTTTTATGATAAAATAACAGAAGTAAGACAAGAGAGAGAGGGGTGGGTTGATTGCATCTTCTTGGACTGCAAGAAGGCCTTTGACACAGTTCCTCACAAGAGATTAGTGCAGAAGCTAGAGCATCAGGCGCATATAACAGGAAGGGCACTGCAATGGATCAGAGAATACCTGACAGGGAGGCAACAACGAGTCATGGTACGTAATGATGTATCACAGTGGGCACCTGTGACGAGCGGGGTCCCACAGGGGTCGGTCCTAGGACCAGTGCTATTTTTGGTATATGTGAATGACATGACGGAAGGGTTAGACTCAGAAGTGTCCCTGTTTGCAGATGATGTGAAGTTAATGAGGAGAATTAAATCTGATGAGGACCAGGCAGGACTTCAAAGAGACTTGGACAGACTGGACACCTGGTCCAGCAAATGGCTTCTCGAATTTAATCCTGCCAAATGCAAAGTCATGAAGATAGGGGAAGGGCACAGAAGACCACAGACAGAGTATAGGCTAGGTGGCCAAAGACTGCAAACCTCACTCAAGGAGAAAGATTTTGGGGTGAGTATAACACCGAGCATGTCTCCGGAAGCACACATCAATCAGATAACTGCTGCAGCATATGGGCGCCTGGCAAACCTGAGAACAGCATTCCGATACCTTAGTAAGGAATCATTCAAGACACTGTACACCGTGTATGTCAGGCCCATACTGGAGTATGCAGCACCTGTTTGGAACCCGCACTTGATAAAGCACGTCAAGAAACTAGAGAAAGTACAAAGGTTTGCGACAAGGTTAGTTCCAGAGCTAAGGGGAATGTCCTATGAAGAAAGATTAAGGGAAATCGGCCTGACGACACTGGAGGACAGGAGGGTCAGGGGAGACATGATAACGACATATAAAATACTGCGTGGAATAGACAAGGTGGACAAAGACAGGATGTTCCAGGGAGGGGACACAGAAACAAGAGGCCACAATTGGAAGTTGAAGACACAAATGAGTCAGAGAGATAGTAGGAAGTATTTCTTCAGTCATAGAGTTGTAAGGCAGTGGAATAGCCTAGAAAATGACGTAGTGGAGGCAGGAACCATACACAGTTTTAAGACGAGGTTTGATAAAGCTCATGGAGCGGGGAGAGAGAGGGCCTAGTAGCAACCGGTGAAGAGGCGGGGCCAGGAGCTAGGACTCGACCCCTGCAACCACAAATAGGTGAGTACAAATAGGTGAGTACACACACACACTCATACACACACACACACTCATACACACACACACTCATATACACTCATACACATACACACGCACACACAAACACACACACACACACACACACACACAGGAGCTTGGACTCGACCCCTGCAATCTCAACTAGGTGAGTGCACACACATACACACACACACACACACACACACACACACACACACACACACACACACACACACACACACACACACACACACACACACACACACGATCGAAGACCAGGCAGAACTACAAAGGGATCTGGACAGGCTGCAGACCTGGTCCAGCAATTGGCTCCTGGAGTTCAATCCCACCAAGTGCAAAGTCATGAAGAGTGGGGAAGGGCAAAGAAGGCCGCAGACGGAGTACAGTCTAGGGGGTCAGAGACTACAAACCTCACTCAAGGAAAAAGATCTTGGGGTGAGTATAACACCAGGCACATCTCCTGAAGCGCACATCAACCAAATAACTGCTGCAGCATATGGGCGCCTAGCAAACCTCAGAACAGCATTCCGACATCTTAATAAGGAATCATTCAGGACCCTGTACACCGTGTATGTTAGGCCCATATTGGAGTATGCGGCACCAGTTTGGAACCCACACCTAGCCAAGCACGTGAAGAAACTAGAGAAAGTGCAAAGGTTTGCAACAAGACTAGTCCCAGAGCTAAGAGGTATGTCCTACGAGGAGAGGTTAAGGGAAATCAACCTGACGACACTGGAGGACAGGAGAGATAGGGGGGACATGATAACGACATACAAAATACTGAGAGGAATTGACAAGGTGGACAAAGACAGGATGTTCCAGAGATTGGACACAGTAACAAGGGGACACAGTTGGAAGCTGAAGACACAGATGAATCACAGGGATGTTAGGAAGTATTTCTTCAGCCACAGAGTAGTCAGTAAGTGGAATAGTTTGGGAAGCGATGTAGTGGAGGCAGGATCCATACATAGCTTTAAGCAGAGGTATGATAAAGCTCACGGCTCAGGGAGAGTCAGAGTGCACATGCTGTGGATTCCATCTCACATTGGTCTTCAGATGCATGATAGAACTGATAAATTGGCTAAGCTGTATGCTTTCAAAGAGGGAGTAGATTACAATCTTGGCTTGTCAGGTAGTAGTTTGAGAACAATAATACGAAAAGAACTTCAGCTGAATTTTATGGACTTAAGGCTCAGGGAGATTGACACCAGTGAGTCCATCTATCATCATTCTATCATGCAGGAGGAGCCACATGTCTATGGTGCATCCAACAAAATAAGCAGACTCTTGGATGTCACTACCGCCCGGCTCCGGCTGGGTTACAAGTATCTTTGGCAGGTTAAATCACCACCACCAGATGTAGACCAAACGAAATGTAAACTTTGCCAGATGGATTATTGTCACACCCTGCGTCATTATGTACTGGAGTGCGATAAAATTAATGAATTTAGAAACAACTCACTCAGAAGTGTTCAAGAAATGGCTAAGTATTTTATCCACAGTGGTATATTACAGACCATTCTGGAGAAATACCCTGACTTTGCTAGCTGTAAATAAAGCATTACCACATGTGTGCATGTGTGTGTGTGTGTGTGTGTGTGTGTGTGTGTGTGTGTGTGTGTGTGTGTGTGTGTGTGTGTGTGTGTGAGTATGAGTGTGTGTGTGTATGAGTGTGAGTGTGTGTATGAGTGTGTGTGAGTATGAGTGTGTGTGCGTGTGTGTATGAGTTTGTGTGTGTGTGTGTGTGTGTGTGTTTATGTGTGTGTGTGTATGAATTTGTATGTGTGTGTGTGTGTGTGTGTGTGTGTGTGTGAGAGAGAGAGAGAGACTCAGCAATCAACATTTGCACCAATAACTCACTACAGTTGTGACCGGGTGTGGAAGTGTGAATTGCTCATTACTCTAAAATTTGTTCATGATTGCAGCCATGTATAAACGTAAGTAACCATTCTTACAGTATTCATTACCTTTGTAACTTGTGAGTTCATTACCTTTGTAACTTGTGAGTTCATTACCTTGTACCTAGTTCAGCCATCAAAACTTTGGAGCCCGGTCCCTGGACCCATTGTGTACCTCTGTAATCTGTAAATACCTTTGTAACTTGTAATGATTGTGACTAGACCTACCTGGAGTTCATTACCTTTGTAAATTGTGAGTTCATTACCTTTGTAAATTGTGAGTTCATTGCCTCTGTAGCTTGCTCAGCTATCAAAACTTTGAGGCCCAGTCCCTGGACCCATTATGTACCTCTGTAATCTCCCACAGGATGGGTATGGGGTGCATAATAAACATATTAAACTAACTACTAACTCAGGGAGAGTGACCTAGTAGCGATCAGTGAAGAGGCGGGGCCAGGAGCTCGGACTCGACTCATGCAACCTCAACTAGGTGAGTACACATGCACACATGTGGTAATGCTTTATTTACAGCTAGCAAAGTCAGGGTATTTCTCCAGAATGGTCTAGCAAGCATTTTGTGCGCTATTACGCCATGGTCACACTTGTCGAAGGTTTTTGCAAAGTCTATATATTACATCTCAGGTAAAGACCCACAAGATATTGCTAATGTTTTAACACTGGAACTGGAGTCCTGCAGCAAATGGTTAGTAGACAACAAACTATCATTACACCTAGGGAAAACTGAAGCCATTCTCTTTGGCACGAAACATAAAGTGAGAAGGGTAAATAATTTTAATGTTCAGTGTAATGGGGAGATCATCACTTTGGTTTCTTCAGTAAAATATCTGGGAATCCCCTTTGACCCATGCATGTCAGGAGAATTGATATAGACAAGCACAGTGTCTGCCTACTGAGGCTCGCAGGACCCTATGTCTAGCCCTTATACAATGTCATATGGATTACGCTTGCTCTTCTTGGTACTCTGCCTTGACAAAAAAACTGAAAGATAGACTGCAAATTACCCAGAACAAAATCGTAAGATTCATCCTGGGGCTGGGACCAAGAGAACATGTAGGCCAGGATGAATTACAGCAGTTGGATATGCTGAATGTTGAAGACAGAGTAAAACAACTGAAGCTAAATCATGTTTATAAAATTGCTCACAAACAATGTCCAGAATATCTTGCTGTCAATTTTGTCAAGGTTGGGAACCAGAGCAATCATAGTACTAGGGGGAGACAACAATCATAGTACTAGGGGGAGACAACAATCATAGTACTAGGGGGAGACAACAATCATAGTACTAGGGGGAGACAACAATCATAGTACTAGGGGGAGACAACAATCATAGTACTAGGGGGAGACAACAATCATAGTACTAGGGGGAGACAACAATCATAGTACTAGGGGGAGACAACAATCATAGTACTAGGGGGAGACAACAATCATAGTACTAGGGGGAGAGAACAATCGTAGTACTAGGGGGAGAGAACAATCATAGTACTAGGGGGAGACAACAATCATAGTACTAGGGGGAGACAACAATCATAGTACTAGGGGGAGACAACAATCATAGTACTAGGGGGAGACAACAATCATAGTACTAGGGGGAGACAACAATCATAGTACTAGGGGGAGACAACAATCATAGTACTAGGGGGAGACAACAATCATAGTACTAGGGGGAGAGAACAATCGTAGTACTAGGGGGAGAGAACAATCATAGTACTAGGGGGAGACAACAATCATAGTACTAGGGGGAGACAACAATCATAGTACTAGGGGGAGACAACAATCATAGTACTAGGGGGAGACAACAATCATAGTACTAGGGGGAGACAACAATCATAGTACTAGGGGGAGAGAACAATCATAGTACTAGGGGGAGACAACAATCATAGTACTAGGGGGAGACAACAATCATAGTACTAGGGGGAGACAACAATCATAGTACTAGGGGGAGACAACAATCATAGTACTAGGGGGAGACAACAATCATAGTACTAGGGGGAGACAACAATCATAGTACTAGGGGGAGACAACAATCATAGTACTAGGGGGAGACAACAATCATAGTACTAGGGGGAGACAACAATCATAGTACTAGGGGGAGACAACAATCATAGTACTAGGGGGAGACAACAATCATAGTACTAGGGGGAGACAACAATCATAGTACTAGGGGGAGACAACAATCATAGTACTAGGGGGAGAGAACAATCGTAGTACTAGGGGGAGAGAACAATCATAGTACTAGGGGGAGACAACAATCATAGTACTAGGGGGAGACAACAATCATAGTACTAGGGGGAGACAACAATCATAGTACTAGGGGGAGACAACAATCATAGTACTAGGGGGAGACAACAATCATAGTACTAGGGGGAGAGAACAATCATAGTACTAGGGGGAGACAACAATCATAGTACTAGGGGGAGAGAACAATCATAGTACTAGGGGGAGAGAACAATCATAGTACTAGGGGGAGACAACAATCATAGTACTAGGGGGAGACAACAATCATAGTACTAGGGGGAGAGAACAATCATAGTACTAGGGGGAGAGAACAATCATAGTACTAGGGGGAGACAACAATCATAGTACTAGGGGGAGACAACAATCATAGTACTAGGGGGAGACTAGGGGGAGACAACAATCATAGTACTAGGGGGAGACAACAATTATAGTACTAGTGGGAGAAAACAATCAAAGTACTAGGGGGAGACAACAATCATAGTACTAGGGGGAGACAACAATCATAGTACTAGGGGAAGACAACAATCATAGTACTAGGGGGAGACAACAATCATAGTACTAGGGGGAGACAACAATCATAGTACTAGGGGGAGACAACAATCATAGTACTAGGGGGAGACAACAATCATAGCACTAGGGGGAGAGAGCACAACTTTGTAGTACCCACAGTCATTGGCCAGGCGTCAAACACCTTTTATTGTTCAAACATTAGCCAATTTAGTCAAAACCTAGGAAGTATGATAACTGATGCACGCATGAACAAAGATCACTTACTACTCTCAGGTGACTTCAATATAAATCTCCTGCAAGACCAGGACCCACACGTTACTGAATTCACAAACACAATGAGTAACTGCATGTTGCTACCAACAGTAACAAAACCTACAAGAGTTACAGAGACTAGTGTTTCCCTACTTGACCACATCTGGACCAACACCATATCCCCTTTAAAATCAGGCATAATTACAGATAATACCACAGACCACTACCCTACTTTCCTCATAACAACTCTTGGTAAAATACCCCAAGACACTACTAAAATCACCTTCAGACTTCACAATGAGGCAGCCATTAATAACTTCACAACAGCAGTAGCAAACATTGACTGGCACACTGAGCTAGAAATCTATACAGATATTGACGGATGTATTAATAATTTTCTAAAAAAGACCCAATACCTCTATAACAAGCACTGCCCTAAAAAAACTAAACAGATGACAGCTAAGAGACTGAACAGTCCCTGGCTAACACCCAGCATTCTCAAATCCATAAATACAAAACACCAATATGAAAAACAGTACAGAATGGGTCACATAACCAGAGACCAAACAAAACGTTACTCGTCAATCCTATGCAGCCTGATAAGAAGGGCAAAAAAAATTGTATTATGAGAACAGATTATCCAACTTACGAGGTGATATAAAAAAGACCTAGAAAACCCTATCAGAAATTCTGGGAACAAAAAAGATATCACGAAATAGCGAAATAAAATTAGCAAAATCAGATGAACCCCAACTCCCACCAAAAGAAACAGCAAACAGACTCAATGATTTCTTCTCCACTATAGGACAAAACCTTGCCAATAAAATCCCAAGCTCAGATACCCCACCAAATGACTACCTCACTGGCAACTACCCGAACACACTGTTCCTAGCTCCGACTAACCCATACGAAGTCTCCCTTATCATCAACGCACTAAAAAACAAGGCAGGAGATTTAAATACCTTACCACCCTTTATATACAAAAAAGTGTCACAAGTGCTATCACCAATCATTGCAACACTCTTTAACAAATCCATTGAATCCTCCACCTTCCCTACAGTACTCAAAATAGCAAGGGTCACCCCGATCCACAAAGGAGGAGACCAAACAGAGTTGAATAACTATAGGCCAATATCCAACTTACACCCTCTCTCAAAAATCTTCGAAAAATTAATTCATAAACGAATCTACTCCTACTTTATCTCCCAAAACATACTCAACTCCTGCCAATTTGGATTCAGGCCTAATAAAAATACTAATGAGGCTATTATACACATGCTAGAACATATATACACTGCAATAGAGAAAAAAGAAGTCCCATTGGGGATCTTCATTGACTTAAGTAAAGCTTTTGATACAGTTGACCATGACTTGCTCCACGTAAAATTGTCACACTATGGTATAAGAGGGCATTCCCTCAACTACCTCAAGTCTTACCTCAGCAACAGAAGCCAATATGTGTACGCAAATGGGGCAAACTCTTCTGCACAACCAATTACAGTTGGTGTCCCACAGGGAAGTGTCCTTGGCCCTCTTCTCTTTCTCCTATACATAAATGACCTACCAAATGCTTCGCAATTACTCAAACCCACACTATTTGCAGATGACACCACATACGTCTTCTCCCACCCGAGCCCAGTCACGCTAGCCAATACTGTAAACACCGAATTACAGAAAATATCTACCTGGATGAGGACTAACAAACTTACACTAAACATTGACAAAACCTACTTCATTCAGTTTGGTAGCAGAGCTACAGATGTACCTCTTAACATAACAATAAACGGATCACCTATCACAAAGCTAACAGAGGGAAAATTCTTAGGAATCCACCTTGATAATAGACTCAAATTTCATACACATATACAACAAATTTCTAAGAAAATTTCCAAGACTGTAGGCATACTATCGAAGATACGGTACTATGTTCCACAGTCAGCCCTCCTGGCCCTATATCACTCTCTTATTTACCCCTATCTCACCTATGGAATTTGTGCATGGGGCTCAACAACAATTAACCATCTCAGACCACTAATTACCCAACAAAAGGCTGCAGTTAGAATGATAACAAATTCTCACTACAGGCAGCACACTCCACCAATATTCAATACACTAAACCTACTCACCATACAAAACATCCATACTTATTACTGCACCTATTACATACATAGAACACTTAACTCTGATATTAACCCTCCCCTCAAACATCTCCTTGCCAACCTCAACAGAACACATGACCATAACACAAGGCACAGATCACTCTTTGATGTTCCTCGTGTCCATCTCACACTATGCAAAAACTCAATGCACATAAAAGGTCCTAAAATCTGGAATTCATTACCTGTAAATATAAAAGAAACACTTACCTGTTTATAAATTTAAGTCTCTTCTCAAAGATCACTTACTCACCCAAAACCAAATAAATACTGAATAACTGAACCTTATAAATTGTATATCTTAAATGTTTCTCACAATTATATCACATAAATGCTAAACCTAAAACCCAATCTAACTTTATTATTTTTTAAATACACTACCTAACAGAATACTCCATACGACTGAATGTTTACCTGGAGTTTACCTGGAGTTTACCTGGACCTGTCTTTGTAATACTCACTTGTGCTTTATAGTTATCTGTTTACATTAATGTTTTATCACTGATTTCATCATTGCTTAGTTAATCTTAAGTTAATTTTAAGCCAGCCCGTAATGCTATGCATAGTATAAGTGACTTTGGCATGCTGCTCTTATCTGTATTTTTTTGTACCTCTGTATGTGTGCTCAAATTGTTAATAAATAAATAAATAAATAAATAAATTGTACAGCAATAAAGGAATGGAACAGACTGCCCGCACATGTCAAAGCCAGTCATAGCATGAACCAGTTCAAGAAGAGTGCCAAAAGGTGTCTGATGAATGTAGCTACAGAAAGGGAGGGGAATGATTTTCTATTTTTTAGCTAACATACGTGTAAATTTTACCTTATTCCTAGTGATGACCCTCGTAGTGTAGGTAGTCTTAATGACCCTCGTTGTGGAAATTTATTTGGTCCAAATAGTTCCACAGCTCAGATCCAGCATGGCCGTCGGGTCATCCGAGCCGGACGGCCCTTAAACCCTCCCAAACAAACAAGGCATTCTCTGGTTGGCGGTTGGTAAGCTTATTTAATTTATAGATTTACTCTTCAGGGAAGGAGTAGGTAGTTTTACTGGTAGTACACTAATATTAGGTTTACTAAGGCATCTGTAGATAATGAAAAAAGTAGACCTAAGACCTTAACATAGGTAGTTATAGGCCGATAATGTAGGCAAACACTAGGATAAGTTAGCTAGGGAGAACTGGCAGCCCTAGCTTGAATGGCGGGGCGCGGGTCACAAAGACAGAATAGCGCCCTTCTTACGACAGACACCGACTGGACAAGACGTGCCGTGAACAGCAGTCGGCGCCCCCACGTGTCTTCACATCTGAGACCTGGGGAAATCTGGTAGAGGCACCTCGATGTACCGTAGATGATCTCCTCCATCAGCCCATACAGTAAGAGATCTTCACCTTTTCCCGTAGGTTCTGGCCAGTGTGTTGGGAGATTGTGGGTTGAGTTAACTGAGGGCTCGGCGTGCTACAGAGAGAGCATGCCCAGTAAGTACCAGTGTCTCAGACCCGTCTGAAGCTAGTGTCTGAGTCTGCATAGTTATACTAGGGGATACATACCCTCTTGGATATAGGAATTTCTGAGGTGCAGGCAGGACACTAATTACGATTGAATATTGCAGGAATTAATGCTCCCGGTTGCACGTGGTTTCTGAGGGAAAGTCCAAAGGGGCTAAAGCTAGGCTTAGGAAGTTGAAGATCAGGATATATGCTGCAACACCAAGTAAGTTAGTCCTTTATACGTGCATGCAGGCGAGGTTTCTTGCAATACCAATCATTTGTGAAAATCTGTCCTATAAGCCACTTGTGAGGCTGAGGTACCCACCTCAGAGCTCGGTGTCAACAGAGTTTGCCAGGGTAGGCGACTCACTTGGAGGCAGTCCACACAAATTTTCACATCTTCATTGTAGAATAATAAGAAAATATTATAACCTTTATATTATAATAATAAGGTAAAAGGACCCCAATGGAAATAAGTCACTGTCTGACTTTTTTGGGTTATCCCAGGTTCTCTACACATATGCTGCTATGTATGATAATTCTATGTAACTGTATTTGTGTATACCTGAATAAACTTACTTACTATGGTCTCCCAGGTGGTTACTATGGTCTCCCAGGTGGTTACTATGGCCTCCCAGGTGGTTAGTATGGCCTCCCAGGTGGTTACTATGGCCTCCCAGGTGGTTACTATGGTCTCCCAGGTGGTTACTATGGCCTCCCAGGTAGTTACTATGGCCTCCCAGGTGGTTACTATGGCCTCCCAGGTGGTTACTATGGCCTCCCAGGTGGTTACTATGGTCTCCCAGGTGGTTACTATGGCCTCCCAGGTGGTTACTATGGCCTCCCAGGTGGTTACTATGGTCTCCCAGGTGGTTACTATGGCCTCCCAGGTGGTTACTATGGTCTCCCAGGTGGTTACTATGGCCTCCCAGGTGGTTACTATGGTCTCCCAGGTGGTTACTATGGTCTCCCAGGTGGTTACTATGGTCTCCCAGGTGGTTACTATGGTCTCCCAGGTGGTTACTATGGCCTCCCAGGTGGTTACTATGGCCTCCCAGGTGGTTACTATGGCCTCCCAGGTGGTTACTATGGTCTCCCAGGTGGTTACTATGGTCCCCCAGGTGGTTACTATGGTCTCCCAGGTGGTTACTATGGTCCCCCAGGTGGTTACTGTATCAAGTGACGGTAAATGGCTAACGGCTCCACTAGTTATAACAACCTTTACATCCAACTTCAACAACAATATTATCACAACAAGAGTTAAGATAACTTGTAGTTTTTATTATGTCACTTCTTGTACTGGATATTTGTGCTGTCATCTACACCATTAAGTAAACTACCACGAGAAGCGTTCAAGTACGGACTAGGTGCATGTAAGTACGGACTAGGTGCACGTAAGTACGGACTAGGTGCATGTAAGTACGGACTAGGTGCATGTAAGTACGGACTAGGTACATGTAAGTACGGACTAGGTGCATGTAAGTACGGACTAGGTGCATGTAAGTACGGACTAGGTGCATGTAAGTACGGACTAGGTGCATGTAAGTACGGACTAGGTGCATGTAAGTACGGACTAGGTACATGTAAGTACGGACTAGGTGCATGTAAGTACGGACTAGGTGTATTCAATTCAAAGTTTATTCTCTATAAGGATTACAATGCTGAGTTAACAGAAATTTGGTTATTGTGTGGTTTACATGTAGTAAAGGACCCCAATGGAAATAAGTCACTCTGTCTGACTTTTTTGGGTTATCCCAGGTACTTTACACATATGTTGCTATGTATGATAATTCTATGTAACTGTATTTGTGTATACCTGAATAAATTTACTTACTTACTAGTAAAATTGTGATTACAGAGTGTACCACTAGAACACCTAGCATGGCTAGGCATTTCGGGCAGACTTAGTTTTATTCTTAATTGTAAAATATTACAAATTATGAGGTAAGTTGGTATTATGGCTAAGTGACTAAATACTAGTTTGTGAGTTTAGCAATGTGAATGCTTTTGTTTTGGCACAGTACATAGTTTCAGTATTGGAGTATCATAGGATTCATTATTTTAAGATTGAGATTAATATTTCTGTTTATGGTCAAATGAGTGAGTGAGTGTAAGTGTGAACCACCAGGTGGTATTCGTATAGTTAGTTGACGGGGTGTATCAGGGAGATAAGATGTTTTCTAATGGTAGTTTTGAAGGTGATGAATGTGTCTGCAGTTCTAGAGTTCTCAGGTAGGGTATTCCAGATTTTAGGGCCTTTGACATACATTGAATTTTTGTAAAGGTTTAGTCGGACACGGGGAATGTCGTAGAGATGTTTGTGTCTGGTGTTATGCCTGTGGGTTCTGTCACAACTATCAAGAAAGCGTTTTAGGTCAAGGTTGATATTAGAGTTTAAGGCCCTGTAGATGTAGATTGCACAGTAGTAAGTGTGGATGTACTGAACTGGGAGTAAGTTTAGGTCTATGAAGAGTGGGGGGGGGGGTGTTGCCAGGGATGGGATTTAGTGATTATTCTTACTGCAGCTTTTTGTTGGGTTATTATTGGCTTTAGGTGTGTTGCTGCAGTTGATCCCCAAGCACAAATAGCATAGGTGAGGTATGGATAAATAAGTGAGTGGTATAGTGTGAGAAGGGCATTTTGCGGCACGTAGTATCGTATCTTGGAGAGGATCCCAACCGTTTTGGATACTTTTTTGGTTATATGCTGGATATGGGTGCTGAAATTCAGGTTGTTGTCAAGGTATAAGCCTAGGAATTTGCCCCCATTATTTCTGGTAATTAGAGTGTTGTCAATCTTAATGTTAATTTGAGCATCTCCTGCTCTGCTACCAAACATAATATAGTAGGTTTTGTCAGTGTTAAGCGTAAGTTTATTGGCTGTCATCCAAGTCGATATTTTAATCAGCTCCTCATTCACAATGGTGTTGAGGGTGGCAAGATTAGGGTGAGAGATGACATAAGTCGTGTCATCAGCAAAGAGAATGGGTATGTAAGTACGGACTAGGTGCATGTAAGTATGGACTAGGTGCATGTAAGTATGGACTAGGTGCATGTAAGTACGGACCAGGTGCATGTAAGTACGGACCAGGTGCATGTAAGTATGGACTAGGTGCATGTAAGTATGGACTAGGTGCATGTAAGTACAGACCAGGTGCATGTAAGTACGGACTAGGTGCATGTAAGTATGGACTAGGTGCATGTAAGTATGGACCAGGTGCACGTAAGTATGGACCAGGTGCATGTAAGTACGGACCAGGTGCACGTAAGTACGGACCAGGTGCACGTAAGTACGGACCAGGTGCAGGTAAGTACGGACTAGGTTCAGGTAAGTATGGACCAGGTGCACGTAAGTACGGACCAGGTGCACGTAAGTACAGACCAGGTGCACGTAAGTACGGACCAGGTGCACGTAAGTACAGACCAGGTGCAGGTAAGTACGGACCAGGTGCAGGTAAGTACGGACCAGGTGCAGGTAAGTACGGACCAGGTGCAGGTAAGTACAGACCAGGTGCAGGTAAGTACGGACCAGGTGCAGGTAAGTACGGACCAGGTGCACGTAAAATACAGACGAGGTGCACATAACTACGAACGAGGAAATAAGTCACTTGGACTTTCTTGAAGGGTTCTCATAGGTAATTTGCACTATGTATGGTAATTGTACTTATTTATTTATTTATTTATTTATTTAATGTCTTTGCAAACAGTACATTGAGATTTTGTATTTACAATAGTGGGTTGTAATACAAAGAGAACCTCTATTATGCCTAGGCATTATGGCCCAACTTAACATTATTGGCTTACAGTCTACTTAATACTAAGGAGTATATCATAGTTGTACAGTAGGATAGTAATTATTTCATAGTTGTACAGTAGATTATTAATTATAAGTGAATCAAAATTTGTATAAGACAGATATATTTATATTCGAAAATGCTTTTGTGAAAACAATGATTCAATTATATTCCTGTCAACAATGGATAAAAGGTTCAAAGTGATTGTTTCAGTTATGAAGTGGGAGTACATAGGTGAGTAAGTGTGTACGGAGTATTTAGCATTTAGTCTAGGGTGATTAAGTGGCTTTTGAGAAGAGTCTTAAATTGACTCTTAAATTGGTAGACAGTAATGGTGAAGCTGGAGGTGCTGTCCTGGGAGACAGTAATGGTGAAGCTGGAGGTGCTGTCCTGGGAGACAGTAATGGTGAAGCTGGAGGTGCTGTCCTGGGAGACAGTAATGGTGAAGCTGGAGGTGCTGTCCTGGGAGACAGTAATGGTGAAGCTGGAGGTGCTGTCCTGGGAGACAGTAATGGTGAAGCTGGAGGTGCTGTCCTGGGAGACAGTAATGGTGAAGCTGGAGGTGCTGTCCTGGGAGACAGTAATGGTGAAGCTGGAGGTGCTGTCCTGGGAGACAGTAATGGTGAAGCTGGAGGTGCTGTCCTGGGAGACAGTAATGGTGAAGCTGGAGGTGCTGTCCTGGGAGACAGTAATGGTGAAGCTGGAGGTGCTGTCCTGGGAGACAGTAATGGTGAAGCTGGAGATTTTGTCCAGGTAGTCGGGAATTATACGCAGGAAGGACTGCATATAAATGACCTCATGGGAGACAGGAGCCGTAGTGGGAAAACAAAGTGTAGTCAAAGATAAGATAAAACCAATATTGCAAACTAGAAATACCACAGGAAATAGCAAACAAGAGGACTCCACTAGCAATAGTGAGGATATATTACCAAAAACAACTGGTGGGAACGCCATTGTTGGTGCTAGGGAGGATAGGAATAAGACAGGTAAACATACACCAACAGGGAATACAGTCACAGAAACCCAAGGCAAATGGAAACCAAGCCTGTGCACATATTATGCACTTGGTATCTGCAGACATGGGAAATCTGGAAAAACAGATGGGACGTGCAACTATGACCACCCTAGAAAATGCCGTGCCCATATGGCAACAGGAAAATGCAAACTCCCTTCCTGTAAGCTTTTTCACCCTGAAATGTGTACCTCTTCAGTACAGGAAAGACTGTGCTATAACTTAAATTGCCAGGCACATCATCTAAAGGGGACAAAAAGATACAAAACATCCAGGCCATGGGAAAACCTGGGTAGCCACAGCCACTCAAGAGGGAGAGGTTTTTTAGTGCCAGGAAGGAAAAAAACTGGCAGGAAATGGCAGAAATCGTACACCAAATCCAGCCATTCCTGCAGTGGAACCACAGTCGATGGCCTCCACTCCAAACCAACAGATAAAGATACTAATTCCGGAAAAAAAAATCCCCTCCCCAGTACCAACAATACCACCAGTCCGATGACATTCTTCTTTGCAAATATACTGGGTCTAAAGCCTCTGCTTGCAGAGGCAAAGGCAATGTTCGCAGCTTTCACTGAGACCCACATAAAGGATCACTTGGACAACGAAATATGGATCCCAGGTTACAACCTATACACATGCGACAGAGTGAATAGGCAAAAGGGGGGGGTTGGCCTGTACATTGCAGAGTCACTTGTTTGCACAGAACTGCTTAATGCCTCAAATGATGTAGTGGAAGTTTTAGCAGTAAAGATCGAGAACCAAAACCTAGTCATTGTGGTAGTCTACATGCCTCCGGACGCAACATCCAAGCAATTCCAGGAACAGCTGTTAAAAATTGACCACTGTCTGGAAAATCTGCCAGCTCCTGCACCCAACATCTTGCTCCTGGGGGATTTCAACTTAAGGCACCTAAAATGGAGGAATATAGCAAATAATATTGTTGCAGTAATAACACCAGGAGGCAGCTCTGATGAAAACTCTCACTCAGACGAGCTTTTAAATCTCTGCACAAAATCAATTTAAACTAGCAAATAATAGAGCCTACTAGACTGGAGAATACACTAGACCTCATCTTCACTAACAATGATGATCTGATGCAAAATGTCACCATATCAAAAACAATATACATGTACTCAGATCACAACATAATTGAGGTTCAGACATGTATGCGTGGAGCCCCAGACCAACATAATGAGATTAGTCACGAGGGAGCATTCACCAAATTCAACTTCAATAACAAAAACATAAAGTTGGACCAAGTAAACCAAGTCCTAACCGATATAAGCTGGGAAGATATACTAAGCAACACAGACCCCCAACTTATGCCTAGAACACATTAACTCAGTGGCACTCGATGTATGCACAAGGCTTATTCCTCTAAGAAAAAGGAGGAGTAGATGTATAATAGAAAGAGAGAGGCGCTCCCTTTACAGGTGACGGAAAAGAATAACAGAGCGGCTAAAAGAGGTCAATATATCTGATATGCGTAGGGAGACACTGGTCAGAGAAATAGCAAGCATCGAACTTAAACTAAAGGAATCTTACAGGAGTCAGGAATCGCGGGAAGAACTAAAAGCCATAAATGAAATCGAAAGAAACCCAAAGTATTTCTTCTCCTATGCCAAATCAAAGTCGAGAACAATGTCCAGTATTGGGCCCCTACTTAAACAAGATGGGTCCTACACAGATGACAGCAAGGAAATGAGTGAGCTACTCAAGTCCCAATGTGACTCAGTTTTTAGCAAGCCGCTAACCAGACTGAGATCAAAATGAATTTTTTATGAGAGAGCCACAGAATTTGGTTAACACAAGCCTATCTGATGTTATCCTGATGCCAAATGACTTCGAACAGGCAATAAATGACATGCCAATGTACTCTGCCCCAGGGCCAGACTCATGGAACTCCGTGTTCATCAAGAACTGCAAGAAGCCCCTATCACGAGCTTTTACCATCCTATGGAGAGGGAGCATGGACACGGGGGTCGTCCCACAGTTACTAAAAACAACAGACATACCCCCACTCCGCAAAGGGGGCAGTAAAGCAATAGCAAAGAACTACAGACGGATAGCACTAACATCCCCTATCATAAAAATCTTTGAAAGGGTCCTAAGAAGCAAGATCACCACCCATCTAGAAACCCATAAATTACACAACCCAGTGCAACATGGGTTTAGAACAGGTCGCTCCTGTCTGTCTCAACTATTGGATCACTACGACAAGGTCCTAGATGCACTAGAAGACAAAAAAAATGCAGATGTAATATATACAGACTTTGCAAAAGCCTTCGACAAGTGTGACCATGGCGTAATAGCGCACAAAATGCGTGCTAAAGGAAAAGTCGGTTGATGGATCTATAATTTCCTCACTAACAGAACACAGAGTAGTAGTCAACAGAGTAAAGTCCGAGGCAGCTATGGTGAAAAGCTCTGTTCCACAAGGCACAGTACTCGCTCCCATCTTGTTCCTCATCCTCATATCTGACATAGACAAGGATGTCAGCCACAGCACCGTGTCTTCCTTTGCAGATGACACCCGAATCTGCATGACAGTGTCTTCCATTGCAGACACTGCAAGGCTCCAGGCGGACATCAACCAAATCTTTCAGTGGGCTGCAGAAAACAATATGAGGTTCAACGATGAGAAATTTCAATTACGTACTCAGATATGGTAAACACGAAGAAATTAAATCTTCATCAGAGTACAAAACAAATTCTGGCCACAAAATAGAGCGAAACACCAACGTCAAAGACCTGGGAGTGATCGTGTCGGAGGATCTCACCTTCAAGGACCATAACATTGTATCAATCGCATCTGCTAGAAAAATGACAGGATGGATAATGAGAACCTTCAAAACTAGGGATGCTAAGCCCATGATGACACTCTTCAGGTCACTTGTTTTATCTAGGCTGGAATATTGCTGGACACTAACAGCTCCTTTCAAGGTAGGTGAAATTGCTGACCTAGAAAATGTACAGAGAACCTTCACGGCGCGCATAACGGAGATAAAACACCTACATATGCTATGTAATGGGTTTCATATATAATTTTGAGGGGTTTGGACTTCCAGCAGGCATGCGTGAGCGTGTTTGATAGGAGTGAATGGAGACAAATGGTTTTTAATACTTGACGTGCTGTTGGAGTGTGAGCAAAGTAACATTTATGAAGGGGTTCAGGGAAACCGGCAGGCCGGACTTGAGTCCTGGAGATGGGAAGTACAGTGCCTGCACTCTGAAGGAGGGGTGTTAATGTTGCAGTTTAAAAACTGTAGTGTAAAGCACCCCTCTGGCAAGACAGTGATGGAGTGAATGATGGTGAAAGTTTTTCTTTTTCGGGCCACCCTGCCTTGGTGGGAATCGGCCAGTGTGATAATAAAAAAAAAATATAATTTTGAGGAAAATATCATAGATGGATTAATGAAAATGCCTATATTGATGTAAAATAAGACATTTAGTATGACCAAGAGTGATTATTATTAGGTAGTATTGGCGTCATGAGTAGAGAGAGACTTAGTGATTTTAATGTGTACCTGCACACCAGCACAATGTGTAAGTATATTTAGGTACAGGTACACATAAGTATAATTATCAGAGTACATATAAAATATGCAGTAACTTTAAAACACTTGAAATTTTGGAAAGTTTCCTGACATAATAGATGTGGTCACGGAAAATGTAAACAAACCGGTTGGGGGTGCCATATTTGAAAGATTGCTTGCCTTATAGCAAATTTTGGTCATAATTTGACATCACCGTATTAACGGAATGCCGTAAGGCGAAACGCCGTAAAGCGGGGCCTTACTGTATTTGAGGTAGCTGGTATTAGCTAGTAAAAGAAAAAACAATAATGCACAATAATGTAATAGTAAATAATAATAATGCACAATAATAGTAACATACACTATATGCACCATATGTATATATGTGTTAAGGACACTTATCTAATCTGTTACAGAAATGTCAGCTTTTCTAAGGAAGGTAGAGAAATCATGTTCATTTGAGATGGTGTATTGTTGTCCTGTTGATGTTTTTCTAATTAGTATTTTCCCATCTCGAGTGAAACACTGATGTATTTTGTTTTCCTGTTTAAGTTTTCTCAACCTGAACAGAAGGTTTTGACGTTTTCTCATTAGACACTCGTTGATGTACACTCCATTTTTCATTGTAATTGCTGATTTAATTAGGTCCTTTTTTTTATCATATGAATGAAGTCTGATCATGATACTGTGTTTACTACCTTGTTTTCCTAACAAACATGTTTCTTTGATTTCATTGTTTTGCACGATAACTTGTACATGGTCCTGTATTATCCTGATAGCAGTTTCTTTGCACTGTTCTTGAGTTATGTCACTAGGAATGTGTGGACTGTTTATTATAACTGCATCAGACAACTTATCTTGTTCAGTTTTGTCGTCTTGGAAATCAAGGTATTCATTCAGTCGAATGTGCATGTTCTGATTCCAGTCCTTGATTGCCTCTTCAACCTTCATATCTAGAGTTGTTAATTGCTCAGTATAATAATCATAATAGTATAATAATACTAGTTTTTATTTCTACAAGTACATGTACAAGGTATACACACCATAGCTGACATCACTGACATAATACAATATATATAGGAAGGCACTTGTTATGATGAGCAATTCTGAGAAATTAGGTCAATTTTGTCCCAGGACAACACTAGTGTCAGGAGCCCAAGACTGTTCAACTGCCTCCCAGCATACATAAGGGGGATTACCAATAGACCCCTGGCTGTCTTCAAGACCATTGTTTGTCTTCAAGACCCCTGTTTGTCTTCAAGACCCCTGTTTGTCTTCAAGACCCCTGTTTGTCTTCAAGACCCCTGTTTGTCTTCAAGACCCCTGGTTGTCTTCAAGACCCCTGTTTGTCTTCAAGACCCCTGTTTGTCTTCAAGACCCCTGTTTGTCTTCAAGACCCCTGGCTGTCTTCAAGACCCCTGGCTGTCTTCAAGAAGGTACTGCACAGGCACCTAAAGTCAGTACCTGATCTGCCAGACTGTGGTTCGTATGTCATTCTATGTGTGGCCAGCAGTAACAGCCTGGTTGATCAGACCCTGATCCACCACGAGGCCTGGTCTCCGACCGGGCCATGGGGGCGTTGACCCCTGAAACCTTCTCCAGGTACTCCAGGATGCAACCCACACCAGTTGACTAACACCCAGGTACCTATTTTACTGCTAGGCAAACGTGGACATCAGGTGTACTAGCATTATAAATTTTTACTTTACTTAGTGAAGCTCCTAAACTCAATAAGGGGCTTTCTAAAAAATAGTTTCTATATGTTAATTACCCTAATTGTATAATGTACTGTATTGTACTTTATAGAAGTAGAGTTATGATGAAAGCGTTTTTTTCTTTTTCGGGTCACCGTGCCTTGGTGGGAAACAGTTGATGTGTTAAAAACAAAAATCGTCAAACAACTCTAGCCAGTTCAAGTTAGCATTGAGATAATTTATACAGTTATACAATAGGCAATAGTTTTAAGCTTTAGTTATTTTTTATTATCACACTGGCCGATTCCCACCAAGGCAGGGTGGCCCGAAAAAGAAAAACTTTCACCATCATTCACTCCATCACTGTCTTGCCAGAAGGGTGCTTTACACTACAGTTTTTAAACTGCAACATTAACACCCCTCCTTCAGAGTGCAGGCACTGTACTTCCCATCTCCAGGACTCAAGTCCGGCCTGCCGGTTTCCCTGAACCCCTTCATAAATGTTACTTTGCTCACACTCCAACAGCACGTCAAGTATTAAAAACCATTTGTCTCCATTCACTCCTATCAAACACGCTCATGCATACCTGCTGGAAGTCCAAGCCCCTCGCACACAAAACCTCCTTTACCCCATCTCTCCAACCTTTCCTAGGCCGACCCCTACCCCGCCTTCCTTCCACTACAGACTGATACACTCTTGAAGTCATTCTGTTTCGCTCCATTCTCTCTACATGTCCGAACCACCTCAACAACCCTTCCTCAGCCCTCTGGACAACAGTTTTGGTAATCCCGCACCTCCTCCTAACTTCCAAACTACGAATTCTCTGCATTATATTCACACCACACATTGCCCTCAGACATGACATCTCCACTGCCTCCAGCCTTCTCCTCGCTGCAACATTCATCACCCACGCTTCACACCCATATAAGAGCGTTGGTAAAACTATACTCTCATACATTCCCCTCTTTGCCTCCAAGGACAAAGTTCTTTGTTTCCACAGACTCCTAAGTGCACCACTCACTCTTTTTCCCTCATCAATTCTATGATTCACCTCATCTTTCATAGACCCATCCGCTGACACGTCCACTCCCAAATATCTGAATACATTCACCTCCTCCATACTCTCTCCCTCCAATCTGATATTCAATCTTTCATCACCTAATCTTTTTGTTATCCTCATAACCTTACTCTTTCCTGTATTCACCTTTAATTTTCTTCTTTTGCACACCCTACCAAATTCATCCACCAATCTCTGCAACTTCTCTTCAGAATCTCCCAAGAGCACAGTGTCATCAGCAAAGAGCAGCTGTGACAACTCCCACTTTGTGTGTGATTCTTTATCTTTTAACTCCACGCCTCTTGTCAAGACCCTCGCATTTACTTCTCTTACAACCCCATCTATAAATATATTAAACAACCACGGTGACATCACACATCCTTGTCTAAGGCCTACTTTTACTGGGAAATAATTTCCCTCTTTCCTACATACTCTAACTTGAGCCTCACTATCCTCGTAAAAACTCTTCACTGCTTTCAGTAACCTACCTCCTACACCATACACTTGCAACATCTGCCACATTGCCCCCCTATCCACCCTGTCATACGCTTTTTCCAAATCCATAAATGCCACAAAGACCTCTTTAGCCTTATCTAAAGCTTTAGTTACTTCTGGCCAAAATGCTCTGCATAACCAGGAGCTTCTGGTGAAGTATGAAATAAATATCACATAATTTTATAAGAAATGTATACAGTAGGACTCCCGTATCTGCGGGAGATACATTCCAAGGACCTGCCAAGGATACTGAAACTGCAGATGGTAGTGAACCCTATATATAAGACCTGTACATACCTTTTATGGAGTTTAATTAATAAATTATGCACAGTTAGTGGATAATTATCACTTTTCCCTGATGTGAAGCATCTCTCAGCTTCTCTTAAGCTTTGAAGAACTGCTACCATCACTTCTTTTGCACTTTGAGGACATTATTAAGCAAAATTAACAGTTATTTTCAGGCCACAATAAACTGTGATAACAGAAACTGCAGATACTGTACTTTTGTTAGTGGGACAATACTTGTGTAGTTATTTCATAATAGTTTTTATTACAGATTTATAAACTGAAAGAGGTAGAAGTCCTGGAGCTAAAGTTATGACCAGTTGAGTCGACTTTATAGCCGCCATCCAAGAGTAAAACATCTTTGGTAAGACACTAAAAATATTTTCTCTTCATTTTGTTGTGTACTGTAGTTTTTTTTTTTTTTTATAAAACTGTCTCTTTTTTTTATGTCACTTTTGAAAGTGCCAGTAAACAAAGGTTTCCTTTATTTTATGAACTTTTATTATGATGGATATTAATAAATGCTGTATATTATTGTAGCCTTTTTATCATATCTGAATACAGTATTCTGTATTTTATTACCAGTTCTTGATAATATATAGAGCCCATTAAGAAAACAATAATTTGCTATACAGCCTCTCCTCGCCTAACGAGGGAGTTCCGTTCCTGAGATCACGTTAGTAAACGAATTTGTCACTAAGTGAGGAGCATAGTATAATGGTTTGTGTCAACCATCTTTGATAATGTTTTAATGTCACCTTTGCACCATTTATAATATTTCTGATATATTTTTAAATGTTTATACAGTAGTGTACTCTATATTGTAATAAACAGAATAGAGGAAATCAGCTCTAATATACATAATTTAGGTATGAATACTGGTCAGAGAGCCCTTGTAAGTCCGAGTCGTTAGTAAATGAGTACATCACTAAGTGAGTAGAGGCTGTATATACAAATGTTTATTCAATATTGTCAGTTACTTTTACACACTTGGAAGAAGGGTGATTACATGTGGTGTAGTTCAGAGGTCAGTCAGTGATCATCACACTGGTAAGTAAGAGAAGGTCGTTGTGGGAGAGGTTAGTCAGTGATCATCACTGGTAAGTAAGAGAAGGTTGTTGTGGGAGAGGTCAGTCAGTGATCATCACACTGATAAGTAAGAGAAGGTTGCTGTGGGAGAGGCCAGTCAGTGATCATCACACTGGTAAGTAAGGGAAGGTTGTTGTGAGAGAGGTTAGTCAGTGACCATCACACTGGTAAGTAAGAGAAGGTTGTTTGTTGTAGGAGAGGTCAGTCAGTGACAATCACACTGGTAAGTAAGAGAAGGTTGTTGTGGGAGATTTTAGTCAGTGACCATCACACTGGTAAGTAAGAGAAGGTTGTTTGTTGTAGGAGAGGTCAGTCAGTGACCATCACACTGGTAAGTAAGAGAAGGTTGTTGTGGGAGATTTTAGTCAGTGACCATCACACTGGTAAGTAAGAGAAGGTTGTTGTGGGAGATTTTAGTCAGTGACCATCACACTGGTAAGTAAGAGAAGGTTGTTGTGGGAGAGGTTAGTCAGTGACCATCACACTGGTAAGTTCTCAAAATACAGTTCTCAAAATAGCAAGGGTCACCCTGATTCATAAAGGAGGAGACCAAACAGACTTGAATAACTATAGGCCAATATCCAACTTACACCCTCTCTCTAAAATCTTTGAAAAATTAATTCATCAGCGAATCTATTCCTACCTCATCTCCCAAAACATACTCAACCCCCTGTCATTTTGGGTTCAGGCCTAATAAAAATACTAATAATGCTATTATACACATACTAGAACATATATACACTGCAATAGAGAAAAAAGAAGTCCTACTGGGGATCTTCATTGACTTACGTAAAGCTTTTGATACAGTTGACCATGACTTGCTCCATATAAAATTGTCACACTATGGTATAAGAGGGCATTCCCTCAACTACCTAAAGTCATATCTCAGCAACAGAAGCCAATATGTTTACACAAATGGGGCAAGTGAGTGCAAAACGAAAGCCTGTAATTGTTTTACATGATGGTAGGATTGCTGGTGTCCATTTTTCTGTCTCATAAACATGCAAGGTTTCAGGTACATTTTGCTACTTCTACTTACACTTAGGTCACACTACACATACATGTACAAGCATATATATACACACACACCCCTCTGGGTTTTCTTCTATTTTCTTACTAGTTCTTGTTCTTGTTAATTTCCTCTTACCTCCATGGGGAAGTGGAACAGAATTCTTCCTCCGTAAGCCATGCGTGTTGTAAGAGGCGACTAAAATGCCGGGAGCAAGGGGCTAGTAACCCCTTCTCCTGTATATATTACTAAATGTAAAAGGAGAAACTTTTGTTTTTCCTTTTGGGCCACCCCGCCTCGGTGGGATACGGCCGGTGTGTTGAAAGAAAGATATAAATGGGGCAAACTCTTCCGCACAGCCAATTACAGTTGGTGTCCCACAGGGAAGTGTCTTTGGCCCTCTTCTCTTTCTCCTATACATAAATGACCTACCAAATGCATCGCAACTACTTAAACACACACTATTTGCAGATGACACTACATACGTCTTCTCTCACCCTAGCCCAGTCATGCTAGCCAATACGTACTGTAAATACCGAATTACAGAAAATATCTACCTGGATGAGGACTAACAAACTTACTCTAAACATTGACAAAACCTACTTCATTCAGTTTGGTAACGGAGCTACAAATGTCCCTCTTAACATAATGATAAATGGATCACCTATCACAAAATTCACAGAGGGAAAATTCTTAGGAATCCACCTTGATAATAGACTCAAATTTCAAACACATACACGGCAAATTTCCAAGAAAATTTCCAAGACAGTAGGCATACTATCGAAGATACGTTACTATGTTCCACAGTCAGCCCTCCTGGCCCTATAACACTCACTTATTTACCCCTATCTCACCTATGGAAATTGTGCATGGGGCTCAACAACAATAAACCATCTCAGACCACTAATTACCCAACAAAAGGCTGCAGTCAGAATGATAACAAATTCCCACTACAGGCAGCACACTCCACCAATATTCAAAACACTCAACCTACTCACCATACAAAACATCCATACTTATTACTGCACCTATTACATACATAGAACACTTAACTCGGATATAAACCCTCCCTTCAAACGTCTTCTTACCAACCTCAATAGAACACATGACCATAACACAAGGCACAGATCACTCTTTGATGTTCCTCGTGTCCATCTCACGCTATACAAAAACTCAATGTTTAACCTGATACCCAATCAAACTTTGTTATTTTTTAATTACGTACCTAACAGAATACTCCATTCTACTGAATGCACAGCAATACAGTAAATGACCATATGACCTGTCTTTGTAATACTCATTTGTGCTTAACCCTTAAACAGTCCAAACAGATCGACGTTCAGATTCGTAGTGCTACAAAAGTAGATCTACTTTTTTTTACATATTTTCAAATATAACAACAAAAAAATGTAGATAAAAGTCTTTTTTACACATTTTCAAATGTAAAACAAAAAAAGAAGTTCTAGGCTCTGGTGGCCTGGTGGTTAACGCTCTCGCTTCACACGGTGAGGGCCTGGGTTCGATTCCCAGCCAGAGTAGAAACATTGGACGTGTTTCTTTCCACCTGTTGTCTATGTTCCCCATCAGTAAAATGGGTACCTGGGTGTTTGTCGACTGGTGTGGGTCGCATCCTGGGACACTGACCTAAGGAGGCCTGGTCACAGACCGGGCCGCGGGGGCGTTGACCCCCGGAACTCTCTCCAGATAAACTCTCCAGATACGTTTGGACCATTTAAGGGTTAATTGTTATCTGTTTACAATAATGTTTTACCACTGAATATATCACTGCTTAGTTAATCTTAAGTTAATTTTAAACCTGCCCATAATGCTCTGCATACAAGGGGCTTTGGCATGTTGCACTTAACTGTATTCATTTGTACTACTCTGTATCATGTTCAAATTAATAAATAAATAAATAAAATAAATAAATAAATGTATTCAGATATTTGGGAGTGGACGTGTCAGCGGATGGGTCTATGAAAGATGAGATGAATCATAGTTGATGAGGGAAAAAGAGTGAGTGGTGCACTTAGGAGTCTGTGGAGACAAAGAACTTTGTCCTTGGAGGCAAAGAGGGGAATGTATGAGAGTATAGTTTTACCAACGCTCTTATATGGGTGTGAAGCATGGGTGATGAATGTTGCAGCGAGGAGAAGGCTGGAGGCAGTGGAGATGTCATGTCTGAGGGCAATGTGTGGTGTGAATATAATGCAGAGAATTCGTAGTTTGGAAGTTAGGAGGAGGTGCGGGATTACCAAAACTGTTGTCCAGAGGGCTCAGGAAGGGTTGTTGAGGTGGTTCGGACATGTAGAGAGAATGGAGCGAAACAGAAAGACTTCAAGAGTGTATCAGTCTGTAGTGGAAGGAAGGCGGGGTAGGGGTCGGCCTAGGAAAGGTTGGAGAGAGGGGGTAAAGGAGGTTTTGTGTGCGAGGGGCTTGGACTTCCAGCAGGTATGCATGAGCGTGTTTGATAGGAGTGAATGGAGACAAATGGTTTTTAATACTTGACGTGCTGTTGGAGTGTGAGCAAAGTAACATTTATGAAGGGGTTCAGGGAAACCGGCAGGCCGGACTTGAGTCCTGGAGATGGGAAGTACAGTGCCTGCACTCTGAAGGATTATGTGGAGTAAAATAAAGATTGGATGTGAAAAGTGAGTTATAGTAAGCGTGTATGCACCTGGAGAAGAGAGAAGTGTAGAGGAGAGAGAGATTTTGGGAAATGTTGAGGGAATGCATGGGGAGTTTTGAATCAAGTGTGAGAGTAATGGTGGTTGGGGATTTCAATGCTAAAGTGGGTAAAAATGTTATGGAGGGAGTAGTAGGTAAATTTGGGGTGCCAGGGGTAAATGTAAATGGGGAGCCTTTAATTGAGCTGTGTATAGAAAGAAATTTGGTAATAAGTAATACATATTTTATGAAAAAGAGGATAAATAAATATACAAGGTATGATGTAGCACGTAATGAAAGTAGTTTGTTAGATTATGTATTGGTGGATAAAAGGTTGATGGGTAGGCTCCAGGATGTACATGTTTATAGAGGGGCAACTGATATATCGGATCATTATTTAGTTGTAGCTACAGTTAGAGTAAGAGGTAGATGGGAAAAGAGGAAGGTGGCAACAACAAGTAAGAGGGAGGTGAAAGTGTATAAACTAAGGGAGGAGGAAGTTCGGGTGAGATATAAGCGACTATTGGCAGAAAGATGGTCTAGTGCAAAGATGAGTAGTGGGGGGTTGAAGAGGGTTGGAATAGTTTTAAAAATGCAGTATTACAATGTGGGGCAGAAGCTTGTGGTTATAGGAGGGTGGGAGCAGGAGGAAAGAGGAGTGATTGGTGGAATGATGAAGTAAAGGGTGTGATAAAAGAGAAAAAGGTAGCTTATGAGAAGTTGTTACAAAGCAGAAGTGTTATAAGAAGAGCAGAGTATATGGAGAGTAAAAGAAAGGTGAAGAGAGTGGTGAGAGAGTGCAAAAGGAGAGCAGATGATAGAATGGGAGAGGCACTGTCAAGAAATTTTAGTGAAAATAAGAAAAAATTTTGGAGTGAGTTAAACAAGTTAAGAAAGCCTAGGGAAAGTATAGATTTGTCAGTTAAAAACAGAGTAGGGGAGTTAGTAGATGGGGAGAGGGAGGTATTAGGTAGATGGCGAGAATATTTTGAGGAACTTTTAAATGTTGAGGAAGAAAGGGAGGTGGTAATTTCATGCACTGGCCAGGGAGGTATACCATCTTTTAGGAGTGAAGAAGAGCAGAATGTAAGTGTGGTGGAGGTACATGAGGCATTACATAGAATGAAAGGGGGTAAAGCAGCTGGAACTGATGGGATCATGACAGAAATGTTAAAAGCAGGGGGGGATATAGTGTTGGAGTGGTTGGTACTTATGTTTAATAAATGTATGAAAGAGGGGAAGGTACCTAGGGATTGGCGGAGAGCATGTATAGTCCCTTTGTATAAAGGGAAAGGGGACAAAAGAGATAGTAAACTTATTCCTCTATAATTTTTACAGAGTATACCAGGAAAAGTATACGGCAGGGTTATAATTGAAAGAATTAGAGGTAAGACAGAATATAGGATTGCGAATGAGCAGGGAGGCTTCAGAGTGGGTAGGGGATGTGTAGATCAAGTGTTTACATTGAAGCATATATGTGAACAGTATTTAGATAAACGTAGGAAAGTTTTTATTGCATTTATGGATTTAGAAAATGCATATGACAGAGGGGCTTGGACTTCCAGCAAGCGTGCATGAGCGTGTTAGATAGGAGTGAATGGAGACGAATGATACTTGGGACCTGACGATCTGTTGGAGTGTGAGCAGGGTAATATTTAGTGAAGGGATTCAGGGAAACCGGTTATTTTCATATAGTCGGACTTGAGTCCTGGAAATGGGAAGTACATTGCCTGCACTTTAAAGGAGGGGTTTGGGATATTGGCTGTTTGGAGGGATATGTTGTGTATCTTTATACGTATATGCTTCTAAACTGTTGTATTTTGAGCACCTCTGCAAAAGCAGTGATAATGTGTGAGTGTGGTGAAAGTGTTGAATGATGATGAAAGTATTTTCTTTTTGGGGATTTTCTTTCTTTTTTGGGTCACCCTGCCTCGGTGGGAGACGACCGACTTGTTGAAAAAAAAAAAAAAATATGACAGAGTGGATAGAGGAGCAATGTGGCAGTTGTTGCAAGTATATGGAATAGGTGGTAAGTTACTAAATGCTGTAAAGAGTTTTTATGAGGATAGTGAGGCTCAGGTTAGGGTGTGTAGAAGAGAGGGAGAATACTTCCCGGTAAAAGTAGGTCTTAGACAGGGATGTGTAATGTCACCATGGTTGTTTAATATATTTATAGATGGGGTTGTAAAAGAAGTAAATGCTAGGGTGTTCGGGAGAGGGGTGGAATTAAATTATGGGGATTCAAATTCAAAATGGGAATTGACAGTTACTTTTTGCTGATGATACTGTGCTTATGGGAGATTCTAAAGAAAAATTGCAAAGGTTAGTGGATGAGTTTGGGAATGTGTGTAAAGGTAGAAAGTTGAAAGTGAACATAGAAAAGAGTAAGGTGATGAGGGTATCAAATGATTTAGATAAAGAAAAATTAGATATCAAATTGGGGAGGAGCAGTATGGAAGATGTGAATGTTTTCAGATACTTGGGAGTTGACGTGTCGGCGGATGGATTTATGAAGGATGAGGTTAATCATAGAATTGACGAGGGAAAAAAGGTGAGTGGTGCATTGAGGTATATGTGGAGTCAAAAAACGTTATCTATGGAGGCAAAGAAGGGAATGTATGAAAGTATAGTAGTACCAACACTCTTATATGGATGTGAAGCTTGGGTGGTAAATGCAGCAGCAAGGAGACAGTTGGAGGCAGTGGAGATGTCCTGTCTAAGGGCAATGTGTGGTGTAAATATTATGCAGAAAATTCAGAGTGTGGAAATTAGGAAAAGGTGTGGAGTTAATAAAAGCATTAGTCAGAGGGCAGAAGAAGGGTTGTTGAGGTGGTTTGGTCATTTAGAGAGAATGGATCAAAGTAGAATGACATGGAAAGGATATAAATCTATAGGGGAAGGAAGGAGGGGTAGGGGTCATCCTCGAAAGGGTTTGAGAGAGGGGGTAAAGGAGGTTTTGTGGGCGAGGGGCTTGGACTTCCAGCAAGTGTGCGTGAGCGTGTTAGATAGGAGTGAATGGAGACGAATGGTACGTGGGATCTGACGATCTGTTGGAGTGTGAGCAGGGTAATATTTAGCGAAGGGATTCAGGGAAACCGGTTATTTTCATATACTCGGACTTGAGTCCTGGAAATGGGAAGTACAATGCCTGCACTTTAAAGGAGGGGTTTGAGATATTGGCAGTTTGGAGGGATATGTTATGTATCTTTATATGTGTATGCTTCTAAACTGTTGTATTCTGAGCACCTCTGCAAAAACAGTGATAATGTGTGAGTGTGGTGAAAGTGTGGAATGATGATGAAAGTATTTTCTTTTTGGGGATTTTCTTTCTTTTTTGGGTCACCCTGCCTCGGTGGGGGACGGCCAACTTGTTGAAAAAAAAAAAAATCTCTGATTTCCTTACCTCTTCCTCCTTCTGTTAGCATTTTAGTGTAAGTCTTGGTGTGGAAAGTATCAATTACTCTAAGACTGACTTACCGCATACTGTTTGTAATTAGGCTTCTTTTGGCATAACGTCTGAACTAAGATAATCTATTAGTGTCTGATACTTTTAGCTCATTTATAGCATGTATTGTAGAGGTTGTCAGTATGTATTATACTCTCCTGGAGTTTTAGCAAGAAAGAGTTTGAAAAATTGCAGGATTCTCCGTGAGATTCTCACTCGGGTACTGCTGATCATTCATGTTATATCTTTTTTTACAGTTACTAGCCAGCAGCCAGTAAAAGCTCTTGTGACATCAGTGGTTGATATATACTGCCAGCAGTAAGTGCTATGAAGGGATAAGCCGTAAGAGACAAAACCTTAAATACATTTATATTTGAATCTTAAGTTTATCTCATCGTCCATAGTTTTACAGACTTAACTGTCTGGAAGAAAGTCATCTTAGGAAATAGTGCCTTGGCATTTTAGATAAAACAAAAAATATAAGAACAGATCATCAGTCATATAATTTCTTGCACTGAAGAAAAGTATTGTCTGGAAGTACATACAAGACAGCAGTGTGTGAGATTTGGTCACATGCCATTGAAGGATTAGCCAACACCTACCAAGACTCAGAGACTGATCACTTCAAAACTACTACCATTATTTACAGTGTTTATTCACCTGTATTTGACAAAAGAAATGTTTTGAGCAGGTGACACCTTTCAGCGATGAAGATGCCAAAGTTTTGCATATGTCTTATTCATCAGTAATGTGAAAGACTCTTTGACTTTGCACTGAAATCACATTTAGTATTGCAGTGTTCATTCTGAAAAACCTTGCAAATCTTCAGTGTTTAAAAAGAGTATTAAAGTGAATCTAATTAAAAACTCCAAAAAAAAAAAAAAAAAGTTAAAACTGGTAAGAAATATGAGCACTCAAACAGTAGAAAAGCCATATCAGTGCTCAGAGTGTCGAAAAAGTTTTATACGTAAAACATATTTGGCTTTACATATGAGACTTCATCGAGGAGATAGACCATATCAGTGCTCAGAGTGTCAAAAAGACTTTTCACGAAAGTCTAACCTAATAGCACATATGACAATTCATACAGGAGAGAAACCATATAGCTGCTCTGAGTGTCCCAAGAAATTTTCAAGAAAACCCGATCTACTAAAACATAAAAAATTTCATACAGGAGAGAAGCCATACCAGTGCTCTGAATGTCAGAAAAGCTTTAAGTGCAAATCATTTTTGTCTCTACATATGAGAATTCATAGAGGAGAGAGACCATATAAATGCTCAGAGTGCCAAAAAGAGTTTTCAAGAAAATCTAATCTTCAGGCACATATGGCAGCTCATAAAGGATAGAAATGTTGTCAGTGCTTTCTCTAAAACACTTTGTACAAAAACACATAAGATATAAAGATTTTATACTTAAGAGAAACCATATTGATACAGTCCTACCTAAAAGCTTCTGGGTTAATTAACTATAGGAAAATCTGAAACTAGTGTCAGAATAATCTGTGTTGATGAAAAAATATCTAAAAAGTGTTTTAACAAATAATAATTTAATACATGTATATCAGTTCATATTTGCATGAAATACTTTCAGATATTAATGTGTATAGTTTAATAATAATTTTCTCAGAAGTTACATTTGAGGGATCACAAATAAGAAAATTCCTATTATGTTCATTGTTTAAAAAACTTCTTGCATAAATCTACTCTTAGTAAGATGTACAGGTTTCAGACATGTATCCAATCAACACAAACAAATAGAACAAGTGATGATGACGGCAATATTTCCAGCCACACAAGCTTAGCTCATCAAAATATATGTTTTTTAGGATATATTTCCAAATTTACTGAATAATTGGAGATCAAAAGTTTTAGGAAAGATGTGGGATGGTAGTATTTCCCACAAAATAACTTTGTGATGGAAAGCTCAATACAAGAACACTGGGCAAGATTGCCAGCACACTTAATCACTGTAAGATTACCAACATAATAACTGTAAGATTACCAGTACACTCAGTAACTAAGATTACCAATATACCTAATAACTGTAAGATTACTAGCACACTTTAAAACTGTAAGATTGATGGCACACTTAATAATTGTAAGATTACCAGCACTTAATAAATGACACCAAGAAAATATTGTAGACTTTTATCAAGTCAGCAAAGAATACATTAAAAAGAGAAGGGTTCTTTCTTGGAGTGAGATAACATTGCATGATACACCACAGACTATTAAGTTGGCTCTCACACACTTGGATAACTTATAAGTATGGTACATACAAAGCTTTTGTTAACATGAAATGTCCTTGGCTATGTGCAAGTGTCAGAAGTGCTGTAACTTGTCCTTTGTTTATACCTGTATATGTATTCCTGTGACGTATTTTCCGAACAACTTGATGACACCCGATGTGTGAGTCAAGTTTCATTGTTAAATAAAGGTGTCCACTGCATCTAAATGTCTTATAGGGAGAGTTACACAAGTGACTGATAGCAAGAACTACACAAGTGACTGAGAACAAAAGGTACACTATACTTCCTCCACTATACTTCCTCCACTATACTTCCTCCACTATACTTCCTCCACTATACTTCCTCCACTATGCTTCCTCCACTATACTTCCTCCACTATGCTTCCTCCACTATACTTCCTCCACTATGCTTCCTCCACTATGCTTCCTCCACTATGCTTCCTCCACTATGCTTCCTCCACTATACTTCCTCCACTATGCTTCCTCCACTATGCTTCCTCCACTATGCTTCCTCCACTATACTTCCTCCACTATACTTCCTCCACTATGCTTCCTCCACTATACTTCCTCCACTATACTTCCTCCACTATACTTCCTCCACTATACTTCCTCCACTATACTTCCTCCACTATACTTCCTCCACTATACTTCCTCCACTATGCTTCCTCCACTATACTTCCTCCACTATGCTTCCTCCACTATACTTCCTCCACTATGCTTCCTCCACTATGCTTCCTCCACTATGCTTCCTCCACTATGCTTCCTCCACTATACTTCCTCCACTATGCTTCTTCCACTATACTTCCTCCACTATACTTCCTCCACTATACTTCCTCCACTATGCTTCCTCCACTATGCTTCCTCCACTATGCTTCCTCCACTATGCTTCCTCCACTATGCTTCCTCCACTATGCTTCCTCCACTATGCTTCCTCCACTATGCTTCCTCCACTATACTTCCTCCACTATGCTTCCTCCACTATGCTTCCTCCACTATGCTTCCTCCACTATGCTTCCTCCACTATGCTTCCTCCACTATACTTCCTCCACTATACTTCCTCCACTATGCTTCCTCCACTATGCTTCCTCCACTATGCTTCCTCCACTATGCTTCCTCCACTATACTTCCTCCACTATGCTTCCTCCACTATGCTTCCTCCACTATGCTTCCTCCACTATGCTTCCTCCACTATACTTCCTCCACTATACTTCCTCCACTATACTTCCTCCACTATACTTCCTCCACTATTCTTCCTCCACTATACTTCCTCCACTATACTTCCTCCACTATACTTCCTCCACTATACTTCCTCCACTATACTTCCTCCACTATACTTCCTCCACTGTACTTCCTCCACTGTACTTCCTCCACTATGCTTCCTCCACTATACTTCCTCCACTATACTTCCTCCACTATGCTTCCTCCACTATGCTTCCTCCACTATGCTTCCTCCACTATGCTTCCTCCACTATACTTCCTCCACTATGCTTCCTCCACTATGCTTCCTCCACTATGCTTCCTCCACTATACTTCCTCCACTATGCTTCCTCCACTATGCTTCCTCCACTATGCTTCCTCCACTATGCTTCCTCCACTATGCTTCCTCCACTATGCTTCCTCCACTATGCTTCCTCCACTATGCTTCCTCCACTATACTTCCTCCACTATGCTTCCTCCACTATGCTTCCTCCACTATGCTTCCTCCACTATACTCCCTCCACTATACTTCCTCCACTATGCTTCCTCCACTATGCTTCCTCCACTATACTTCCTCCACTATGCTTCTTCCACTATACTTCCTCCACTATACTTCCTCCACTATACTTCCTCCACTATACTTCCTCCACTATACTTCCTCCACTGTACTTCCTCCACTGTACTTCCTCCACTGTACTTCCTCCACTATGCTTCCTCCACTATACTTCCTCCACTATACTTCCTCCACTGTACTTCCTCCACTATGCTTCCTCCACTGTACTTCCTCCATTATACTTCCTCCACTATACTTCCTCCACTATACAGTGGAACCCCGGATTTCGTCCGGTGTGGATATCATAGAATTTGGATTTCGACCACTTTTTTGGGCAAAATTTTACCCCAGGTTTCGTACCTTTGTTCAGAAACCATCTGTATCAGACGCGTCCACCCGCCCAGGATGCGGCCACTCACACGTGCGACTCGGTCTGCCTCTGTCACTTGTTCAGTGAGCAATACTCCTAGTGTTCATCCAGAACACTGGTGGTAGTGATGGTGGTAGAGGGTGGTAGTGATGGTGGTAGAGAGTGGTTATGATGAGGGTAATGATGGTGGTAGAAGGTGGTTATGGTTGTGATGGTGGTAATTAGTGGTAGTAATGGTGGTAGAGGGTGGTAGTGATGGTGGTAGAGGATGGTTGTGATGGTGGCAGAGGGTGGTTGTGATGGTGGTAGAGGGTGGTTGTGATGGTGGCAAAGGAAGGTAGTAATGGTGGTAGAGGTTGGTAGTGATGGTGGTAGTGTTGGTGGTAGTGATAGTGGTAGAGGGTGGTTGTGGTTGTGATGGTGGCAAAGGGTGGTAGCAGTGGTGGTTGTGATGGTGGTAGAGGAGGGTTGCGATGGTGGCAGAGGGTGGTTGTGATGGTGGTAGAGGGTGGTTGTGATGGTGGCAAAGGGTGGTAGTAATGCTGGTAGAGGGTGGTAGTGATGGTGGTAGAGGGTAGTTGTGATGGTAGTAGAGGGTTGTAATGATGGTAGAGGGTGGTAGTGATGGTGGTAGAGGGTGGTTATGGTTGTGATGGTGGTAGAGGGTGGTTTTTGTGGTGGTAAAGGGTGGTAGTGATGGAAGTAGAGGGTGGTAGTGATGGTGGTAGAGGGTGGTTGTGGTTGTGTTGGTAGTAGAGGGTTGTAGTGATGGTAGAGGGTGGTGGTGGAGGGTGGTTGTGGTTGTGATGGTAGTAGAGAGTTGTAGTGACAGTGGTAGAGGGTGGTAGTGATGGTGGTAGAGGGTGGTAGTGATGGTAGTAGAGACTGGTAGTGATGGTGGTAGAAGGTGGTTATGGTTGTGATGGTGGTAGAGGGTGGTTGTGGTGATGGTAAAGGGTGGTAGTGATGGTAGTAGAGGGTCCACTGCCTCCAACCGCCTCCTCGCTGCTGCATTCGCAACCCAAGCTTCACACCCATATAAGAGTGTCGGTACTACTATACTTTCATACATTCCCTTCTTTGCCTCCGTAGATAACGTTTTTTTGTCTCCACATGTACCTCATTGTACCACTCACCTATTTTCCCTCATCAATTCTATGATTAACCTGATCCTTCATAAATCCATCCGCCGACACATCAACTCCCAAGTATCTGAAAACATTCACTTCTTCCATACTCCTCCTCCCCTATTTAATATCCAATTTTTTTTTTATCTAAATCATTTGATACCCTCATCACTTGACTCTTTTCTATGTCCACTTTCAACTTTCTACCTTTACACACACTCCCAAACTCATCCACTAACCTTTGCAATTTTTCATTAGAATCTCCCATAAGCACAGTATCATCAGCAAAAAGCAACTGTGTCAATTCCCATTTTGAATTTGATTCCCCATAATTTAATCCCACCCCTCTCCTGAACACCCTAGCATTTACTTCTTTTACAACCTCATCTATAAATATATTAAACAACCATGATGACATTACACATCCCTGTCTAAGACCTACTTTTACCGGGAAGTAGTCTCCCTCTCTTCTACACACCCTAACCTGAGCCTCACTATCCTCATAAAAACTCTTTACAGCATTTAGTAACTTACCACCTATTCCATATACTTGCAACATCTGCCACATTGCTCCCCTATCCACTCTATCATATGTCTTTTCTAAATCCATAAATGCAATAAAAGCTTCCCTTCCTTTATCTAAATACTGTTCACATATATGCTTCAATGTAAACACTTGATCTATACATCCCCTACCCACTCTGAAACTATCTTTCTCATCCACAATCCTACATTCTGTTTTACCTCTAATTCTTTCAATTATAACCCTACCGTACACTTTTCCTAGTATACTCAGTAAACTTATTCCTCTATAATTTTTACAATCTCTTTTGTCCCCTTTCCCTTTATATAAAGGGACTAACATGCTCTCTGCCAATCCCTAGGTACTTTCCCCTCTTTCATACATTTATTAAACAAAAATACCAACCACTCCAACATTATATCCCCCCCTGCTTTTAAGATTTCTGTCATGATCCCATCAGTTCCAGCTGCTTTACCCCCTTTCATTCTACGTAATGCCTCATGCACCTCCCCCACACTCACATCCTGTTCTTCTTCACTCCTAAAAGATGGTATACCTCCCTGGCCAGTGCATGAAATTACCGCTTCCCTTTCTTCGTTGACATTTAAAAGTTCCTCAAAATATTCTCACCATCTATGCCATGTACATTATTTCTTATGGGAAATATTACTTCGGTTTTCGTCCATTTTGGATTTCGACCAACCTTCTGGAACAAATTAAGGATGAAAACCAGGGTTCCACTGTACTTCTACCACTATACTTCCTCTGCTATACTTTCACTGCTATACTTCTTCCATTATACTGCTGTAAGTTTCCCATCATGGCTGAAATGATTATTTTGTTAATATGCTATAGTTACAGTAGATAATGGATAAGCCTCATTGTGAATTTTTGACTGTTAGAAGGGGAGGGGGGGTGTCCACCCTTGTATATTGAACCTAGAAACTTTTATAATTTTTTTTAGTAGAGGAGGAAGTTATTAATCACATAGTGAAGAGAAGTGGTTCAAATTTCAGTACAGTTATCACTGTAATAGCAGATGGGCTATTCATTTGCTTATTTTTCTAGTTTGCAGTGATGGGCACAGTTCCACTAACTGCTAATTAGTGGGATTAATTTTTTGTTTACCAGATTAGCATTTCCACTAACTTCAGAAACTGTTAGCGGGCCAATTAGCTTCCGCTAAATAAAGTACTGCTAACTTTGAGTCCGCAAAAAAAAAAAATTCATACATTGTTGGTAGTCAGAAAGAAATACCTTTTCAACGGCGCACGTTTGTTCCTGTCTGTTGTAGGCATTTCCCCAACAGTGTCAAGCATGCTATTGGTGCTGGAGAAGGCCCAGCCAGAGTAGTAATCAGCCCAATCATCATTTGATCTTGGCATGATACCCATGCTGTGCATTTTGTACAGTAAATGAAATGTATGTTGGATTTAAACTGATGTTTGATTTCATTTGTTCATTTAACTATTTGTGTGCACCTGTATGACTGTATTGCTGGTGCAGCAATAAGTTGTGTGCACCTGTATGGCTGTATCACTGGCACAGTGATAAGTTGTGTGCACCTGTATGGTTGTATTGCTGGTGCAGCGATAAGTTGTGTGCACCTGTATGGTTGCATCGCTGGTGCAGTGATAAGTTGTGTGCAGTGATAAGTGCACCTGTATGTGCACCTGTATGGTTGTATCACTGGTCGCTGGTGCTGTATGGTTGTATTGCTGCTGCAGCAATAAGTTGTATGTCTGTATCACTGGTGCAGCGATAAGTTGTGTATGGTCTGTATCATCGCTGGTGCAGTGATAAGTTGGCACTCAAGGTTTCAGTGATAAACTTTAAGCACGCACCTGTATGGTTGTATCACTGGCACAGTGATAAGTTGTGTGCACCTGTATGTCTCAGTTGTGTGTACCTGTATGGTTGTATCACTGTATCACTGGCACAGTGATAAGTTGTTGTATCACTGGCACAGTGATAAGTTGTGTGCACCTGTATGGTTGGCACAGTGATAAGTTGTGTGCACCTGTATGGCTGTATCACTGGCACAGCGATAAGTTGTGTGTACCTGTATGGTTGTATTGCTGGTGAAGCAATAAGTTGTGTGCACCTGTATGGCTGTATCACTGGCACAGTGATAAGTTGTGTGCACCTGTATGGTTGTATCACTGGCACAGTGATAAGTTGTGTGCACCTGTATGGCTGTATCACTGGCACAGTGATAAGTTGTGTGCACCTGTATGGCTGTATCACTGGCACAGTGATAAGTTGTGTGCACCTGTATGGTTGTATTGCTGGTGCAGCGATAAGTTGTGTGCACCTGTATGGTTGCATCACTGGTGCAGTGATAAGTTGGCCTCAAGGTTTCAACTTTAAGCACGATTTTCAACTACTTGTTTGTAGTTTATTTGGTTCAAAATCTAAATTAAGTTAAATACAAACATGAACAGAAACAGAATAAAATGAACGAATACAATGAGTAACTGGAACTAATGAAGAAAACAGTTAAATAAGCTAACTCAGTCTGTTCGGTGCTATGGTGCTTCAGTGCAGTGACAAGCGTGTCCTTGTTGGTCGCTCACATTACATCACAAAATTAAACAATATTTTTGCACTAGGAAGCTCTCCAGATCTGTTCTAAAAGTCTTAAAAATAAAAGACCAAAAAACTAAACCGAATCTGATCTCATGTGAAAAAGTTAGCATTACCTTCTAATTTTTTTTGTCCGTTTAGCGATTTAGCATTAGCTAATGTTTTAGTTAGCGGATTAGCAGTTAGCTGTGATCAACACTGCTAGTGTGGGGCTTTCTAACATCTTGATTGTTTAAAAATTGTTGCTTGCTTATGGAATTACATTTTCAGAGTTTAACTGAAAAGGCTGTGTGTAACTCTGGGGTGGTTAGTAATTAGCAGGTTGCTGCTTGCCATCTGTGTGTTGCTTTTTTTTTTTAATTACTACTGGTGTATGCATATTAAAGTTTACTCTTAACAGTATGTAAAAGGTGAGATGGGTAATCTAATCTTAGAGTTTTTTTTTTATCAATTAGGCAGTGTTTTGTGTTTTGTTGAGGTTCTTATTTACATAATTTGTGATGCCTATTCTTTATATACTTTTTCTAAAAAAAATTCTTATTTTAATTACTGAGTGATGCCATTTTTGAATGATAATTGATTTTGGCTAGGTTTCAGCCCCGTGTACTATCTGACCTTTATGCTTATCTGTTTCTGGGGAATGGTCAAGTACTATATATTTTCTGAGGAACTCGTATGTCTATCACAGTCTGCTAATACTTCCTCAGTGAGGATAATCCCATGAGAGGTTCTGGTTACTTAAGTCTTTTATATAAGAAGACTATACTTTCATTTTGGATCTTTTATCAAACTAAACTAACAGCTTTCTCTGTTATATGACATAAATTTTCATTCTCCTCCAGAGTGATACATTAATTACTTATGTACATCAGTGGTAGACTATAGTGACAAGCAAACAAGGTGTAACACATCCTGGCAGGATCAGGAGCTACGACTCTATCCCTGCAGCCACAATTAGGCGAGTCATTGATAAAACACCAGATAAAAAAATAAAGTGCCTGAAAGCAGCAACAATTTACAAGTATACAATATTTGAAGGAAAAAAAAAATACTTTTATTTCACTGCCTCACTTCTAACTTGACTTGTACTGGAAGTGTTACAAATGTTTCTTAAGAAGTGACTCCACCTGATGTAACTTATAAAATATTACAGTTCCTTTTCTTATATTTCTTCTTGCTTAGTGAATTATATATGTTCTTGTATGTTTTTCTGTACACTTAAGAAAACTTGTATCAAATAACATTGTAAATTATACTGTGTACTCTATATGGCATTTTATTTACATTCTGCATATTATCACCTATAAGCATACCATGACCATAAGTTTATATGAACTATAAATCTACCAGGACCATGAGTTTACATGAATTATAAATCTGTCAGGACCATTAGTTTACATAACTATAAATCTATCAAGATCCTAAGTACCTGAACTATAAATCTACCAGGACCATAAGCCTGAATCATAAGCCTATCCAGACCAAAAATGTACAATAATAAAAGCTTACTTTGAATCATAGTGATGTATGACCCATACTTGTTGAGCTTTTTCATGATCAGTGCTGTATGACCCCCTTTTGGGTTTAATGCTTCATTTCATTATTAGCTTGTGAATGTAATAATACTTGTACCATGAACTTACCTTGACCATAAGTCTGCGTGAGTCTACTTAAATTATGTCTGTGAATTATGTGTACCTAAACAAAAAAGTCTACCAGAAATATAAGGTGACAAACTCTAAATTTACCTTAGCTGTAAAGTCAACATCAAAGTTGATTTTCACCTCTTGGATTACATATCATTATACATTTTCATTATTCCCCTTGAGGTGAGGGATTCTTAATTCAAGGAATTAGACCTGACTGCCCCTTATGCAAACCATTTAGAGCAGACAAAAAATATATATTTTAGCACATGTAGGTGTGTCAGAGATGTAACTGATCATTCTACTCTAGGTGGTAAAACACACTTTTCCAGTAGCCCTGCATGTGTTAGAGACTGAACCTGCTCATGACATAAATAATAGAAATGATCCTGATATGAGGGTTGATTTCAGCACCAAATGAAATTCTACTGAATAACAAAAGGCAGCAGACAACTGTATACTGTACTGACAATTACAGTAGGAAGCCACCTGTGCATTATCACAATCAAATGTTTGAAGTCGATATTATTTTTTTTTTTTTTTCAACAAGTCGGCCGTCTCCCACCGAGGCAGGGTGACCCAAAAAAATTTAGAAAATCCCCAAAAAGAAAATACTTTCATCATCATTCAACACTTTCACCACACTCACACATTATCACTGTTTTTGCAGAGGTGCTCAGAATACAATAGTTTAGAAGCATATACATATAAAGATACACAACATATCCCTCCAAACTGCCAATATCCCAAACCCCTCCTTTAAAGTGCAGGCATTGTACTTCCCATTTCCAGGACTCAAGTCCGACTATATGAAAATAACTGGTTTCCCTGAATCCCTTCACTAAATATTACCCTGCTCACACTCCAACAGATCGTCAGGTCCCAAGTACCATTCGTCTCCATTCACTCCTATCTAACACGCTCACGCACGCTTGCTGGAAGTCCAAGCCCCTCGCCCACAAAACCTGCTTTACCCCCTCTCTCCAACCCTTTCGAGAACGACCCCTACCCCTCCTTTCTTCCCCTATAGATTTATATGCTTTCCATATCATTCTACTTTGATCCATTCTCTCTAAATGACCAAACCACCTCAACAACCCCTCTTCTGCCCTCTGACTAATACTTTTATTTACTCCACACCTTTTCCTAATTTCCACACTCCGAATTTTCTGCATAATATATTTACACCACACATTGCCCTTAGACATGACATCTCCACTGCCTCCAACCATCTCCTCGCTGCTGCATTTACCACCCAAGCTTCACATCCATATAAGAGTGTTGGTACTACTATACTTTCATACATTCCCTTCTTTGCCTCCATAGATAACGTTTTTTGACTCCACATATACCTAAACGCACCACTCACCTTTTTTCCCTCATCAATTCTATGATTAACCTCTTCTTTCTTTCAACACACCGGCCGTATCCCACCTTCTTTCTTTCAACACACCGGCCGTATCCCACCGAGGCGGGGTGGCCCAAAAGGAAAAACGAAAGTTTCTCCTTTTACATTTAGTAATATATACAGGAGAAGGTTGGCTTAGCGCTTCTTTTTTGATTATAATAATAATAATACAGGAGAAGGGGTTACTAGCACTTTGCTCCTGGCATTTTAGTCGCCTCTTACAGCACGCATGGCTTATGGAGGAAAAATTCTGTTCCACTTCCCCATGGAAATGAGAGGAAATAGACAAGAACAAGAACTAGAAAGAAAATAGAAGAAAATCCTGAGGGGTATGTATATATAAATGCTTGTACATTTATGTGTAGTGTGACCTAAGTGTAAGTAGAAGTAGCAAGACGTACCTGAAATCTTGCATGTTTATGAAACAGAAAAAAGGACACCAGCAATCCTACGATCATATAAAACAATTACAGGATTTCGTTTTACACTCACTTGGCAGGACGGTAGTACCTCCCTGGGTGGTTGCTGTCTACCAACCTACTACCAATATGATTAACCTCATCCTTCATAAATCCATCCGCCGACACGTCAACTCCCAAGTATCTGAAAACATTCACTTCTTCCATACTCCTCCTCCCCAATTTGATATCCAATTTTTCTTTATCTAAATCATTTGATACCCTCATCACCTTACTCTTTTCTATGTTCACTTTCAACTTTCTACCTTTACACACACTCCCAAACTCATCCACTAACCTTTGCAATTTTTCTTTAGAATCTCCCATAAGCACAGTATCATCAGCAAAAAGTAACTGTGTCAGTTCCCATTTTGAATTTGATTCCCCATAATTTAATCTCACCTCTCTCCCGAACACCCTAGCATTTACTTCTTTTACAACCCCATCTGTAAATATATTAAACAACCATGGTGACATTACACATCCCTGTCTAAGACCTACGTTTACCGGGAAGTAGTCTCCCTCTCTTCTACACACCCTAACCTGAGCCTCACTATCCTCATAAAAACTCTTTACAGCATTTAGTAACTTACCACCTATTCCATATACTTGCAACATCTGCCACATTGCTCCCCTATCCACTCTATCATATGCCTTTTCTAAATCCATAAATGCAATAAAACCTTCCCTACCCGTATCAAAATACTGTTCACATATATGCTTCAATGTAAACACTTGATCTACACATCCCCTACCCACTCTGAAACCTCCTTGCTCATCCGCAATCCTACATTCTGTCTTACCTCTAATTCTTTCAATTATAACCCTACCATACACTTTTCCTGGTGTACTCGGTAAACTTATTCCTCTATAATTTTTACAAATTCTTTTGTCCTCCTTCCCTTTATATAAAGGGACTATACATGCTCTCTGCCAATCCCTAGGTACCTTCCCCTCTTTCATACATTTATTAAACAAAAGTACAAACCACTCCAACACTATATCCCCCCCTGCTTTTAACATTTCTGTCATGATCCCATCAGTTCCAGCTGCTTTACCCCTTTTCATTCTACGTAATGCCTCACGTACCTCCCCCACACTTACATTCTGTTCTTCGTCACTCCTAAAAGATGGTATACCTCCCTGGCCAGTGCATGAAATTACCACCTCCCTTTCTTCCTCAACATTTAAAAGTTCCTCAAAATATTTTCGCCATCTACCTAATACTTCCATCTCCCCATCTTCTAACTCCCCTGCTCTGTTTTTAACTGACAAATCCATACGTGCCCTAGGCTTTCTTAACTTGTTTAACTCGCTCCAAAATTTTTTCTTATTTTCATTAAAATTTCTTGACAGTGCCTCTCCCACTCTATCATATGCTCTTCTTTTGCACTCTTTCATCACTCTCTTCACCTTTCTTTTACTCTCCATATACTCTGCTCTTCTTATAACACTTCTACTTTGTAAAAACCTCTCACAAGCTAACTTTTTCTCTTTTATCACAGCCTTTACTTCATCATTCCACCAATCACTCCTCTTTCCTCCTGCCCCCACCCTCCTATAATCACAAACTTCTGCCCCACATTCTAATACTGCATTTTTAAAACTATTCCAACCCTCTTCAACCCCCCCACTACTCATCTTTGCACTAGCCCACCTTTCTGCCAATAGTCGCTTATATCTCACCCGAACTTCCTCCTCCCTTAGTTTATACACTTTCGCCTCTCTCTTACTTGTTGTTGCCACCTTCCGCTTGTCCCATCTACCTCTTACTCAAACTGTAGCTACAACTAAATAATGGTCCGATATATCAGTTGCCCCTCTATAAACATGTACATCCTGGAGCCTACCCATCAACCTTTTATCCACCAACATATAATCTAACAAACTACTTTCATTATGTGCTACATCATACCTTGTATATTTATTTATCCTCTTTTTCATAAAATATGTACCTCTTCAAGGGGGGCTCCTTGGCGTGGTGAAGAGGCTCTTGGTCTGAGGAATTAGACCTGTCGGTCTTCTTCCTCAGACCGAACCTAATTACCCCCATTGTCCCCTCCCCTATCCCATCCTCCCCTTTTTCCATTCCTCCTCCTCCTCCCCACCCCTCCCCTCCCTTTTGCCCTTCCTCTTTTTGGCCTTTGGGATTTCTCTCACAGGCACGCTAGTTCCTAGGTAGGGGAAAGGACACCGGGGTCCATCCCATTCCGTTGAGGTTCTTGGCAGTGGCATAGTTTGCCGTGGAATCTGGATCGCCTGGGGATGTCCCGATCCCTCTCCGGTATCCCGGATTAGCTTTGGGTGTCTTTCGGGTGACGGGTGTATCTCTGGAAGCCACCTTTCGGATTCCGGGGGTGGTGGCCGAAGGAGGTATGCTTTATGGCGGATATCCGGCCGCCCTCTCTTTTGTCTACCGAGGTAGCTCGGCAGATGTGAGGTTGCTATCCCGGATTGCTGGTTTACTGGCATGAAGGGTAGGGTATGGCACGGGTTCCATGCTGCATCTGCGCTACTAGTGGTGCTGAGGTCCTCTTGGGCGTGGAGGGAGATTTCCGGCCCTTTCATTCCTCCTGGGAACTATTCCTCCCCGCTCCCCCCTTTTTTTATTTTTATTTTCTTTTGTTCTTTCTTTTTTTTTCTTAAAAACAAAAAGCAAAGGAGTAACCTAACCATGGAGAACCCAATCCATGAACCCACTACCCCCAGGCCCCTTCTTGATACCGCACCCCATTCTGACCCTGCCTTGTGTTTAGACCACTCTTCGGACACTCCTGATGCCCCTGTACCTCTTGCTGGTGCTGTTTCCTCACCCGCTTCAGGTACCGGGGCTTCGACCGACTCCTTCGATTTGTCTGAACTCCGCTCTCCTCTGACTATGCTTCCGGCTTCTCCCTCTACGGTATGGCAAATTTTGAATCGCCCGCCCATTTCACGCCGGACCAACTCCGGTCCTACTCCTAAACGCCAACTTCAATCTCCTGATGATGCTCCTTCGTTACCTTCCCATTCTACTCGGAAAAGACCGACATGTCAAGCACTCCCTCTCCACGCTCAGTTTCGGACCACACAATGGACTAAATTCTTTACTTTAAGACCGACTTCTTCTTCTGCCTACCTTTCTGACAATAGTATTGGCAAAGCGCTGCTGCGTCATGTTGGTAGAGATATTTCATTTCATGCTCTCAAGAGCGGTACGTGCATCGTCACTGTCCAGAATGCTACCCAAGCTCATGATCTTTCTCTCCTTTCGAATATCGATACTACTCCTATCACTATTGAAAAACATCTTTCTCTCAATTCTTGTAGTGGTACTGTCATTCTGCCCCATACCATAGTCCAACAGAATTTCCAGTCATGTGGCAATGACATTCTTGAACAGCTGGAACTCCAGGATCTCCCAATCCTCAAAGTAGACACTTATGTCCTTCCTGCCCGGGGGCGGAGACGTTATCCTTGCAATGTGGCTCGTTTAACTTTTGACAGCCGAGAACTCCCGTCCTCTGTATATGTCGCGGGACATCGGTTACAAGTTTGAAAGGTGATACCTACACTGCAACAATGTAGAAATTGCTGGCGTTTTGGTCACCCAGCGAAATATTGCAGATCTATGGCCGAATGCCCAGTCTGTGGTGCCGACGACCATTCTAATACATCTTGCAGTCAACCTCCATCTTGCCTTAATTGTAATGAAGCTCACCCTTCGTACTCCCGCTGTTGCCAGGTCTACTTAAATGAACGTGAAATCCATTGCCTCAAAGAGGCAGAAGGTCTCCCTTATGCTATGGCAGTTACTCATCTCCGCCTCCAAGGGAGACTACCCTGTGTTTCTTATTCTCGTGTTTCCAAACATCCCCCCACTTCTGGGGTCCCATCTTCTGCAGCCTCTGTTGTTACCCCTCCCATAGCCACTCCGGCATCTAATCCTTTTGCTGTCCTTGGCTCTGACGTCCCAACTACAACTCAGTCTGTTCTCACATCTTCGCGTCCTTCCTCACACGCCCCAGTATCGACAAGACCTCGTACGACACCTAATACCAATCGCCCCTCTACTTCTCAGAAGTCCAAAAAATCCACATTGCTCAAATCTTCTTTGCCCCTTCCTTCCCTTCTTCCACATCCACACTTTACCTTTCCAGTCTCTGTACCTAGTTCTTCCCCTCTCTCTGGCTCTATTACAAGTGTGGAGATTCACCCTCCTCCTCGTACTATGCCTTCCACCCCCGTCCCCTCCCAAGTTTCTCCCTCTTCTGCCACCTCCCAGGTTTCTGCCTCTTCTGCCCCCCCCCCCACACTTCATCTCCAGTACCTTACACTCTTCCCTCCCCCTCTACTTTGGTACAGTCCATTACTGTCCCAATCTTTACTCACCCTCCTCCTATCTCCAATATGGTCTCCCATACATCTTTGAATTCAGAAACACTTGAAGCCATTTCAGAATATATTGCAGAGACTAAACCTTCAATGGACACTGATTCACTTCCTGTTCCTTCTCTTCCCTCTCCTCCATCTTCACAACCCCATTCTTCGCAACGCTCCGTTCCTTTGCTGCTTGAACGTCTTCCAATGCCACCACATGTTGACTTTTCTAACCCCTCTAGTCCGTAGGTGCCTTTATCTACAGATTCCTGGTATTTTCTTCATCGCCAATCATGGCCTATTTACAGTGGAATATCTGCGGCCTCAGGGGTAATCGGGGTGAGCTTCAGATGGTGCTTTCCAGGTTTTCCCCTGTTGGTGCTTGCTTACAAGAACCAAAATTACACTCGGCTGTTTTCCAACCTATCTCAGGCTATAATTTATTGTATTCTTCGGATCCTTTCTCAGATGGGACCTTTAATGAAAGTGCCCTTCTTCTACGCAATGATATTCCGTACTGTCAACTATTTGTCCATACCTCGCTGCATTACACTGCAGCCTGTATCCACTTGAATAAGTGGTTTACAATATGTTCTTTATATCTCTCTCCTTCTCGAGCATTTTCTATCCCAGACTTTACCTTTCTTGTTTCATCCTTACCACCACCACTTCTGTTACTTGGTGATTTTAATGCCCACCATTTCCTCTGGGGGGGGTCTCATTGTGACTCACGTGGCATGCAGTTGGAGGCTTTTCTCGCCTCTCACCCCCTCCATGTTTTAAATACGGGTACTCCCACCCATTTTGATCCTCGTACTCATACTCTCTCTTGCATCGATCTGTCAGTCTGCTCTTCCTCCACTGCACTAGACTTCACCTGGTCTGTTCTACCGGACTTACATGACAGCGATCATTTTCCAATCTTTCTTACTTCTCCTTCCTATTCACCACCTTTCCGTAGCCCTCGCTGGCAATTTGATCGGGCAAATTGGGATCTTTACTCACACCTCACTGCTTTTAGTGAGGTTCCTTCTTCATCCTCCATTGATGAGCTCCTACACCTCTTCTCGACGTCAGTTTATACCGCAGCTTCTCATTCTATACCCCAAACCTCAGGCAGGCATTCTCAGAAGTGCGTGCCTTGGTGGTCTCCTGCTTGTGCTCATGCAGTACGTTTGAAATGCGCTGCATGGGGCAGGTACCGGTACAATAGAACCGCTGAGAGACTTCTTGATTTTAAGCAGAAGCGTGCGATCGCTCGCCGTGTCATCCGTGAAGCTAAACGCACTTGTTGGCAAGACTGTTTCCACCATCACCTCTGCTTCTTCTATGAGTGCAGTCTGGAAAAAAGTGAGGAAATTGAGTGGTAAATACTCTCCTGACCCGGCTCCTGTTCTACGGGTCGCTGGTGTTGATGTAGCAAACCCTCTCGACGTTGCCATTGAACTTGGCACACATCTGGTCCGTATTTCCCGAGGGCTCCATCTATGCCCCTCATTTCTTTCCTCAAAGTCTGCCAGAGAGTTAGTACCCTTGGACTTTTCTTCTCTCAGAGAAGAACAGTATAATGTGCCTTTTACACTTCAAGAACTAGAGGCAACACTCTCAGCTTGCCGATCATCGGCAGCTGGGCCTGACGACATTCATATTTGTATGTTACAACATTTACATCGGTCAGCCCTTGTAGTCCTCTTACACCTCTTCAATCTTATTTGGGCACAAGGAGTTCTTCCCCAGCTGTGGAAATCTGCCATTGTTCTCCCTTTCCGCAAACCGGGTACTACAGGACATGATGCCTCCCACTATCATCCCAGTGCTCGTACTAGTGCAGTTTGCAAAGTGATGGAACGTCTCATAAATCGACGTTTAATGTGGTATTTATAGACACACAACAGTCTCTCCGCTAGTCAATACGGCTTTCATAAGGGTCGTTCTACCATAGACCCCTTACTACGCTTGGATACGTATGTTCGTAATGCCTTTGCGAATAATCACTCAGTTATTGCCATATTTTTTGACCTTGAGAAGGCATATGACACAACTTGGAGGTATAATATTTTGGCCCAGGCCCCTTTCATTAGGCCTCCGAGGCAATCTACCATCCTTCCTTAAGAACTTTTTAACTGACAGACATTTCCGTGTTCGAGTCAAAAATGTTCTTTCCCCAGACTTCGTCCAAGCTGAAGGTGTCCCTCAGGGATGTGTTCTAAGCACAACACTTTTTCTCCTTGCTATAAATGATTTGGCCTCTGTTCTTCCACCCAATATTTGGTCATCACTCTTATGTTGATGACTTCGCTATTGCTTGTGCAGGCGCTGACTGTCATCTTATTGCAGTTTCTCTCCAGCATGCGGTCGACCGTGTTTCCACTTGGGCCACCACGCGTGGGTTTAAATTTTCAAGTACCAAAACTCACCAAATTACTTTCACTAGATGCTCTGTTATCTCCGATCATCCTTTGTATCTCTATGGCTCCCGTATCCCCGAACGTGATAGTCAGGTTTCTAGGCCTTCTCTTTGACCGTAGGTTATCCTGGAAACCTCACATTACCTCTCTGAAGGCAACTTGTCACAGCCGGCTAAACCTTCTTAAAACCCTTGCTCATCTTTCCTGGGGAGCTGATCGTTGAACTCTGCTTCGCCTACATTCAGCCCTCGTTTTATCGAAACTCGATTATGGTGACCAGATTTATTCCATGGCCTCTCCTGCTACTCTCGCTAGCCTTAACTCTATCCATCACCAAGGATTACGTTTGTGCCTTGGTGCTTTTCGCTCTTCCCCTGTTGAGAGCCTCTATGCAGAAGCGAATGTTCCATCCTTGTCTGATCGCCGTGATGCCCATTGCCTTCGCTACTATGTACGCTCTCACGATCTCCACAATCCTTCCATTTATAGAATGGTCACCGATATTAGTAGACACTTTATTCGTTCGCCGCCCATTTGCTCCATCCCTTTTCTCTTCGCTTACATTCACTCTTGTCTTCCCTTCAGTTACCACCTTTATATGTTCATGTAGCATCTCACTTTTCCCTACCACCCTGGGAAGTTCCAGCTGTTTGGGTCTGTTCTTTCTCACTCCCTTGCTCGAAAGCTCAACTGCCTACGGCGGCTTCCCGCTCTCTTTTTCTTGATCACTTCCACTCCCATTCTCATGCCACCGTTGTGTACACAGATGGCTTTGAGTCTTCAGACGGCGTCGGATTCGCAGCAGTGTTTCCAGACAGCGTCGTGCGGGGGCATTTACTATCTTCGGCTAGCATTTTTACTGCTGAACTGTATGCCATTCTTGCAGCACTTATTCGTATCGCATCTATGCCTGTGTCATCATTTGTGGTAGTCTCAGACTCCCTTAGTGCTCTACAGGCTATACGAAAATTTGATACATCTCACCCCCTAGTTCTCCGTATCCAACTTTGGCTACGCCGTATCTCTATGAAGCATAAAGATATTATTTTTTGTTGGGTCCCTGGTCATGTCGACGTACAGGGCAATGAACAGGCAGACACTGCTGCGCAGTCAACAGTACATGACCTACCAATTTCCTATAGAGGTGTTCCATTTCTGGACTATTTTGCTACAATAGCTGCCCACCTTCGCGCCCGTTGGCAACAACGTTGGTCAACTCTGCTTGGTAACAAACTTCATTCTATTAAACCGAGCATAGGTTCCTGACCGTCTTCTTGTCATCAGTGCCGTGGTTGGGAGACCACTCTCTCCCGTCTTCGCATTGGCCACACTGTCTTACTCACGGGTATCTCATGGAGAGGCACCCTGTACCTCTCTGTGAGCAGTGTCAAGTTCCAGTATCGATTAGCCACATTCTGTTAGACTGTCCTCTCTATCAACGAGCACGCAGAATTTACCTCCAACGCCGTCTTCGTTCTACTACTCTCTCTTTACCTTCCCTTCTTGCTGATGGACCCTCCTTTAATCCTGACTCTCTCATTGACTTCTTGACAACGACTGATTTACTCCACAAACTCTGATGATGATACCTTACGCACTCCCCTCAGCCCTTTCTAGCTCAGTCTCTTGCTGCCCTTTACCCTTTCACCATCCACTGCTCCACTGTTATCCGTAACCTATTACTCATCCACCTCCCTTTTGCCACTTGATGCCCTCACTTCCTTCCTGCCCTGCAGCGCTGCATAGCCCTTGTGGCTTAGCGCTTCTTTTTGATTATAATAATAATAATCATAAAATATGTATTACTTATTACCAAATCTCTTTCTACACAAAGCTCAATTAAAGGCTCCCCATTTACATTTACCCCTGGCACCCCAAATTTACCTACTACTCCCTCAATAACATTTTTACCCACTTTAGCATTGAAATCCCCAACCACAAGTACTCTCACACTTGGTTCAAAACTCCCCATGCATTCACTCAACATTTCCCAAAATCTCTCTCTCTCGTCTACACTTCTCTCTTCTCCAGGTGCATATACACTTACTATAACCCACTTTTCACATCCAACCTTTATTTTACTCCACATAATCCCTCTTTTCCTGCCATAGCTTATCCTTCAACATTATTGCTACTCCTTCCTTAGCTCTAACTCTATTTGAAACCCCTGACCTAATCCCATTTATTCCTCTCCACTAAAACTCTCCCACCCCCTTCAGCTTTGTTTCACTTAAAGCCAGGACATCCAGCTTCTTCTCATATAATCAAATAAAGTGCTAAACCATTGAAGTCAATATAAAACGGTTCGTCTTACTGTCTAATAATGAAGTGCATCTCTTGGTTAAAAAAATGGTTGATATTCTCCCCATAAAATATCTGTTGGTTGAGAAACAGTTTTATACTATAGTGTAATATGAAAGGAACAAGCTAAACAACTTTTCCATAACATATTTATTTAAAACAGTATAAATACCAAGCTTAGAAAAACTGCCTTTTACCAGAGCCTATTCATTTGAATCACTATAATATAAATATTATAAGAATCATCTAAATACTACACTTCCCAGCTTATCAAATTAAATACAAATTATGATAATCACAATATACTGGTCAAGTATAGTACTACATTATTAGTACAGTACATATAACCATATTATAATCAAATAAAACACTAAACATATAACAAAAGGTATAGGGTGAAACAAGTCAAATTGAAACTTTTGAGAGAGAGTAAAAAAAATAAGTAACAGCTAAATGAAAGGGGGGAATTTCTGGACTACAATAATGGTATGATTATTTGAACATACGAGCCATCCCCTACCCAGGTAGAGTGATCGTGAAGAGGAAACATTCACCATCATCCATTCAATCACTGTCTTGCCACAAGCATGCTGACATCACAGTTCAGATGACCTTTTGAACTGCAACATTCCACCTCTTCTTCAGAGTGCAGGATCTTCCCACCTCCACCTCTCCTACAGAGTGCAGGACCTATGCTTCCCACCTCCACCTCTCCTACAGAGTGCAGGACCTATGCTTCCCACCTCCACCTCTCCTACAGAGTGCAGGACCTATGCTTCCCACCTCCATCTCTCCTACAGAGTGCAGGACCTATGCTTCCCACCTCCATCTCTCCTACAGAGTGCAGGACCTATGCTTCCCACTGCCACCTCTCCTACAGAATGCAGGACCCATACTTCCCACCTCTAGGTTAACTAGCTTTCCTGAATCTCTTCATAAATGTTACCTTGTTCACAGGAAATATTACTTTGCTCATAGTAATAAATGAAAAATATCCCACACAGGAAACCAGCAGGAAGAACAAGTGGGAGGTCTATGAATATTTTCATTTACTCCAAGAAATGTGTTAGGCAACTGCTTCCAAGATATCTTCATATCACTGTGACATATACTGTGACACCAGTGGACTTTATTGGTGCAGAAAACTTGGCTCACTTGAAATTATCAACTTAACACAGATTAGAGTCCTCATCATGCCACTGAATGTTCATTCATTATATATTTTCAACAACTATATCTTTAGGCAATTCAACATAACCTGTCCGTGTGCTCACTAGTTATATAATATACAATAAGTACATTAATATTGGCATCTCAAGTGATATGCTTACATTTTTAAACAATGGCTGTTCTCCACCAAGGTTATCTAGCAAAAGGGAAAAAACATTCACCATCTTTCATTCAGTTTGTCTTTCATTCACAGGATATACTTACATATCCCATGGATTTCATACACATACAGGTGGTTCCCCAAAATCATGGGGGTTATATTCTTAAGAGATCCTGCAAATCTAAAATCAGCAAATAAGGTAAAATTATGTCTGTATAATAAGTTGTTTCATGTTTGGGCTTCTTGATTTACTCAGAGCATCTTTCAATATTGCTCTAATCCAGTTAAAGCAACACTTTGGGTATAATATAGGTATTAAGCATATTTTCAGTTTTCAAGTCATAGGGTTCCTAGAGTGCCTGGGAAAATAGACGCTAATCAAGTCTAATATGAGGAAGGGAAGATAGGTCCAATTCCTTGGATCAAGACACCCTTATTGATATGAAGACACTTCCTTGATGGGTGTCCATCAGTAAAAGTATTGGATAATAGAATTCCACAAATTATGAAGCTGAGAAAGTGGACCCCTCAAGGAAGGTTCCTTGATGTTGGTGAGGGGCTCTTGATTTAGGGAATTGGATCTGTGCTCCAGTTCCCCAAATTAAGCCTGAATGCCTTCCACATCCCCCCCCAGGCGCTGTATAATCCTCCGGGTTTAGCGCTTCCCCCTTGATTGTAATAATAATAATGAGAAAGTGGATTGACTGTATAAGTAATATTTAAACTTATAATGTAGAAGTTAAAGTTGTTGAGGCACATAAATCAAGTGTCGCAAGTCAAATACGCCTTCCAGTAAATATAAGGCTATGGTGTCCTCACAGCTATCAAAAATATTTAACATGATCATAAGATACTCTGACAGAATGGAAACACTGATACAAGACAATTTTTTTTTAAAGATAAGATTGTGTTACCACCTTGTTGCTCTTGCAATCTCGTCCTCACTATTGTACTGTTAGCCATTATAAATAATCTGTTAAGAACATAAAGGCAGGGTGATTCGATGTTCAACTTTATTAAAAGTTCATATAAAACAAAAAAAAACATTGTTTAATATAATATACAGTGTTTTAATTTCTACATCTGATAAGCAGTGAAAATACTGTGTGCCAATTGTAGAAAATGGTTAAGACATGTTGAATTCAGTTTTTAATTTATATTTGTGTTAAAGGTACAGTTATGTCAACATTAGAGACGATGCAACTGGGAAGAAAGTAGTGCACTGTACACAAATAACCCGCACATAAAAGACAGAAGCTTACGACGACGTTTCGGTCCGACTTGGACCATTGACAAAGTCACACTGTGTGACTTTGTCAATGGTCCAAGTCGGACCGAAACGTCGTCGTAAGCTTCTGTCTTTTATGTGCGGGTTATTTGTGTATCGTTCCAGTCACGGTATTGTGCCTTTTTGTTATTTAGTAGTGCACTGTGCCAGTTAACATAACTTTTATATATAGAATACCCTAACTGGGAGGAGAGAGGTTTACCTTATTAGCCCTTGTTACCTAGTATACAGGATACCCTAATTCCTTAATTTACAAAGCAACTGTGTCCCTGGTATCTTGACTAACAAGCTGTTTGTATAGAAAACAATATACTTTTTAATAATGGTTTTAAAACTTCAACTGGTTCATAGAAGTCCCAGTCATATTTTAAGTTAGAAAGCTGCTCTGTAACCTGGAATCATTAACCCATCATCTCAAAAGTTTTTTCTCTTACAGCTTCTCTTGACCCTTACGTAGTCATGCAAAACTTCTAATTGTTTTTTCTCACAGATATTATGCCTGTTGCTAATCCTTGAACAGAGTACTTTGCTATCTCAATTATGTATTAAACAGAAATTGCAAACCCACCATCTAGTACACTTCCTGTAAATTTTACCTCAAGAGGCATGTGACTGTATTTTTAGACACTCTTCTGATACTTTCATATTTTTGAGAATTAATACGTAGCAAAGCACATCTTCCACAGCAGCACATTATCTCACCTGCTTCTAAACTAAATGTAAAGTATGTTTAACTCAAGTGATAATAATGTCATTCATTCATTCAATAATAACAAATGTCTTCTATTCAGCCATGTTCACCATTCTTTATGTTATATTCATATAGTGTACCCAGTTTCCTCACACAGACATTAACTCATAACTTGCCCTTCTTGCTGGGCTCCCTCTTCTCTTGCCTTCAGTTTATCCCAACACACTTTCTTCCAACTGTTTACAAAACTAAACAAAGAAATGTCGAAAGAATTTTAAGAATGGGAACTAGTACATAATTATAATAACGTAATGAAGAACCAAGAATTCGCCATAAGAGTAAGCAGAAACATAGTATATGACAAGAGCAACAGTTGGTACCCCTATTGTGATGATTGATGAAGCAACCACTATCTCATCATAAATAATGTGTCAGAATTAATGCTCCATTTTCTTGTGTGCTTAATAGTCTCTAATGCCTCATTCTTCTTGCTTATTTTTACCCTTTTTCTTCTTCTTGTTAGCTTCTTCATCAATTGGTGCTGGATACTTGAAAGGAATAAACTCCTTCATATCTGAGAAACATGAATAATTACAATCACTTTGTTTAAATGTAAATAAAGATAATGTACTAGTATAATTCTCTCTCTTATTAAACAATGGTAATATTATCATTAGTTACTCTAATATAGTTATTAAATATTTTATAATTAATATGTGCATATGAGGACTACTGTATATAGACATACCACTGGGCATGTACTCTCTGAGAGCAGCTGGTACAGTGATACCATCATCAGTCTGGTAGTTCTCCAGCAGTGCACATATCACTCGTGTGGTGGCACACATGGTAGCATTCAACATGTGCACATATTCAACCTAAGAGCAGACAAACAAATACAAAAATATTTTAGAGGATCTTTGAAATCGTGATATCTATACACCTCTTAATAAGACAGCTGTTGGCTGGGTGATGGGAAATGTGTTTACTTCTATGGACCAAACTACACTGTTGTAAGCTGGTGGGGAAAATATGCTAAAAAAAAAAAATGAAAAACCTTTATTACAGATTGATATCAATATATTGCACAAAGATACAGTACCGGGCCGCGGGGGCGCTGACCCCCGGAACTCTCTCCAGATAAACTCCAGATAAACACTTACACAGAAAATAATACAAGTAAAGAGAGGAGAACTACATGGTGCTGATTTTGCAGCAAAATGTATTATTAGTTGTATTCAAGTGTTTTACTGAAGAAATTTATTACAATAAATATACAAGACATAGGGACCATAGCCTCTGAGAAAGTAAATTAACAAAGGCTTCGAGGTAAAATATTTGGATTTCTCCCAGAGGCTGTCTGACTATTCCACTTCTTCCATCACCCCAGCTTTTATAAACAAACAAACAGGTATGTTATTGTGAATAAATGAAAAAATATTTTATAATTAAAACTTCACATTACATGTAATTTTATCCTCTACACTGCAGATATTTTAGCTCTAGTCATCCTGACATCTAATGCTGAGGGCTGTAATATTCTGTTACACCATCAGTGTCGTGGTGACCAGACATACTGTCGCACCATCAGTGTCGTGGTGCCCAGACATACTGTCACACCATCAGTGTCGAGGTGACCAGACATACTGTCGCACCATCAGTGTCGTGGTGCCCAGACATACTGTCACACCATCAGTGTCGTGGTAACCAAACATACTCTCACACCATCAGTGTCATGGTGACCACAGATACTCTGTTATGAGCCTATATAGGAAGAAAAATTTGGTACCAGCAGATTTTAGCTCATATTCTGAAGTTGGTTCAATTGATGTCTATTAAGACTGAGAATTTAGTGAAGCACATTCATGAGAAACCCTACATCCTACCCATACACAATGTTGAAGAAAAACTTACAGCAGTGTTCATCTTCTTGGTTGTTCCATAGCGAACCTTGAGCCTCCTGGACTGATAGTCGAGACAATTGGAGCACGAGACCAGTTCACGATAGGCACCTGAAACAATTTTCACTTTAGCAACCTTAATGAGTGAAACTTTGTTTCTGTGATTTAATATGTGGAATAATCTGAACATAATATAGCCTTGATGAGTGAAACTGCTTCTGTGATATAATATGCAGAATACTCTGAAGATAGCGTAATATTCATGAGTTCTGTAATATAACATGTGGAATAATCTGAACATAGTGTAACCATGATGAGTGAGACTGTTTATGTTACATAACATGTGGAATAACCTGAATATTATAAAAAAAAAGTGAAATATTACTTTGGTTACCTTCTACATATTAGTTTGTTACAACGATACAATAAAAGTGATATAAACTATACTTTTTCTGTTAATAACAATGTTACAATCATGAGTAGAGTTAACTGTATATGTTGTGTGTACCATGACTGGCTGATGACTGTGATATGCTCATAACGTCATACCCTAAAATAAAGAGTAATGTGAAATTTTTTCAAAGTTTGTATTGTATAGGGATTATGACAGAAATTTGTATGGTATAGGAAATATGACAATTTTGTATGGTATGTGAATTACGACTAAATTTTGTATTTTACTTTTTCTGCTGTCTTTGTATCACATTCATTTGTTTTTATGTGATCATTTGGTGCATGTGTGTGTGTGTGTAATAATTTGCTTTATGTACCCAGGGCCAGGAATATATTTATTGTACAGTATAAAGTCAGAAACACCTATATTATCCTCAACAATGTTCTCTTGTGATACTTGTCCATACTTTATGAAAAAGTGCTTCTCCAACTTAATGAACATGGTACTGTAATAGTTATTATATGAAATGTTGATTAGTATTTCAATACATATTGACCTGAGCCTGGGAAGTAAGCCTCCAGATCCAACTTCTTAGCTGCAGCATTGTTAAGTTCTCCTGACACAATGTTGACCACACGATAAGCTAGACCCAACAGTTGACATAATTCCTCAGCATTTGTGATCATTTCTTCCATCATGATCCACGAAGCATTGTCATGAGGCGATGTGAGACAAAATTGCTCCACCTGAAATACAACACAAGCTGAGGTCAAACAAATATTATAATTTTTTACTAATACAATGTACCAATAAACTGTAGTACAAATATTGCATGAATAGTTAAAACCGTACTCTGCATCTGTACATGTTGAAAGAGGTGACTCTACAATCCAATATTGGTTAATTTAACAAGCACAATGTGTTCAGACAGGTGGTAAGTAGCCAACAGATGTGAGAGATCCTGTCATTGTTCAACCAAAAAGCAACACCATTTAACAGAAGTCTCTCCCTTCCAGATAATAAAAATGTGATGGGTGGGATGGAAGGTGGGAGGGGATGTCCCTGGAATGATTGGAGGGAGGTGGGTAAAAAACAGGAATTTTGAGTTTTAGGGGTTTGAGAATGAATAAGTATTGTGCGAGCATGTTAAACTGGGTGGTTTTTAATGGACATGCTGTTGGAGTGTGAGCAAGATAACTACTATGAAGGGATTCAGAGAAACCAGTTAGACAGACTTGAGTCCTGGAGGTGAGAAGTACAATGCTTACACAATGAGGGAGGAGTGGGGATGTTGCAGTCAGAGGGTAATCTGATTTGTGATATCAGCACACTTCTGGAAAGATGGCAGTTGAATGAATGATAGTGAATGTACTTTCTTTGTTGGGTTACCCTGCCTTGGCAAGAGATGGTTTACCTGGAGTTTACCTGGAGAGAGTTCCGGGGGTCAACGCCCCCGCGGCCCGGTCTGTGACCAGGCCTCCTATGGTTGCTGAGGTAAAAACAAATAATAAAAATAATAATAGTAAATGATAATTATGTCTAGGTAGTAGGTTGGTAGACAACCACTTCCCAGGGAGGTGCTACTGTCTTGCCAAGCAAGTGTAAAACAAAAGCTTGTAATTGTTTTACATGATGATAGGAATGCTGGTGTCTTTTTTTGTCTCATAAACATGCAAGATTTCAGGTATGTCTTGCTACTTCTACTTGCACTTAGGTCACACTACACATACATGTACAAGCATATATATACACACCCCTCTGGGTTTTCTTCTATTTTCTTTCTAGTTCTTGTACTTGTTTATTTCCTCTTATCTCCATGGGGAAGTGGAACAGAATTCTTCCTCTGTAAGCCATGTGTGTTGTAAGAGGCGACTAAAATGCCGGGAGCAAGGGCCTAGCAACCCCTTCTCCTGTATAAATTACTAAATTTAAAAAGAGAAACTTTCGTTTTTCTTTTTGGGCCACCCTGCCTTGGTGGGATGCGGCCGGTTTGTTAAAAAAAAAAAAAAAAAAACATGCAAGATTTCAGGTACATCTTGTTACTTCTACTTACATTTAGGTCACACTACACATGCATGTACAAGCATATATACATACACCCCTCTGGGTTTTCTTATATTTTCTTACTAGTTCTTGTTTATTTCTACTTATCTCCATGGGGAAATGGAACAGAATTCTTCCTCCGTAAGCCATGCATGTCATAAGAGGCAACTAAAATGCCAGGAGCAAGGGGCTAGTAACCTGTTCTCCTGTATATATTACTAAATTTAGGAGTAGAAACTTTTTTTTTTTTTGGGTGGGGCCCACTCTGCCTCGGTGGAATATGGCCAGTGCGTTGAAAGAAGAAAGATAATTACAACGACAGTGACAACGACAATGGTGACATTGAAAATAAGAGAGAACTGACCTTCTGGAACTGGTGCACTCTGAAGATACCTCTGGTATCACGACCGTGAGAGCCCACTTCTTGGCGAAAACAGTAGGACAAACCTGCATATCTGAAACACCAAACAAAAAAAAAATTGAACATCTACTTCAAGTACCTATAATGCATCAATAAACATATTAATATCTTACAAATTTAACAACAGCAGTATCGTTACAATACTTATACATCTTTAAACATTAATATTTTACAATCGCCATCATTTTACAACTCCAAAATATATAATTAACATAATGTGCTTCAAATTAATAGTATCAGTAATATCACAGCCCATCATCTTACGTTAGTATTTCACTGTTACTAAGACAGTGAAATACTGACTGACCGAGTGGATGACCAGGCCTCCAGATTAGCAACTATCACAAAGCATCTAGGCAAGTAAATGTAAGTTTATACTGAATATATGGAAGTTATGGTAATAGGTTGGTAGACAGCAACCACCCAGGGAGGTACTACCGTCCTGCCAAGTGAGTGTAAAACAAAAGCCTGTAATTGTTTTACATGATGGTAGGATTGCTGGTGTCTTTTGTCTGTCTCATAAATATACACGATTACAGGTATGTCTTGCTACTTCTACTTACACTTAGGTCACACTACACATACATGTACACATTTATTTACATACACTCATCTGAGTTTTCTTTGATTTTATCTTAATAGTTCTTGGTCTTATTACTTTTCCTTTTATATCCATGGGGAAGTGGAATAAGAATCTTTCCTCCATAAGCCATGCGTGTTGTAAAAGTCAACTAAAATGCCGGGAACAATGGGCTAGTAACCCTTTTTCCTGTAAAGATTACTAAAAAGAATAAGAAGAAGAAAATTGTCAAAGTGGGAAGCCTGAATGTGCGTGGATGTTGTGCAAATGATAAGAAAGAGATGATTGTGGATGTTATGAATGAGAAGAAGCTGGATGTCCTGGCTTTAAGTGAAACAAAGCTGAAGGGGGTGGGAGAGTTTCAGTGGAGAGGAATAAATGGGATTAGATCAGGGGTTTCAAATAGAGTTAGAGCTAGAGAAGGAGTAGCAATAATGTTGAAGGATAAGATATGGCAGGAAAAGAGGGACTATAAATGTATTAATTCAAGGATTATGTAGCGTAAAATAAAGGTTGGATGTGAAAAGTGGGTTATAGTAAGCGTATATGCACCTGGAGAAGAGAGAAGTGTAGAGGAGAGAGAGACATTTTGGGAAATGTTGAGTGAATGCGTGGGGAGTTTTGAACCAATTGTGAGAGTACTTGTGGTTGGGGATTTCAATGCTAAAGTGGGTAAAAATGCTGTGGAGGGAGTAGTAGGTAAATTTTGGGTGCCAGGGGTAAATGTAAATGGGGAGCCTTTAACCCTTTGAGGGTTTTCGTCGTACTAGTACGTCTTACGCGTAGGGGTTTTTGACGTACTAGTACTCATAAATTCTAGCGGCCTCAAATCTAGTGGGAGAAAGCTGGTAGGCCTTCATATGAAAGAATGGGTCTATGTGGTCAGTGTGCACAGTCTAAAAAAAATCCTGCAGCACACAGTGCATAATGAGAAAAAAAAAACTTTGACCATTTTTTTTAATAAATCAGCGACTTTGCAGTGTATTTTCGTATGGTATTTATTGTTGTATTCTAGTTTTCTTGGTCTCATTTTATAGAATGGAAGACATATTACAGAAATTGAGATGATTTTGACTGGTTTTACTAAGAAAGGTGCCTTGAAATTGAGCTCAAAGTAGCAGAAATGTTCGATTTTTACCAAACTTCAAAAGTAAACAAATCGTGCCAAGCGTGCAATACACGTCAACTGGTGAGTCTAATATTCTTTCACAAGTGCACCAATAATATTTATACCATTTTTTACACTAATGCAATAGTCTGCATAACAGTAAATCTTATATTTTTTGTGAAAATAAAAATTCAAAGTGGAAAGCAAAAGAATATAAGAGGGGCCTTGAGACGTGACTAATGACTAGAGGAAATGCCATTTTAGTGCCAGGAATGTCTTTCTTCTTTATTCTGGACCCTATTCGGAAATTGGCATCTTTTGAAATTTGTGTGAAATTGGCAAAATTGCTAAATTCTGACCACTGTACTGGATAGTTGAATTTCATAAATGAGTGGTTTCTTGCACCCATTCGATAGAAAAAATGGAGTTCTAGTGAAATATTCATGTTTTTTTCGACTAGTACAGTGAAATTGGCCGAAAATGGGGCTCAAAGTGGGCAAAATCGCCGATGCGTAAACATCGCCGAGACCGCTAACTTTGCGAGAGCATAATTCCGTAAGTTTTCTATCAAATTTCAAACTTTTGGTGTCTTTATGATCAGGAAAAGATGTCAGCATAGTTGCTGATCCCTGTATTCCCTGTATTATATAGCATAGCATATTAGTATCCTCCATGTGCTTTAGACACGAGATCCCTCGTAGGCCTTTGGCTTGGAGTGACGTCATGGGCATAGACATGGGCAGTGATCCCTTTGTCCCGCCCTCACTCAGCGGTAGACCTTCATAACGTAAACAGGCTAGGCACCGGGCTCCATCTCTCATCTCAGTCTGACAATATATTTACCATCCTACAAGTGTGTCTACTTTCAACCTGTGATATCTCCATTCAAGAACCCTTACGATAAATGGTGACAGCGGTGAGCCTGTAATTCTGACGATTACAGCGATTTCTGGAGATAAAGTTGTCGACCAGCAAGACGGCCATTTCGTGTTACCAGTAGGCCTACCGAGGTTCACCCCATCCAGCTACCTCAAGCCAGCTACTCTACCAGCTTCTACATTATTCACTGGTCAGTCTCTTTGTATTAGTGTTTCCTGCTTTTTTTGCATTACTCCCGAGGGGTTGACCCGAGTTTGCAAAATAAGCCAGCTTCCAGTCTGTGGTGGGGGAGTCAGAACACCCGAGTCCAGTCCAGCCTAGCCTACTCCATCCAATTATTTTGCCTGCCAAGCCAGCTTCCACCCCTGCTGTGCTCATCGTGTGAAGTTATCAAGCTATTCTGTGTGAAGGGTTAAGATAAGCCAGCTAGCAACTAACCCAGGTGTCTTACCCCAGTACTCAAGCAAGCCACATGACTAGCCTTCATCGCTTGTGATTCTAGTTCCAAGCATTCTGAGTGCTCCTTGTCATCCTTGTGGTGTTGTAGTATTTCGTGGGTTTCTTCTAAGCCAGCCGGCTTAGAATTATCTTCGCGGCAGTGTGGGTTTTCTCAGTGAGGCTTACGACGTTCAACCCATAAGCCCAGCCACTCACGATCACGTGTGTCGCACCATTGCCGGTCTCAGACGCCTCGCTCAGCCTTTACCCACAAACCCAACTACAGTCGGCCATTACAACTCACCTACCTCATCAGTGTTTTGGTGCACTGCTAAGGGTTGTAGCACCATATTTTAAGGACCACATAGGGGGTCAAGAGCTAGAGAGTGGCGCGCCATCTTTAAAAGCCTCCTGTGTGTTGTCTCTCGCCGATTTAAGCGCAATTCTACGATCATCTGTGCAGAGGACAGCAGCAAGACGATATAAACAATCCATCAGTCTCATTCTTCTAGTTGTTACAGCGATAATATTTTTTTTTTTTTAGAGACATTTGCGAGTGTTGAGACATTTCTTTTGTGTTCCCAGTGAATTTTTCTCTTAGTGACATTCAGTGACTCTTGATCAGACTCAGTGTTTATCATGTACTGATTGCATTCATTTCTTTTAATCTCCTTAATTCAGTGTTAATTTTCGTGCATTATTTTATATCTGTTGTGTTGTGTTTCTTTTTATACACACTTGAAGTAAGTACTTAGTGTTTCCTTTGTTGTGTGTGCAACATATGAGCAGTATAGAACTTGTGTTTAAACTTCAGAATTCCAGTGAATTAATTCAGTAATTTTTCACCTCATATTCTGCATCACAACTCAGTGTTGTCTGTTATTTTTTTTCTTCCCAGCATTTGTGTATTTTTGTTTGTTCCCTGTGTGTTGAACATTCTTGTGTTCATATTTTTCCATTCAGCCAGTGTTTAATTTGTCTTATTTCCACAGACAATAGTGCCATTTTTAAAGCTCCAGCAAGAAATCTGTTTACAAAATTTTTTAAAACATCAAGTTTCATTGCAAGAAAATTCTAGTACTGAGTTTATGTTGATGTTTTGTGCTCTGCATCACTGTAAGTGTTGTATTTCTTTTTGTTGTGTGTTTTTTTTTGCACCTATTATTTTTTTTTTCATGTTTTATTGAACAAATTCACTCTTAGTGCAATTTTTAAATTCTCCTTCTAAAGTAAATTGTTCTTTTGCTTGTTGTTTAAGTGCAGTTAAGAGTTAAAGTGTTCATTCCTTGATATATTTCTTTTCTTGTGTGTTATAATTTTTATTATTGCACATTGACTCATTTTGCAATAATTCTTGTGCAAATATTGTGTTGCTATTAAAGTTTTTCTTGTAGAAAATTTTATGCAGTGTTGTGCAATACAGTTTATTACAGTGCAGTTTCTTATGCTCTGTTCTGTGCATAGTATTTTATTCTCTTGTCATTTTATTTTTTTAATTTCAGTGAATTGTGTGTTTGTTTTAATTTTTGCACAAGTTTATTGAGTCCATTTTATTATTTTATTGTGTATTTTCCTTGTTGCATTGAAAGTAAAGAAAACTCACTGTGCCATTTATTCAATTTAAAGTAAAAGTTGAGCAAATTAGATTTGAGCAAAGTACAAGTTCTCTTGATTTTCAGTGTTTGTTAAGTTGCATATTATTCTTGTGTGAGTTCTTTGCTTACTGTGTAACTTGTCAATTTTTAATTACTTATGCAGAATAGTTAAGCATTTTCTTCCATTTAAGCTTATTGTGTCATTCTCTCCATTTTTCTTGACTTATGCCCTTCAGTATTTTCACTGAGAAGATGTCCCAGTCACTTTTGAACGTTCACTTAGTGTATCATTCCAGTCAAAGTCAATATGAATCAGTCCACAGTACCAACATTCCCTTACTGACTGAAAGACAATACCTAGCCCTTGAGCAATGTGTTTGTTCTCACAGCTTGTATCTGAGATTTGTTAAAGTGCTGCGAAATGTGAAGTTCAGATTAAGTTCCTATAGATCCGTGAATTACTTATTAACGTAGCCGAGCGGTCAGGCACTAGTAATTCTGTCACTCCCATTAGTGTTCCACCTATACCTTCAGACTTGCAGGATAGTGTTCCGTTGCCTCAAGTGTCCGAGGACACTCAGACTGCCTTGAGTGCACAGCCTATCCCTGCAATGACTGCTAGTTCGAGTAGTAGTTTCTCCACAGGGGATGCCTTGTCAGAAAACGATTACTTGGAACTAGTAATGCCATCTCTTGTTGATGTCACATGCCGTTTGCAGAAAGACGTCTCTGTTACAGCTAGTGTTCTCACTAGAGTGTCTGTTGTTGTTCCTAATGTTTCAGATGGTGATCCCATCCTAGTTGACAGAAATCAGTGCATTGTAAGAAGTTATTTCTCGAGTAACTTTCACATGTTAACGTTTGTAAGTGTAGTTTCTTTATAGCTGATACCTCGTGTCACTGTGTGCGACTCAGATTGAATATCAGCATTGTTCACCGTGTTCATTTCTTTCTCCTGTGCTTGCAGTTGAGATAGTAGATTCGTTCTCCCTTGCTCATATTGCGTGTTATAGCGTTAATTTTTTTCAACCGGGGGGAGTCATCCACTCCACCGAGTTTGTTCTTTCCTCCAGTAAGGAAGAACTGTTACCTTTATTCCAGAACAAACAGCCTACTGGAAGGTTAGCCAGATGGACCTTGACTATCCAAGAGTTCAATCCCACTTTTGAAAATTTACCTGGCAAGTCAAATGTAGTCGCAGATGCTTTATCGCGACACGTTAGTGTAGTTACTGCAGATCCTCCATTTACTGTCGAGGATGTCAAAACTGCACAAAGACTAGATCCCTTGTGTCTGGTGTGATTCGATTCCTTCTCCAGGAAGATCCCATTCTTACTGTGAAGCCACCAGCATCCATTAGTGACTTTGTAATGAGCCAAGAATTACTGTATCGAATAGTCGAGTTGAGTACTCCTAGCAGACGAGTTAGTAATTCCACAGTCACTAGTGATTGTAGTTGTATCTTTTGTAGATACTCGTTCAGATCTCTCTCAGTCAAGGCATGTGTTAGCCATTGCAGAGGAATTCAATCCTCCCAGAGATGATAACCATTCTGCATATGTAAACCTTACCCTCGCAGAATTGGGTTTAAATGTACATAGTCTGTATAATTAGATGTCCGAGATGAATGAAAGTGTCAACTGTGTGTTTATTATTAGCTGATCAGTTTGTCAGAAATTTTCGTGTTCACGTTCCCTCCGTATTCTGAGAATTAACAGTCTAGATTTGTGTGCACCGAATCTGCCTTTCTGTTAAACACTTCTTTGTATATATTTATTCTTCCTCAGAATCCGTAGAGTGCATGAATACAGATCGATCGATCAATTCCATCCATATTGTATAATGAATTGTTCTTATAGTTTGTAATGCATTATGTTAACACCCTCTATGTAATGTCCATTATGATACCATCCATTAGTTCTAAGATATATATGAATTTGTTATTGTATAGAATCAGCCCAGATCCGCCTGCCTGTTCAGCCTATAGATAGTAGTGTATGTCGGGACGACATACGTAACATGACCGAGCTGTCAGCATAGTTGCTGATCCCTGTATTCCCTGTATTATATAGCATAGCATATTAGTATCCTCCATGTGCTTTAGACACGAGATCCCTCGTAGGCCTTTGGCTTGGAGTGACGTCATGGGCATAGACATGGGCAGTGATCCCTTTGTCCCGCCCTCACTCAGCGGTAGACCTTCATAACGTAAACAGGCTAGGCACCGGGCTCCATCTCTCATCTCAGTCTGACAATATATTTACCATCCTACAAGTGTGTCTACTTTCAACCTGTGATATCTCCATTCAAGAACCCTTACGATAAAGATTCTCTATCTTTTCATAAGAGAAAATAATTTTTTTTTTTTTAAATTTGGCCGACCCTGAGAACGAGTTTCGGAGAGGGCCTGTCGACCCTCAAAGGGTTAATTGAGCTATGTGTAGAAAGAGATTTGGTAATAAGTAATACATATTTTATGAAAAAGAGGATAAATAAATATACAAGGTATGATGTAGCACGTAATGAAAGTAGTTTGTTAGATTATGTATTGGTGGATAAAAGGTTAATGGGTAGGCTCCAGGATGTACATGTTTATAGAGGGGCAACTGATATATCGGATCATTATTTAGTTGTAGCTACAGTTAGAGTAAGAGGTAGATGGGACAAGAGGAAGGTGGCAACAACAAGGAGGGAAGTGAAAGTGTATAAACTAAGGGAGGAGGAAGTTCGGGTGAGATATAAACGACTATTGGCAGAAAGGTGGGCTAGTGCAAAGATGAGTAGTGGGGAGGGGGGGTTGAAGAGGGTTGGATGAGTTTTAAAAATGCAGTATTACAATGTAGGGCAGAAGTTTATGGTTATAGGAGGGTGGGAGCAGGAGGAAAGAGGAGTGATTGGTGGAATGATGAAGTACAGGGTGTGATAAAAGAGAAAAAGTTAGCTTATGAGAGGTTTTTACAAAGCAGAAGTGTTATAAGAAGAGCAGAGTATATGGAGAGTAAAAGAAAGGTGAAGAGAGTGGTGAGAGAGTGCAAAAGGAGAGCAGATGATAGAATGGGAGAGGCACTGTCAAGAAATTTTTATGAAAATAAGAAAAAATTTAGGAGTTAAACAAGTTAAGAAAGCCTAGGGAATGTATGGATTTGTCAGTAAAAAACAGAGTAGGGGAGTTAGTAGATGGGGAGAGGGAGGTATTAGGTAGATGGCGAGAATATTTTGAGGAACTTTTAAATGTTGAGGAAGGGAGGCGGTAATTTCATGCACTGGCCAGGGAGGTATACCATCTTTTAGGAGCGAAGAAGAGCAGAATGTGTGGGGGAGGTACGTGGGGCATTACGTAAAATGAAAGGGGGTAAAGTACCTGGAACTGATGGGATCATGACAGAAATGTTAAAAGCAGGGGGGGATATAGTGTTGGAGTGGTTGGTACTTTTGTTTAATAAATATATGAAAGAGGGGAAGGTACCTAGGGATTGGCGGAGAGCATGTATAGTCCCTTTATATAAAGGGAAGGGGGACAAAAGGGATTGTAAAAATTATAGAGGAATAAGTTTACTGAGTACTTTCATTTTTCCTTTTATGTCACCCCACCTCGGTGGGATTCGGCTGGTACGTTGAAAGAAGAAGTTTACTGAGTATACCAGGAAAAGTGTACAGTAGGGTTATAATTGAAAGAATTAGAGGTAAAACAGAATGTAGGATTGCAGATGAGCAAGGAGGTTTCAGAGTGGGTAGAGGATGTGTAGATCAAGTGTTTACATTGAAACATATATGTGAACAGTATTTCGATAAAGGTAGGAAAGGTTTTGTTGCATTTATGGATTTAAAAATGGCATATGATAGAGTGGATAGGGGAGCAATGTGGCAGATGTTGCAAGTATATGGAATATGTGGTAAGTTACTAAATGCTGTAAAGAGTTTTTATGAGGATAGTGAGGCTCAGGTTAGGGTGCGTAGAAGAGAGGGAGACTACTTCCCGGTAAAAGTAGGTCTTAGACAGGGATGTGTAATGCCACCATGGTTGTTTAATATATTTATAGATGGGGTTGTAAAAGAAGTAAATGCTAGGGTGTTCGGGAGAGGGGTGGGATTAAATTATGGGGAATCAAATACAAAATGGGAATTGACACAGTTACTTTTTGCTGATGATACTGTGCTTATGGGAGAGTCTAAAGAAAAATTGCAAAGGTTAGTGGGTGAGTTTGGGAGTGTGTGTAAAGGCAGAAAGTTGAAAGCGAACATAGAAAAGAGTAAGGTGATGAGGGTATCAAATGATTTAGATAAAGAAAAATTGGATATCAAATTGTGGAGGAGGAGCATGGAAGAAGTGAATGTTTTCAAATACTTGGGAGTTGACGTGTTGGCAGATGGATTTATGAAGGATGAGGTTAATCATAGAATTGATGAGGGGAAAAAAGGTGAGTGGTGCGTTGAGGTATATGTGGAGTCAAAAAATGTTATCTATGGAGGCAAAGAAGGGAATGTATGAAAGTACAGTAGTACCAACACTCTTATATGTGTGTGAAGCTTGGGTTGTGAATGCAGCAGTGAGGAGGCAGTTGGAGGCAGTGGAGATGTCCTGTCTAAGGGCAATGTGTGGTGTAAATATTATGCAGAAAATTAGGAGTGTGGAAATTAGAAGGTGTGGAGTTAATAAAAATATTAGTTAGAGGGCTGAAGAGCGGTTGTTGAGGTGGTTTGGTCATTTAGAGAGAATGGATTAAAGTAGAATGACATGGAGAGCATTTAAATCTGTAGGAGAAGGAAGGTGGGGTAGGGGTTGTCCTCGAAAAGGTTGGAAGGAAGGGGTAAGGGAGGTTTTGTGGGCGAGGGGCTTGGACTTCCAGAAGGCGTGCATGAGCGTGTTCGATAGGAGTGAATGGAGACGAATGGTATTTGGGACCTGACGATCTGTTGGAGTGTGAGCAGGGTAATATTTAGTGAAGGGATTCTGGGAAAACGGTTTATTTTATATAGCCGGACTTGAGTCCTGGAAATGGGAAGTACAATGCCTACACTCTAAAGGAGGGGGTTTGGGATATTAAGTATTTTCTTTTTGGGGATTTTCTTTCTTTTTGGGTCACCCTGCCTCGGTGGGAGATGGCCGACTTGTTGAAAAAAAAAAATATATGGAAGTTTGTCAGATTTACCTGTCATCTTACAAGTTCACGAGACAGAAAGAGAAGACAAGTAATCTTGTCTGAGTGTAAAAACATTTAACAGGTTTCCATTTTATACTCAACTGATAAGATGGTAGTACCTCCCTGGATGACTGTTGTTTACCAAACTAATAACTATTAGACTGGATAAATATATGAGTATAATTATCTTACAAATGCCTGGGATGAGGAGGACCTGCCAAGCATAAGCCAGAATAATTACTACATAACATCAACATCCAGTACAATACTTTAATTCTCAAGTGTTGTCCTACTGACTCTCATAAACTAAGATGCACTTACACATAAGATGTATAAAAAAAAAAAAAAGGCAAGGATTCCAGGATTGTCTACCACAGAATATTGTAAGGAGGTGAGAAGGAAGATTTGAGAAGGGTAAACAGGGACTGAACAAGGTGCTGAATGAACAGTAGGAAGACAAAAGGCTAGTGGCTCACCCACTATGATGTGTAAGTTTAAGTGTTAATTAAAAGAACACATGTGCAACATTTAATTGTGGCAATATTTTGCTCTCCAGGAGCTTTGTCAAGCAGTAACAGCTTGACAAAGCTCCTGGAGAGTGAAACATTGCCACAATAAAATGTCACACTAGTTGCACTTGTGTCCTTTCACCTAACATAATATCAGTAATTCTACCAACATTATTACAAGTTAAAGTGTGAATATCATAGATGAATTAATGAAAATGCATATATTAACATAAAATTAAACATTTAACGTGTCCAAGAGTGATTATTATTATTATGTATTATTATTATTATTATTATTACTATGGCATCAAGTCTAAAGGACACTCTTAGTGATTTTAATGTGTATCTGCATACCAGCACAGTGTGTAAGTTTATTTAGGTACATGTACACAAAAGTATAATTATCAGAGTTTTACCTAGAGTTTACCTGGAGAGGGTTTCGGGGGTCAACGCCCCCGCAGCTCGGTCTGATACCAGGCCACACAGTGGATCAGGGTCTGATCAACCAGGATGTTACTACTGGCTGCACGCAAGCTGACGTATGAACCACAGCCTGGTTGGCCAGGTGCCTGTCCAGTGCCTTCTTAACCCTTTCAGGGTTTCCGACATACTAGTATGGCTTACGCACCGTGGTTATTGACGTACTAGAACACCTAAATTCGAGAGCCTTCAAATCTAGTGAGAGAGAGCTGGTAGGCCTACATATGAAAGAATGGGTCTGTGTGGTCAGTGTACACAGTATAAAAAAATCCTGCAGCACACAGTGCATAATGAGAAAAAAAAAACTCCGACTGTGTTTTTAGTTCAAAACAGCAAATTTGCAGTGTATTTTCATAAGGTATTTATGGTTGTATTCTAGGTTTCCTGGTCTCAGTTTATAGAATGGAAGACATATTACAGAAATTGAGATGATTTTGATTGGTTTCATAATGAAAAGTATCTTGAAATTGAGCTCAAAGTAGCACAAATGTTCGATTTTTACCAAATTTCAAAAGTAAACAAATCATGCCAAGCGTCTAATACACGTCAACTGGCGAGTCTAATATTCTTTCACAAGTGCACTGATCAGGTACATCTTGCTACTTCTACTTACACTTAGGTCACACTACACATACATGTTTTTTTTTTTTTTTTTCAACAAGTCGGTCGTCTCCCACCGAGGCAGGGTGACCCAAAAAAAGAAAGAAAATCCCCAAAAAGAATATACTTTCATCATCATTCAACACTTTCACCACACTCACACATTATCACTCCTTTTGCAGAGGTGCTCAGAATACAGTGGACCCCCGCATACCGCACGCATCGCATACCGTACAATCCGCATACCGCTCGCTTTTTTCGCAAAAATTTTGCCTCGCATACCGCCCAAAAACCCGCTCACCGCCCTTCGTCCGAGACGCGTCCAATGTGCGGCCTGAGCCACGCTCACATGTTCCGCCGGTGGCATTGTTTACCAGCCAGCCTCCGCGGTAACATCCAAGCATACAATCGGAACATTTCGTATTATTACAGTGTTTTTGGTGATTTTTTCTGGAAAATAAGTGACCATGGGCCCCAAGAAAGCTTCTAGTGCCAACCCTACAGCAATAAGGGTGAGAATTACTATAGAGATGAAGAAAAAGATCATTGATAAGTATGAAAATGGAGTGCGTGTCTCCGAGCTGGCCAGGTTGTATAATAAACCCCAATAAACCATCGCTACTATTGGTGGTACAGCTGCTGCTGTACCACCGTCAGCTGCTGCTGCTGCTGTAGCATCGTCTGCTGCTGCTGTAGCATCATCTGCTGCTGCTGTAGCATCGTCTGCTGCTGCTGTAGCATCGTCTGCTGCTGCTGTAGCATCGTCTGCTGCTGCTGTAGAAATGTCTGCTGCTGCTGTAGCATCGTCTGCTGCTGCTGTAGCATCGTCTGTTGCTGCTGTAGCATCGTCTGCTGCTGCTGCAGCATCGTCTGTTGCTGCTGTACCACCATCAGCTGCTGCTGCTGCTGTAGCACCGTTGTTGGTGTGGCTTATTGAGAATACCAAGAAACAATTAACCCCAGAGGATTTGCCACCCAGGATAACCCAAAAAAGTCAGTGTCATTGAAGACTGTCTAACTTATTTCCATTGGGGTCCTTAATCTTGTCTCCCAGGATGCAACCCACACCAGTTGACTAACACCCAGGTGAACAGGGAAAAATGCCTGGAACTAGTGCTCATATTGGTGAATTTAAAGCCAGCAAAGGTTGGTTTGAGAGATTTAAGAATCGTAGTGGCATACACAGTGTGATAAGGCCTGTTCTGGAAGAAAATGCCAAACAGGACCTACAGTACTCAGGAGGAAAAGGCACTCCCAGGACACAGTGTCTCATCAGTCATTGCTGCATCTTCAATAAAGGTAAGTGTCATTTATTCTTCATTTAGTAGAGTAGTACATGCACAATATATATTGTGCATGTACTACTCTACTATTGTGCATGTATCCTTCTCTTTGTGTGTAGGAAAATGTATATTTCATGTAGTAAAAATTTTTTTTTCATACTTTTGGGTGTCTTGCACGGATTAATTTGATTTCCATTATTTCTTATGGGGAAAATTCATTCGCATACCGAACATTTCGCATAACAATCAGCCCTTTTGCACGGATTAAGGTCGCCATGCGGGGGTCCACTGTACAACAGCTTAGAAGTATTTTTTTTTTATTATCACACCGGCCGATTCCCACCAAGGCAGGGTGGCCCGAAAAAGAAAAACTTTCACCATCATTCACTCCATCACTGTCTTGCCAGAAGGGTGCTTTACACTACAGTTTTTAAACTGCAACATTAACACCCCTCCTTCAGAGTGCAGGCACTGTACTTCCCATCTCCAGGACTCAAGTCCGGCCTGCCGGTTTCCCTGAATCCCTTCATAAATGTTACTTTGCTCACACTCCAACAGCACGTCAAGTATTAAAAACCATTTGTCTCCATTCACTCCTATCAAACACGCTCACGCATGCCTGCTGGAAGTCCAAGCCCCTCGCACACAAAACCTCCTTTACCCCCTCCCTCCAACCCTTCCTAGGCCGACCCCTACCCCGCCTTCCTTCCACTACCGACTGATACACTCTTGAAGTCATTCTGTTTCGCTCCATTCTCTCTACATGTCCGAACCACCTCAACAACCCTTCCTCAGCCCTCTGGACAACAGTTTTGGTAATCCCGCACCTCCTCCTAACTTCCAAACTACGAATTCTCTGCATTATATTCACACCACACATTGCCCTCAGACATGACATCTCCACTGCCTCCAGCCTTCTCCTCGCTGCAACATTCATCACCCACGCTTCACACCCATATAAGAGCGTTGGTAAAACTATACTCTCATACATTCCCCTCTTTGCCTCCAAGGACAAAGTTCTTTGTCTCCACAGACTCCTAAGTGCACCACTCACTCTTTTTCCCTCATCAATTCTATGATTCACCTCATCTTTCATAGACCCATCCACTGACACGTCCACTCCCAAATATCTGAATACGTTCACCTCCTCCATACTCTCTCCCTCCAATCTGATATTCAATCTTTCATCACCTAATCTTTTTGTTATCCTCATAACCTTACTCTTTCCTGTATTCACCTTTAATTTTCTTCTTTTGCACACCCTACCAAATTCATCCACCAATCTCTGCAACTTCTCTTCAGAATCTCCCAAGAGCACAGTGTCATCAGCAAAGAGCAGCTGTGACAACTCCCACTTTGTGTGTGATTCTTTATCTTTTAACTCCACGCCTCTTGCCAAGACCCTCGCATTTACTTCTCTTACAACCCCATCTATAAATATATTAAATAACCACGGTGACATCACACATCCTTGTCTAAGGCCTACTTTTACTGGGAAAAAATTTCCCTCTTTCCTACATACTCTAACTTGAGCCTCACTATCCTCGTAAAAACTCTTCACTGCTTTCAGTAACCTACCTCCTACACCATACACTTGCAACATCTGCCACATTGCCCCCCTATCCACCCTGTCATACGCCTTTTCCAAATCCATAAATGCCACAAAGACCTCTTTAGCCTTATCTAAATACTGTTCACTTATATGTTTCACTGTAAACACCTGGTCCACACACCCCCTACCTTTCCTAAAGCCTCCTTGTTCATCTGCTATCCTATTCTCCGTCTTACTCTTAATTCTTTCAATTATAACTCTACCATACACTTTACCAGGTACACTCAACAGACTTATCCCCCTATAATTTTTGCACTCTCTTTTATCCCCTTTGCCTTTATACAAAGGAACTATGCATGCTCTCTGCCAATCTCTAGGTACCTTACCCTCTTCCATACATTTATTAAACAATTGCACCAACCACTCCAAAACTATATCCCCACCTGCTTTTAACATTTCTATCTTTATCCCATCAATCCCGGCTGCCTTACCCCCTTTCATTTTACCTACTGCCTCACGAACTTCCCCCACACTCACAACTGGCTCTTCCTCACTCCTACAAGATGTTATTCCTCCTTGCCCTATACACGAAATCACAGCTTCCCTATCTTCATCAACATTTAACAATTCCTCAAAATATTCCTTCCATCTTCCCAATACCTCTAACTCTCCATTTAATAACTCTCCTCTCCTATTTTTAACTGACAAATCCATTTGTTCTCTAGGCTTTCTTAACTTGTTAATCTCACTCCAAAACTTTTTCTTATTTTCAACAAAATTTGTTGATAACATCTCACCCACTCTCTCATTTGCTCTCTTTTTACATTGCTTCACCACTCTCTTAACCTCTCTCTTTTTCTCCATATACTCTTCCCTCCTTGCATCACTTCTACTTTGTAAAAACTTCTCATATGCTAACTTTTTCTCCCTTACTACTCTCTTTACATCATCATTCCACCAATCGCTCCTCTTCCCTCCTGCACCCACTTTCCTGTAACCACAAACTTCTGCTGAACACTCTAACACTACATTTTTAAACCTACCCCATACCTCTTCGACCCCATTGCCTATGCTCTCATTAGCCCATCTATCCTCCAATAGCTGTTTATATCTTACCCTAACTGCCTCCTCTTTTAGTTTATAAACCTTCACCTCTCTCTTCCCTGATGCTTCTATTCTCCTTGTATCCCATCTACCTTTTACTCTCAGTGTAGCTACAACTAGAAAGTGATCTGATATATCTGTGGCCCCTCTATAAACATGTACATCCTGAAGTCTACTCAACAGTCTTTTATCTACCAATACATAATCCAACAAACTACTGTCATTTCGCCCTACATCATATCGTGTATACTTATTTATCCTCTTTTTCTTAAAATATGTATTACCTATAACTAAACCCCTTTCTATACAAAGTTCAATCAAAGGGCTCCCATTATCATTTACACCTGGCACCCCAAACTTACCTACCACACCCTCTCTAAAAGTTTCTCCTACTTCAGAAGTATATACGTATAAAGATACACAACATATCCCTCCAAACTGCCAATACGTGTACAAGCATATATATACACACACCCCTTTGGGTTTTCTTCTATTTTCTTTCTAGTTCTTGTTCTTGTTTATTTCCTCTTACCTCCATGGGGAAGTGGAACAGAATTCTTCCTCCGTAAGCCATGCGTGTTGTAAGAGGTGACTAAAATGCCGGGAGCAAGGGGCTAGTAAGCCCTTCTCCTGTATATATTACTAAATGTAAAAGGAGAAACTTTCGTTTTTCCTTTTGGGCCACCCTGCCTCGGTGGGATACGGCCGGTGTGTTGAAAGAAAGAAAGAAGTGCACTGATATTATTTATACCATTTCTACACTAATGCAGTAGTCTGCATAACAGTAAATCTTCTATTTTTTGTGAGAATAAAAATTCAAAGTGGAAAGCAAAAGAGATGTAAGAGGGGCCTGGGGACATGACTAATGAACAGAGAAAACGTTATTTTAGTGCCAGGAATGTCTGTCTTGCTTATTCTGGAGCCTATTTGGAAATTGGCATCTTCTGAAATTTGTGTGAACTTGGCAAAATTGCCAATTTCTGACCACTTTATTGGATACTTTATATCGGTAAATGGGTGGTTTCTTGTACTTATTCAATAGAAAAGATGTAGTTCTAGCAAAATAGATATGATTTTTGTCAACTAGTACACTGAAATTGGCCGAAAATAAGACTCAAAGTGGGTGAAATCGCCGATGCGTAAACATCACCGAGACCGTTAACTTCACTAGAGCATAATTCCATGAGTTTTCCATCAAATTTCACACTTTTGGAGTCATTATGATCGGGAAAAGATTCTCTATCATTTTATAAGAAAAAATAATTTTTTTTTTCCAAAAAATTTTCGACTCTGAGAACGAGTTTAGGAGAGGGGCCTCTCAACCCTGAAAGGGTTAAAGATAGCCAGGGGTCTATTGGTAATCCCCCTTACGTAGGCTGGGAGGCAGCTGAACAGTCATGGACCCCGGACACTTATTGTGTTGTCTCTCAATGTACTCGTTGCGCCCCTGCTTTTCATTGGGGGAAGGTTGCATCTCCTGCCGAGTCTTTTGCTTTCATAGGGAGTGATTTTCGTGTGCAGGTTTGGTATCAATCCCTCCAGGACCTTCCAAGTGTATATTATCATGTATCTCTCTCGTCTGCATTCCAGGGAAAACAGATCAAGGACCTTCAACCGTTCCCAGTAATTTAGGTGCCTTATCGTACTTATATATGCCGTGAAAGTTCTTTGTACACTCTCCAGGTCTGCAATGTCACCAGCCTTGAAGGGGGCTGTTAGTGTACAGAAGTATTCCAGCCTAGAGAGCACAAGCAATTTGAGAGAATCATCATGGGCTTGGCATCCCTAGTTTTGAAGGTTCTCATTATCCATCCTACCATTTTCCTAGCAGATGAGGTAGATACATTGTTGTGGTCTTTGAAGGCGAGGTCCTCTGACATTATCACTCCCAGGTCCCTCGCATTACTTTTCCGCTCTACTGTATGCATATAAAATATGCAATAACTTTAAAATAACTTAAATTTTGGAAAGTTTTCAGACATAATGGAGAGATATGCTCATGGAGAATGTAAACAAACTGGGTGGCTCACAGTGACTATATTATAATGAAAGTCAGATAGGGGGGGGAGCCGTATAGCGAGTTTTGGTCATAATTTGAAATGTCTGTATTAGAAGAATGCCCTAAGGCAAAATGCCATAAAGCGGGGCCCTACTGTGCTTATTCATGAAGAAAAAATAAGAACCTTTTACCAGAAATTTGAGGTAAAGTTATAAATGGAATCAACTGTACTTGAATACTGTATGAACAGTATGATCTACACAATAATAACAGGAAATATTAAGAAAATATAAGATAATAGCTTTGTAGTGACCTGATTGGCAGTTGGTCAGTAGGTATCCACTCATCACGGTGGAAAGCAGCAATTGGTTGTTCTGATGTAGCAATGAGATACTTCTCATCTACTTGTTCACTACCTGGAACATTACCTTTACCCAGGACCTAGAGAGAAAAAATGAGGATTAATATAGGGCATTTCAAAAATATGGACCCAATCTGAAATTCAACTATCATTGAAATTGGGTCCATATTTTTAAAACACCCTGGATATTTCTTAGAATGAGTACATTTGAATCTTTTCTCAAAAGGAAAAAAAAAAAATTCAAAATGGGATTACACACAGGATCAAAAATATGATTGACAAATACCTAGACTTATATATCTCCCATTCTCAAAAAATATATAAGTGAACATAGGAAAGAAGAAGGTAATGAGAGTAACAAAAAAGCCTAGACAATGAAAGACTGGATACCAGACTTTTGAGAGGGAGTATGGAGAAAGCTAATGTATTCATAGATTATAGTGGAGAATGTATGAGGGTAAAAGGGTAAGTGGTGTGTTGAGGCATCTGTGTTAGGAAGTTTATCTTTTTTTCTATTTTCAACACGTTGGCCATCTTCCACCAAGGCACGGCAACACCAAACAGAAAGAAACACTTTCACAATCATTCACATATAATCACTGTCTTTGCAGAGGCACTCAGATACAACAGTTCAGATGTCACTTCCAACAGCAAATACAGGTGGCCCTCAACATTCGCGAGCTCCACTTTCGCAAGCTTCGAACATTCGCGAATGCCTAGCCGCCCAAACAACCTCAAGCCCTGACCCTTGAAAAACTAGGGCAAGCAATGAGAATGATAGCACAGCTCAAACAATTTTTTTACGACATAGACCCATCGATACTGAGGGCTTTGAAGGTGATGAACGACATTGATAGGAGCATAATTCCCTACAAAACTCTGTTTGTTAATCTGAAGAGGAAACAGTCTCAGTTACCCATCACAATGTTCTTCACAAGGAAGCCTGCCACTGCTCCCGTTGCTAACTCTGACTCTAGCGATGTCGATGACCCACCGCCTATTATTGGCAGGGACGCTGGCAGTGAAGAGTTAGAATCCACACACTAGACTCATCATGCCATGCAGTTACACTCCATATAATCACCTCCATTTAACTGTCATCAATAACTGCATGGCTAACTATCATCACCATTATCATCGTCATTGTCATCATCATCACAAGTCATCGGAGTTTGTCTGCCTAACCGTACAAGTGGTGAGTGTTCTGTTTGTTCATTATTTATTATTAAACCATAATATGTATGAATATACAATACATGCAAGTATTTCACGATGTTTTCATGTGTTTTATGATTGTTCAATTGGTTAAGGAAGCAGTATTGTTAGGCTAAGTAAATGCTATTATTGTATTTCCCTACAATATATTTGTGCACCAACATTCGCGAATTTTCAACATTCACGAGGTTCTTGATCCCCTAACCCTCATGAATATGGAGGGCCACCTGTATCCCAAACCACTCCTTTAAAGTGCAGGTACTGTACTTCCCACCTCTAGGACTCAAGTCCAGCTAACTGGTTTATCTATGGATACAAAATAAGGAAATTGTACTAAAGTGTAGCTGTATCAACACTGTTGTATAGCTTTTTTTTTTTCAACAAGTTAGCCGTCTCCCACCGAAGCAGGGTGACCCAAAAAGAAAGAAAATCCCCAAAAAGAAAATACTTTCATCATCATTCAACACTTTTACCTCACTCATACATAATCACTGCTTTTGCAGAGGTACCCAAAATACAACAGTTTAGAAGCATATGTATAAAGATATACAGCATATCCCCCAAAAGTGCCAATATCCCAAACCCCTCCTTTAAAGTGCAGGCATTGTACTTCCCATTTCCAGTACTCAAGTCCGGCTATATAAAAATAACCAATTTCCCCGAATCCCTTCACTAAATATTACCCTGCTCACACTCCAATAGCTCGTCAGGTCCCAAATACCATTCGTCTCCATTCACTCCTATCTAATTCGCTAATGCATGCTTGCTGGAAGTCCAAGCCCCTTGCCCACAAAACCTCCTTTATCCCCTCTCTCCATCCTTTTCGAGGATGATCCCTACCCTGCCTTCCTTCCCCTACAGATTTATATGCTCTCCATATCATTCTACACACCCTAACCTGAGCCTCACTATCCTCATAAAAACTCTTTACAGCATTTAGTAGCTTACTACCTATTCCATATACTTGCAACATCTGCCACATTGCTCCCCTATCCATAAATGCAATGAAAACTTCCCTACCTTTATCTAAATACTGTTCACATATATGCTTCAATGTAAACACTTGTTCTACACATCCCCTACCCACTCTAAAACCTCCTTGCTCATCCGCAATCCTACATTCTGTCTTGCCTCTAATTCTTTCAATAATAACCCTACCGTACACTTTTCCTGGTATACTCAGTAAACTTAAGATAAGATAAGATAAGATTTCGTTCGGATTTTTAACCCCGGAGGGTTAGCCACCCAGGATAACCCAAGAAAGTCGGTGCGTCATCGAGGACTGTCTAACTTATTTCCATTGGGGTCCTTAATCTTGTCCCCCAGGATGCGACCCACACCAGTCGACTAACACCCAGGTACCTATTTGCTGCTAGGTGAACAGGACAACAGGTGTAAGGAAACGTGTCGAATGTTTCCACCCGCCGGGAATCGAACCCGGGCCCTCCGTGTGTGAAGCAGGAGCTTTAGCCCCCCTTCCCATTATATATACAGGAACTGTACATGTTGTCTGCCAATTCCTAGGTACCTTCCCCTCTTTCATACATTTATTAAACAAAAATACCAACTGCTCCAATGCTCTATCCCCCCCTGCTTTTAACATTTCTGTCATGATCCTATCAGTTCCAGCTGCTTTACCCCCTTTCATTCTACATAATGCCTCATTGTATATTTATTTATTCTCTTTTTCATAAAATATGTATTACTTATTACCAAATCTCTTTCTACACATAGCTCAATTAAAGGCTCCCCATTTTCATATACCCCTGGCACCCAAAATTTACCTACTACTCCCTCCACAGCATTTTTACCCACTTTAGCATTGAAATCCCCAACCACAAGTACTCACACACTTGGTTCAAAACTCCCCATGCACTCACTCAACATTTCCCAAAATCTCTCTCTCTCCTCTGCACTTCTCTCTTCTCCAGGTGCATATACACTTACTATAACCCACTTTTCATATCCATCCTTTATTTTACTCCACATAATCCTTGAATTAATACATTTATACTCCCTCTTTTCCTGCCATAGCTTATCCTTCAACAGTATTGCTACTCCTTCTTTAGCTCTAACTCTATTCGAAACCCCTGACCTAATCCCATTTACTTCTCCCCACTGAAACTCTCCCACCCCCTTCAGCTTTGTTTCACTTAAAGCCAGGACATCCAGCTTCTTCTCATTCATAACATCCACAATCCTCTCTTTCTTATCATTTGCACAACATCCACACACATTCAGACTTCCCACTTTGACAATTTTATTCTTTTTCTTTTTAGTAGGCTTAAAGAGGTTACTAGCCCATTGTTCCCAGCATTTTAGTTGATTTTTACAACATGAATGGCTTACAGAGGAAAGATTCTTGTTCCACTTCCCCATGGATATAAAAGAAAAAGTAACAAGACCAAGAACTATTAAGATAAAATCAAAGAAAACTCAGATGAGTGTGTATAAATAAACATGTACATGTATGTGTAGTGTGACCTAAGTGTAAGTAGAAGTAGCAAGATGTACCTGCAATCTTGCATGTTTATGAGACAGACAAAAGACACCAGCAATCCTACCATCATGTAAAACAATTACAGGTTCTCATTTTACACTCACTTGGCAGGCCAGTAGTACCTCCCTGGGTGGTTGCTGTCTACCAACCTGTGAGATTTAAATGTTGAAGTAAGGAGGAGGCTGGAGGCATTAGAAATGTCATGTTTGAGAGCAATGTATGGTGTGAATATTATGTAAAGAATTCTGAGCTTGGATATTAGACAGTATGGGGTAACAGAAGGTATTATTCAGAGGGCAGAAGAGGGGTTGTTAAGGTGGTCTGGTAATTTAGCAAGAATGATGCAGGCCAGCTCCTGTATGCAGGGCCGGCCTGACTGCTCCTAATTGGGCCCCACACCTAAGGAACCCCCTGTGCTAGAGTGTAACAGAAGTTTAAACTTTAACAAAACTCTAAAAGACTTTGCAGAGAAAAAAGCAAGAAAAATAACTTTCTCCTAATAAAAGGCAATAATAATATGACTTATTTATAGTTTATGAATATTAAGTGATTTTTAGAAGTCCAAAAAAGATAATTTTTTTCCAATAGTGCACTTAAATTCTGATTTTTTTTTTTTCTGAACAAAAGTAAATTAACATTTTTAATAAATTATTTCACAATCACTAAAGCAAGTGGTATTGTGACTATGTACTTTTCAGAGGTGATATACAAATTTTGTTTGTTACTTGTTGGCTTACATGGATGCAATTTTACATTAAAATGTAGCTTACATCTGTTTGGTCTATTAACTCGCATGGATTTTTTAAGTACACAGTTTGATTGCTTTCCATATGTGGGGCCCACCAAAATTGTTCTCAATTGGGCCCTGCACCTCCTAAGGCTGATTCTGCCTGCATGTTAACAGTAAAACACTGGTGGCAGCTCCTGCATGTTGACACTAAAACACTGGTAGCAGCTCCTGCATGTTGACATTAAAACACTGGTGGCAGCTCCTGCATGTTGACACTAAAACACTGGTAGCAGCTCCTGCATGTTGACATTAAAACACTGGTAGCAGCTCCTGCATGTTGACATTAAAACACTGGTAGCAGCTCCTGCATGTTGACATTAAAACAGTGGTGGCAGCTCCCGCATGTTGACATTAAAACAGTGGTGGCAGCTCCTGCATGTTGACATTAAAACAGTGGTGGCAGCTCCTGCATGTTGACATTAAAACAGTGGTGGCAGCTCTTACATGTTGACACAGTTTATAACAAAGAGTAATGGCAACTTAACTTGTAGAGTTCTTCATCAAACTGGGAGAGCTGAGCCACCTCCTGCATAACTTCCTTGCGCATGAAGAATGGTGTGACGATGGGAGTGTAACCCTTCTTGTGAAGTAGGTTCAGGGATAGTTCAATTAGTGCACGCTCCAGGAACACTGCTGGACCCATCAAGTAGTATCCACGACCACCTGTTGATGCTCATTACATTAATGACATAAAATATAATACTAAATACAAAAGTCTCTATGACATACCCCATGTGCAGCTTAATCTCTGTAAAAACTAAATGTGCACAAAAATACTCAAAATCTGCAACTCCCTGCCAGATATCTCCAGAGCCTCTCTCTCTACCAACATCTTCAAAACTACCATAAAAAAAAAAACACTTTCTTTCACTAACATTAGCCCAACAAGAGCTAAATATGATGAAACTATATTCACATATTCTCACTGCCACAAGCACAAGAAGAAATAATACATTCTTATTCTCATTAGCTGTAATACTCACAACCATTAAATATACTGAATGTGTTCAAAATATGTTAATTACCTGTAATCATAAGCCAACCTGTAATCCTTAAAACAATTAACCCTTTCAGGATCCAAGGCCAAAATCTGAAGTGGTGTTCCATTGTCCAAGAAATTTTGAAAAAAAAAAAATTATTTTTTCTTACAGAATTAACCCTTTGACTGTTTCAGGCCCCTCTGAAACTGTCATTCTATGTCGCTCAATTTTTGAAAAAAAAAAATTATTTTTTCTTATGAAATGATAGAGAATCTTTTCCCGATGGTAATGACACCAAAAGTTCGAAATTTGGTTGAAAACTCGTGGAATTATGCTCCCGCGAAGTTAGCGGTCTCGGCGACATATGCGTATCGGCGATTTCACCGACTATGAGCCCTATTTTCAGCCAATTCCATTGTTCCAGTTGACCAAACTCATAGCTATTTCTTTAGAACTCCATTTTATCTATCAGCTGAGTACAAGAAACCTCCCATTTACTAATTTGGACTACCCAATATGGTGGTCAGAAATTGGCAATTTGGCCAATTTCACACAAAATAAAAAAGATGCCAATTTCAAAATAGGGTCCAGAATAAACAAGGTAGACATTCGTGGCACTAAAATAACATATGCTCTGTTCATTAGTCACATCTCTAGGCCCCTCTTATATTATTATTGCTTTCTATTTTGATTTTTTATTCATACAAAAAAATAAAAAATTTACTGTTATGCAGACGACTGCATTATTGTAAAAATGGTATAAATAATATCAGTGCACTAGTGAAAGAATATTAGACTCCCCAGTTGACGTGTATTGGACGTGTGGTGTGATTTATTTACTCTTGAACATTGGTAAAAATCGAACATTTCCGCTACTTTGAGCTCAGTTTCAAGGTCGTTTTCATCGTAAAAGTAATGAAAATCATCTCTATTTCTGTAATATGTTTTCCATTTTATCACCTAAGACCATGAAAACGCGAATACAACGATAAATACTATACGAAAATACACCTCAAAGTCGGCGTTTTATTCCAAAAAAACGATCAGTTTTTTTTTTTTCTCATTACGCAATGTGTGCTGCAGGATTTTTTTTATGTGGTGCACACTGACCACACAGACCCATTCTCTCACATGTGGGCCTACCAGCTTTCTCCCACTTGATTTGAAGCCGCTAGAATTATTGAGTATATATACGTCAGAAACATTGGCTCGTAAGACGTATTTATACGTCGAAAACAGTCAAAGGGTTAAAGAGCATATTTTTGTAAAGGTAATAAGACAAAAAAAAAAATCTGATCAGTACTTACCGAGATACAGTGCCAAGAAGTTTGTCAAAAATGATGTGGTGGCGGCAACATCGACGAATTCCACATACGCGCATTACATTATTTTGTGGTTTTAGTTGTTTTTTCTTTTCTTTTCCAATTTTTTTCTATTCCTACTAACATTTGGGGCCTGAGAGACCAATACTGTATATAATGTATATATATAAACTCACTGTATTGAACACAATAACTGCACTAAAGTTATTATCATATTATTGTTTACCACTGTTGTTTATTACAATAAACATGCACAAATCTTGTATAATACTAATGTTCTATCATACATTTACATATTTACAATCACTGGACATGGTTTTAAAACTGCTGGAGCTTGTGGAACTCCTTGAAACAAGGCACCATGCACAGAGGCACCTTACATTCCTCACACATAAACCGAGTGTCTTTGCGTCTTTGTTGCCGTCATTTTGTTTGTGCACAGACAATGCATCTCTTCTGAGCAAATTTCTTCTGAGTTGAAGGAAGCTGTATTATGAAATGATCACCTTCTCTCCTCAAATGCTTGGGTATATCCTGAGGAATTCGAGGACCATGTTGTATAGCAGGTGTTGTTACCTGGTACTTCATTATAAGTTGTCTGACAACAGACAAACAAAATTCACCATATGGTGGTCTGTTGCCAGTCTTTATTTGGTACATATTATATGCATTGAGCATTGAAATCTCCATGAGATGGAAGAAAAGTTTCATGTACCACTTGTAACTCTTACGAACACAGTCAACAAAACCAATCTGCATGTCACACTTGTCAACCAAGCGCATGTTTTGTGTATAATCAATCACTGACACTGGTTTACGAATACGTTCATTAGTCACTCGATCAACTTTGCCACTGTCTTGCATTTCATTACGGTGAATGGTTGTCAACAATGTGACATCTCGTTTGTCATGCCACCGTAATGCCATGATGTCATTGGCAGTAAACACCTGCACGTCATCACCACGAGCACTGCGTTGAGCCTGGGCATATGTTTACGATTAGAACGCACTGTGCCACACACATCTGTCTTGTTCACTCGCATGAAATCACTGAGTAATGGGCTTGTGTACCAGTTATCGGTATATAATGTATGCCCCTTACCAAGATAAGGTGCCATCATGTTTCTCACTATGTCACCTGAGATACCCAATAACATCTTGGTATCTTTCAATGTTTTACTACCCGTGTATACAACAATATCCAACACCAGGCCACTGTCACAATCACAGAGTACAAACAGTTTTATACCAAAGCGTTTCCTCTTGCTCGGTATATACTGCTTGAATGACAGTCTACCTTTGAACAAAATCAAAGACTTGTCAATTACAAGATTCTTGAATGGATAAAAGTATATGCTGAACTTTTGTTTGAGATACATGAAAACATTTCTAATCTTGTATAACCTGTCACTTCTGTCAGGCCTGGTTTTGTCAGAGAAGTGCAACATACGTAAGAGTAAGATAAACCTGTTCACTGGTATGATTTCACTGAAGACCGGGGTAGAAATTAGCCGATCTGTGGACCAGTATGCTTTTATATTATGCTTATAGACGTGAGGCATAAGCATTATTGTTGCAAAAAGCAAATACATTTCTGCAACAGTCGTCTCTTTCCACCTGTGTAGTCTTGACTGTGGTGATAAGATCGTATTTGCCATGGTGTACTCAAAATACTTATTACTTTCCCTGACAATAATTTCCATCAATGGCTGGTCAAAGAATAATTCAAAGAATTCCAGTTCATTGGCCATGGTTCCAAGGGGACAAGTAGGTAGAATACCACTTTGAGAATCATCAAAGTGGTGAGGCTTGGGAACAAAATTGGGATTTTGCTGCCAATCCCACATACGGTTTGCTGGTGGATACTGGACATCATAGGCTGGTTGTGCGGGTGGTTGTGGTTGTGGTGGGCTGGTGGCTGGCGCTCCGCTTTGTCCTTGAACTGACGAGTCAGCAGCGTGGGTCCCAGCGTGGCCTGGTGAGTCACGCATGGCGGTGCCACTACCATCACCACTAACACCATCCACTGATGCCTGTGGTCTATCCATGCCAAGTGTAGCCACATCATCCTCACTATCACTACCTAAAACTGGTGTTGGGCCACGGGATGTACACCGTCCCCTGGGCACAGCATAGGGTACACTACCCGAGCGCATGCGGCGGCGAACATACCAACGCTTCACTGGTGAATATGATTCCTCACTATCACTACTCGATTGATCGTCGAGCGCAATAAAATCACAGTTCACGTCACTATCATCATCATTACTGAAGTCAGAGGCCTGGCCACGTGAAAATATTAGTTTTCTCTTGCGATGAGGAACAACCGACCGTGAGTCACGAGTGCCCACACCAGAGGTAGAAGGTTGAGGATCGTCAGGGTTTTCTGCACTATTATCGATATCCTGGTCATTCTTTTCGGTCACTAACTGATCAAAGCCGTAGAATTCGTCTTCATTTCCACTTCCATCAGTGTCAGAACTATCAGATAGGAAGAGGAGAGTCCCAATTTTCCGGGGAGTGAGAGCTGACTTGCGACGAGGCATGGTGAACAAGGGTAACTGAGCCGGCGTTCCCACAATGCTATGCGGGTGCCTAGATTTTTTGTTTATGGCACACACCCACCACGCAGACCCGTTCTCTCACATGTAGGCCTATGAGCGTTTTCGTGCTAAATTTGACAGCGCTAAAATTTTGGCGTAGATCTACAGTTTGGACACTCAACATAAAGCCGTTGATCTATGGGACAGACCCTGAAAGGGTTAAACTCGATAAAAGTGTTCACTGTAATTCCTAAATTTATTGTTACACCTACTTAGAGATCATATATATAAGCAATCAATTAGTTATTGCCTTATTAATCTTAAGATAGGCTTAAGTTTACCCAAAATGATCTGCATACTAAAGGGCTTTCTGCCTACACACCTAAATGTCACCCTTCTCTGTACAAACATTATATCATGCTGGAATCAAGAATATTTAATCTTTAGGCTGTGAGCAGAAGGCACTAAGCCACTAGCCATCCATTTACACTAGTTTAACAATCACAAATAATAAAATAGGCAACCAAGGGTTATATTTAGAAACAGAAGCTTGCAGCTATAAAAATACAATGAAGTAGATGACTAGTAGTAGATCATTAGTAGAACACTAGTAGTAGATACACAAATAATCTGCACATAGTACGTACATTGAAACTTATGACGACATTCTGGTGCCACTCGGACCATTAACAAGTCACACTGAAGCACAAAGGGATGGGAGCCGGCATATATACAAGAGGGGGATGTGGCTGGCAGTAGAATGAAAGGAGGTAGTAGAATAATGGTAGAAGCAGTGGTGGTAGTAGCAGTGGTAATGGTAGTAGTACTACTAGTAGTTGTAGTACTACTAGTAGTAGTAGTACAGTGGACCCCCGGTTAACGATTTTAATCCGTGCAAGAGGGGTAATTGTTATGCGAAATAATCGTTATGTGAATGAATTTTCCCCATAAGAAATAATGGAAATAAAATTAATCCGTGCAAGACACCCAAAAGTATGAAAAAAAAAATTTTTTTACCACATGAAATATTAATTTTAATACACACAAACTGAAAAAGGCATGCACACTTACATGACACTTACTTTTATTGAAGATCTGGTGATGATTGATGGGATGGGAGGAGGGGAGAGCATTATCTTCTTACTGTTTAGAAGGGGAATCCCCTTCCATTAGGACTTGAGGTAGTAAGTCCTTTTCTGGGGTTACTTCCCTTCTTTTTTTAATGCCACTAGGGCCAGCTTCAGAGTCACTGGACTTCTTTCGCACAAGATATCTGTCCATAGTGGCCTGTACCTCTCGTTCCTTTATCACTTCCCTAAAGTGTTTCACAACATTGTCAGTGTAATAGTCACCAGCACGGCTTGCAATAGCTGTGTGAGGGTGATTTTCATCCATGAAGGTTTGCACTTCAAGCCACTTTGCACAGATTTCCTTTATCTTTGTAGTAGGCAACTTCTTCAATTTCTCTCTCCCCTCCTCTGAACCAGTTTCCCCAGGTCTGGCCTCTTGCTCTTGAAGTTGATCTATCAGCTCATCAGTGGTTAGTTCTTCATTGTCCTCCTCCACCAACTCTTCCACATCCTCCCCACTAACCTCCAACCCCAAGGACTTTCCCAATGCCACAATGGATTCCTCAACTGGCATAATCCTCTCAGGGTTAGCCTCAAACCCTTCAAAATCCCTTTTGTCTACACATTCTGGCCACAGTTTCTTCCAAGCAGAGTTCAAGGTCCTCTTAGTCACTTCCTCCCAAGCCTTACCTATAAGGTTTACACAATTGAGGATATTAAAGTGATCTCTCCAAAACTCTCTTAGAGTCAGTTGAGTTTCTGAGGTCATTACAAAGCACCTTTCAAACAGAGCTTTTGTGTACAGTTTCTTGAAGTTGGAAATAACCTGCTGGTCCATGGGCTGCAGGAGAGGAGTGGTATTAGGAGGCAAAAACTTGATGTTAATGAATTTCATGTCCCCATAAAGTCGCTCTGCCACGTCTGTAGGATGACCAGGGGCATTGTCTAACACCAGGAGGCACTTAAGTTCTAATTTCTTTTCAGTTAGGTAATCTTTCACATTGGGGGCAAATGCATGGTGTAACCAGTTATAGAAAAATTCCCTAGTGACCCATGCCTTACTGTTTGCCCTCCACAGCACACACAAATTATCCTTGAGGACATTCTTTTGCCTGAACGCTCTGGGAGTTTCAGAGTGATACACTAATAAAGGCTTCACTTTGCAATCACCAGTAGCATTGGCACACATCAACAAAGTAAGCCTGTCTTTCATAGGCTTATGTCCTGGGAGTGCCTTTTCCTCCTGAGTAATGTAGGTCCTGCTTGGCATTTTCTTCCAGAACAGGCCTGTTTCATCACAATTAAACACTTGTTCAGGTTTCAGTCCTTCAGTTTCTATATACTCCTTGAATTCCTGCACATATTTTTCAGCTGCTTTGTGGTCCGAACTGGCAGCCTCACCATGCCTTATCACGCTATGGATGCCACTACGCTTCTTAAATCTCTCAAACCAACCTTTGCTGGCCTTAAATTCACTCACATCATCACTAGTTGCAGGCCTTTTTTTAATTAAATCGTCATGCAACTTCCTAGCCTTTTCACATATGATCGCTTGAGAGACGCTATCTCCTGCTAGCTGTTTTTCATTTATCCACACCAATAAGAGTCTCTCAACATCTTCCATCACTTGCGAGCTTTGTTTCGAAAACACAGTTAAACCTTTGGCAACAACAGCTTCCTTGATTGTCTTTTTGGTGCCCACAATAGTAGCGATGGTTGATTGGGGTTTCTTGTACAACTTGACTAGGTCGGCAATACGCACTCCACTTTCATACTTATCAATGATCTCTTTCTTCATTTCAATGGGTATCCTTACCCTTATTGGTGTACGGTTGGCACTAGAAGCTTTCTTGGGGCCCATGGTCACTTATTTTCCAGAAACACCACCGAAAACACTGTAATAATACGAAATATTCCGAGTGTATGCTTGGATGTTAGCGCGGAGGCTGGCTGGTAAACAATGGCACGGGCGGCACATGTGAGGCTGGGTGAGGGCGCACATTGGACGCGTCTCGGACGAAAATCGGTGAGCGGGTTTTTAATCGGTATGCGCGGCAAAAATTTTGCGATTAAAGTAAGCTGTATGCGAAATAATCGCTATGTGATGCCATCGTTATGCGGGGGTCCACTGTACTAGTAGCAGTAGTACTACTAGTAGCAGTAGTACTACCTGTAGACAGCCTGTACTGTCAGAACACACAGCCTAGCCGTCTGCTCTGACTAGTTCATATTTCGCGGCATTTAGGTGCTGCCCTCTGTAGGCTCACCCAGGTCGGTGGGAGGCTCAGCCCAGCCGCTCTCTCTCCTAGGCCGACCCTCTTGATAGACACAAGTGCTCCCCCCTCCACGGACTGGCTTGCGGTCACTCCCTCACACTGCCCGTTGTGTACTCACTCCTACCCAATTAAAGCCAAACTAGTCCACGGCCGTATCATTGCTACCTACGCTACCTTCATCGGCACTAAACCGCTGTTCAGCAGCAAGAACAGCCGGCCGTATCATTGCTACCTACGCTACCTTCATCGGCACTAAACTGCTGTTCAGCAGCAAGAACAGCAATAACATACTAGTAGTACTACTACTACTACCATTAACTCTATCACTACTATTACCCTTGTACTACTACTACTGCCTCTCGTTCCCTTCCCGGCACTGCCCAGTATTGTGATTTTTATTCTTTACTGTAGTAGATCAGCACTAGCACATCATTAGTAATAAGTCTCAAGTGAGGAGTCCTGAGAGAAACACTGGCAAACCTGGGAGAAACACTGGCAAACCTGGGAGAGACACTGGCAAACCTGGGAGAAACACTGGCAAAACTGGGAGAAACACTGGCAAAACTGGGAGAAACACTGGCAAAACTGGGAGAAACACTGGCAAACCTGGGAGAGACACTGGCAAACCTGGGAGAAACACTGGCAAACCTGGGAGAAACACTGGCAAAACTGGGAGAAACACTGGCAAACCCGGGAGAAACACTGGCAATACTGGGAGAAACACTGGCAAACCTGGGAGAAACACTGGCAAATCAACTTCACTTGTTAAACCACCTAAAACATGCTCTAGTTTTTAACAGGAAAGGTAAAGAAATTTTAATAGTATGTAGTCTGTACCTACTAAGAACACAGTATGAAGCAGTATACAACACCTGGTTCATGTCACCAACAATAATACAGTATGAAGCAGTATACAACACCTGGTTCATGTCACCAACAATAATACAGTATGAAGCAGTATACAACACCTGGTTCATGTCACCAACAATAATACAGTATGAAGCAGTATACAACACCTGGTTCATGTCACCAACAATAATACAGTATGAAGCAGTATACAACACCTGGTTCATGTCACCAACAATAATACAGTATGAAGCAGTATACAACACCTGGTTCAGATCACCAACAATAATACAGTATGAAGCAGTATACAACACCTGGTTCATGTCACCAACAATAATACAGTATGAAGCAGTGTACAATGCCTGGTTCATGTCACCAACAAGAACAAGCATGAAGCAGTGTACAACACCTGGTTCATATCACCAACAATAATACAGGATGAAGCAGTGTACAACACCTGGTTCATATCACCAACAATCACACAGTATGAAGCAGTGTACAACACCTGGTTCATGTCACCAACAATAACACAGCATGAAGCAGTGTACAACACTTGGTCCATGTCACCAACAATAATACAGTATGCAGCAGTGTACAACACCTGGTCATGTCACCAACAATAATACAGTATGCAGCAGTGTACAACACTTGGTCCATGTCACCAACAATAATACAGCATGAAGCAGTGTACAACACTTGGTCCATGTCACCAACAATAATACAGTATGAAGCAGTGTACAACACCTGGTTCATGTCACCAACAATAATACAGTATAAAGCAGTGTACAACACCTGGTTCATATCACCAACAATAATACAGTATAAAGCAGTGTACAACACCTGGTCATGTCACCAACAATAATACAGTATGCAGCAGTGTACAACACCTGGTTCATGTCACCAACAATAATACAGCATGAAGCAGTGTACAACACCTGGTTCATGTCACCAACAATAATGCAGTATGATACAGTGTACAACACCTGGTTCATGTCACCAACAATAATACAGTATGATACAGTGTACAACACCTGGTTCATGTCACCAACAATAATGCAGTATGATACAGTGTACAACACCTGGTTCATGTCACCAACAATAATACAGTATGATACAGTGTACAACACCTGGTTCATGTCACCAACAATAATACAATATAAAGCAGTGTACAACACCTGGTTCATGTCACCAACAATAATACAGTATGATACAGTGTACAACACCTGGTTCATGTCACCAACAATAATACAGCATGAAGCAGGTTACAACACCTGGTTCATGTCACCAACAATAATACAGCATGAAGCAGTGTACAACACCTGGTTCATTAATCAATCCGTGGATGAAAAGCTCAGAAAACAAATAATCTTGAAAATGGCAGAGCATGTACACCTTATGAGTGAATGAATAAAGAAGAGAACCAGAAATTATAACCATGAAGTAAGGAAGGCAGCAGTAAGGTTACTCAGTACACAGTAGCCTTATACTGAGAAACAATTTAATAAAAAGATCCAGTGATCAGGCTGAGAAAGATGATTGATAACTCTCAGACATGTAAGAAGTGACTAGGCTGAGAAAGATGACTGACAACTCTCAGACAGGTGAGAGGTGACTAGGCTGAAAAAGGTGACTGATAACTCTCAGACAAGTGAGATACAGTGGAACCCCAGATTTCATCTGCACCAGATATCGTACAATTCAAATTTCGACCATTTTTTTGGTGAAATTTTGCTCCGGATTTCATACCTCATCCTGGAAATCATTCGTATCAGATGCGTTCACCCGCCCAGGGTATGTGTCTCAGTCTGGCTCTGTCACTGGTTGAGGGAGTGTTCATCCGAAACATTTCATAATAATTCATTGTTTTTGTGCTTGTTTATCGAGTGCAACTGCTAAATAAGCCACCATGGGCCCAAAAAAGTTCCTAGTGCCAGCCCTTTGGTAAAGAAGGTGAGAAACATGATAGAATTCAAGAAAGAGATTGTAGAAAAATATGAAAGTGGCGTGCATGTGGCTGAGCTCGCCAGGATGTATGGTTTTATAACAGTGAACTTCTTGCCTCCTAACACCACTCCTCTCATCCAGCCCATGGACCAGCAGGTCATTTCTAAGTGACCTCGGACACTGAATTGACCCTAAGAGAGTTCTGGAGGAATCACTTTAAGATCCTCCATTGCATAAGCCTTATAGGTAAGGCTTTGCAAGGAGTGACTTCCAGGACTTTGAACTCTGCTTGGAGAAACTTGTGGCCAGAATGTGTCCTTGACAAAGATTTTGAAGGGTTTGAGGCTGACCCTGTTGACCCTATGCTTGTTGTGGAATCTATTGTCTCTTTGGGGAAGTCCATGGGGTTGGATGTGAGTGGCGAGTATGTGGAAGAGTTGTTGGAGGACCACAGGGGAGAGCTAACCACTGAAGAGCTACAAGACCTTCAACTGGAACAGCAACAGACCACAGCTGAGGAAATTGCTTCAGAGGAGGAGAAAGAGAGAGGGGAGAAGGTGCCTTCTTCAGTGATTAAAGACATTTGTGCAAAGTGGAATGAGGTGCAAACTTTTGTGGAAAAATATCACCCGACCAAGCTGATACAAGCCGTATCTGCAACATTTTCAGTGACAATACCTTGTCCCATTTTAGGCAAATCTTAAAAAGATGCCAGAAACAGAGCTCTCTGGACAGATTTTTAGTGTGACAGGGGTGCAGTGCCAGTATAAGACAAAGGGAAGTAACCCCAGATAGGGCTTTGATACCTGAAGTCCTTATGGAGGGGGACTCCCCTTCCAAACAATAACCTCTGCTCCTCCTCCTCCCTCTCCCCTCCTCGCCATCCATACCCCAACAAGAGTCTTCAATAAAGGTAAGTGTGATGTTAAGTGTTCATTTATCCATTTCATTAGTCATTTATATTTTTTTCTCATTGCTTTCTGTATGTAAGCAATAGTTATTCTTTAAAAAATATATTTTTTTTTAATATTTTTGGGTGTCTCGAATGGATTAATTGTATTTACATTATTTCTTATGGCAAATATTGCTTCGGTTTTCATCCGTTTTGGATTTAGACCGACCTTCTGGAACGGATTAAGGACGAAATCCGGGATTCCACTGTATGTGATGTACCAAGACTGTGCAACTCAAACCAACCTTTCACTCAATACTTGCTCATATCCTTCACTAATTGTTCTCTTCATTATTTTTTCCAGTTTCACTTCTCCCTTACATTCCACCTGCCTTTTACTATAACTATTGGTTCAGAACTATCAATTTTTTCCCACATGGATATTCTCCCACCAGGGAAGGGTGACCACAAAGGAAACACATTCACCATTCAAACAATGATATGAAATAAGAGTCACTTCCCTAAAAATATGTACATGCAAAGGTCTACCCAATAAAAAGTCTGACAAACAGCTATCACTGTGCACTTCATTGTACCTCACATATTAATATTTCCTGTGGTAAAAACTACCTATTAACAAGCTTCTTTCTATACATAATTCAGTTATGACAATTTATGAAACCCACTTCTCATATCCTACTTTTATTCTCATTAATTCACGAATTTCAACATTTGTAACATATAAACCATACCACGGGCAGGATTGAACCCGCGGTCAGAGAGTCTCAAAACGCGATGGTCTGGAGTTTTGAGACTCTCTGACCACGGGTTTAATCCCGCCCGTGGTATGGTTTGTTTGCAATCGTGTCATTACGATTTCTTGAGTCTTTGTAACACTTCTTTTCTTTCCACAATTGCTCACTTAACATTACTGCTACCTCTTCTTTACTACTCTCTACATCTGACTGTATACTGATGGCCCCTTCAAGGCAAGACTGTCGAGTTGGAAAATGTACCAAGAATCTTCACAGCTCTTATATGGTCAATCAAGCATCTAAACTACTGGGAACACTTCAAGTCCCTTCAACTGTATTACTTGGAATGTGGGCAAGAAAGGTACATAATAATTTACACCTGGAAAATCCTGGAGTGACTGGTCCCAAACCTAAACACTTAAATCACTTACTATGACAAGAGACTTGGCAGATGGTGCAAAATGCCTCACTAAGATAGAGCTCTAAGTCAGAGGTACCCAAGTATTCAATGCCGTCCCTTCATGCATACAGGCAATTACCATCCTCCAGTGGTCGTTAAGAGGGACCTGGACAAGTTCCTTAAATCAGTGACTGACCAGCTAAGCTGTGGTTCATATGTTGGACTACGTACAGCCAGCAGTAACAGCCTGGATGCTGAGGCACTGATCCTCCAGGAAGTCAGGTCTGGGACGAGGTCTGAGGGCACTAACTTCTGAAAATGTCCTTCTGGTATCCTAGAGGTATCCTCTTCACTCAAACGATTATTCCTTGTAATGTGTTCACTCAGTGCTAGGACCACCAGCTTGCTTTCATTCACAACATTAACACAGTTCTCTCTCAACATGTGTACTGCACAACCTCAAAATTTATGTCTTTTTTAAGTACAGTATAAGCAACAGGAGAAAAATTAGACAAACCTGATGTAACAGATCCCCGCTTTGAGTCTGATCCTCCGATCATGGAGATGAGATCAACGTGGGAGTATTTTTTCTTGCTTTCCTCTCCAAACGTTCTCACTACTGCATTGTTCTCCTACAATACAAGAGTTCAATTTCCTCTTAAAATCCAGGACAACTATCAAAAATAATGGATAATCAAGAAATAAGTGTGTGTCAGAACTTTGCTTGCACTTGACTCTTGAACTTTGTTTGACTGTCATAACAATATTTATAAACACAAAATCAAGGTGCTAGTAACACCTTCTCCAGCATAAATTACTTGATGTAAAAGGAAGAAAGCCCTCATGAGGGCATCTCTTCTCTTTCAGGCCACCTGCCTGGGTGGGACATGGCTGGTATGTTTAAAAAAAAAAACAATTTTTACCAAGATGATATCATGTCGTCTTAAATCATTTGTTTACTGAAAGAAAAACTCTTACACAGACTTCTTCAAGTCAATAAATGACTTATAAATAAACCCTGATGCACAGAGTTAATTTTTTCTCTAAAATATCGTCTCATTATCACATTGTTGGTTTTATAAACCATGACTCACCAGTATTTAATAATGACAACGATGAGTCGTAACTATGACTCCCTAGTATTAATAATGACCATGATGAATCATAACTATGACTCACTAGTATTTAATAATGACCATGATGAATCATAACTATGACTCACTAGTATTTAATAATGACCATGATGATTCATAAATGATTCACTAGTATTTAATAATAACAATGATTAATCATAACTATGACTCACTAGTATTAATAACCTACTTCATCATAACTAACAGTATCATCACTAATCTCATCATTACTAACAGTATCATCACTAATCTCATCATTATTAACAATATCATCACTAACATCATCACTAACAATATTATCACTAACCTCATCATTACTAACAGTATCATCACTAACCTTATCATTGTAATAATGTTGGCGGAATTACCGACAATATGTAAAGTAAAAGGACACAAGTGCAACTAATGTGACATTTTATTGTGGCAACGTTTCACTCTGCAGGCACTTTTCTCAAGCCATTAACAGCTCAACAAAGCTCTTGGAGAGTGAAACGTTGCCACAGTAAAATGTCACATTAGTTGCACTTGTGTCCTTTTACTTTACAACCTCATCATTACTAACAGTATCATCACTAACAACATCATTACTAACAGTATCATCACTAACCTCATCATTACTAACAGTATCATCACTAACAACATCATTACTAACAGTATCATCACTAACCTCATCATTACCAACAATATCATCACTAACATCATTACTAACCTCATCATTACTAACAGTATCATCACTAACCTCATCATTACTAACAATATCATCACTAAACTCATCATTACTAACAGTATCATCACTAACATCATCATTACTAACAGTATCACTGCAAACATCATCATTACTAACAATATCATCACTAACCTCATCATTACTAACAGGAACATCACTACCCTCATCATTACTAACAGTATCATCACTAACCTCATCATTACTAACAGGAACATCACTATACACAATGTTGCCAATTTCCTTAAGGACGGCATCTCTCTCAGTCTCAGTGGTGACCAGTTTTTCATTATTCTCAACCATTGCCTCATCCACAAGTTTCTTCACCTGGGGAAGCAACATCATCTTAGTGTATACAATACTTTGCAGCAACATAAACTATCCACATAAACACATAAAAAAGACTGCAACATAAACACACTACAACAAGGGAACACATTCACCATCATTCATTCAATAACCGTCTTCCCAGAAGTGTAGCAACATCCCCATCTATTCTTCAGGGTGCAGGCACTGTGCATATCACCTCCAGGATAATGTCTTCATCCATCCTTCAGGGTGCAGGCACTGTACCTCCCACCTCCAGGATAATGTTCTCATCCATCCTCCAGGGTGCAGGCACTGTACTTCTCACCTCCAGGATAATGTCCTCATCCATCCTTCAGGGTGCAAGCACTGTACTTCCCACCTCCAGGATAATGTCCTCATCCATCCTTCAGGGTGCAAGCACTGTACTTCCCACCTCCAGGATAATGTCCTCATCCATCCTTCAAGGTGCAGGCACTTTACTTCTCACTGACTAACTGGTCTCCCCTAAATTCCTTAATGTTACCTTACTCCAAGAGTATGGCAAACCATAAAAGCCACTTGTCCCAACTCTAATTGAACTAAGACACTCACACAAGCCTGTTGGAAGTTCCAGTCCAGTCCCTGGCACCCTCACTTCATTCATCCCCTTCCCCTCCTTTCCTCCACCCCCAATTAAGACACCCTCTTGGGGGCACTTAATGTTTACTGAGCTAAGAGATAGTAACTGACTTCCTTGAGCTGTGAGACTGTTAGTGGACGGAGCAGCTCCATCGTCAGTTCCGTTAACTTCTCTTTAATTTCATCTGGAACTTTTGTCTCGGTGCCCTCGGCTTCTTTAGCCTAAAAAATAGAAAACATAACAAAATAAATACTCTTAGTTCTCAAGAAATGCGGAACATGAAAATGAAATAAATTCTATACTTTATAGTTTTCATCCTTTAATTACACTTCAAAAATATGTTGTTAAATAATTTCAATAAATTAAGCTATAAAAATAATAACCTACAATAACTTGAGACTGATAAACACTTAGTCAACATGAAGTAAAACTTATATGAAGACAGAAATAAAACAACAGATTATGGCTGCATACTGGAGCCTTTAAGACCACAATTAATAAGCCTACAATACTGGACTTGATGGCTGACTGATAAACCACTTAGTCAACATGGCTGAAGTAATAAGCCTAATAAGATGGCTGCATACTGGAGCCTTTAAGACCACAGATTATGGCTGCATACTGGAGCCTTTAAGACCACAGATTATGGCTGCATACTGGAGCCTTTAAGACCATCTTCAGTAAATACAAAACTTCAGGTTTATAAAACAGTAAGTCAAATATAACATTAATTTTACCCTTGTGTTGATGTTATCGACCTGTCATCCACACACTAACATTGTTGATGTTATCAACCTGTCATCCACACACTAACATTGTTGATGATATCAACCTGTCATCCACACACTAACACTGTTGATGTTATCAACCTGTCATCCACACACTAACATTGTTGATGTTATCAACCTGTCATCCACAAACACACTAACATTGTTGATGATATCAACCTGTCATCCACACACTAACATTGTTGATGATATCAACCTGTCATCCACAAACACACTAACATTGTTGATGTTATCAACCTGTCATCCACACACTAACATTGTTGATGATATCAACCTGTCATCCACACACTAACATTGTTGATGTTATCAACCTGTCATCCACACACTAACATTGTTGATGTTATCAACCTGTCATCCACACACTAACATTGTTGATGATATCAACCTGTCATCCACAAACACACTAACATTGTTGAGGATATCAACCTGTCATCCACACACTAACATTGTTGATGATATCAACCTGTCATCCACACACTAACATTGTTGATGATATCAACCTGTCATCAACAAACACACTAACATTGTTGAGGATATCAACCTGTCATCCACACACTAACATTGTTGATGTTATCAACCTGTCATCCACACACTAACATTGTTGATGATATCAACCTGTCATCCACACACTAACATTGTTGATGTTATCAACCTGTCATCCACACACTAACATTGTTGATGATATCAACCTGTCATCCACACACTAACATTGTTGATGTTATCAACCTGTCATCCACACACTAACATTGTTGATGTTATCAACCTGTCATCCACACACTAACATTGTTGATGTTATCAACCTGTCATCCACACACTAACATTGTTGATATCAACCTGTCATCCACACACTAACATTGTTGATGATATCAACCTGTCATCCACACACTAACATTGTTGATGATATCAACCTGTCATCCACACACTAACATTGTTGATGTTATCAACCTGTCATCCACACACTAACAATGTTGATGTTATCAACCTGTCATCCACACACTAACACTGTTGATGATATCAACCTGTCATCCATAAACACACTAACACTGTGGATGATATCAACCTGTCATCCACAAACACACTAACATTGTTGAGGATATCAACCTGTCATCCACACACTAACATTGTTGATGGTATCAACCTGTCATCCACAAACACTAACATTGTTGATGTTATCAACCTGTCATCCACACACTAACACTGTTGAGGATATCAATCTGTCATCCACACATTAACATTGTTGAGGATATCAATCTGTCATCCATTCACTAACATTGTTGAGGATATCAACCTGTCATCCACACACACACTAACATTGTTGAGGATATCAACCTGTCATCCACACATTAACATTGTTGAGGATATCAACCTGTCATCCATTCACTAACATTGTTGAGGATATCAACCTGTCATCCACACACACACTAACATTGTTGAGGATATCAACCTATCATCCACACACACACTAACATTGTTGAGGATATCAACCTGTCATCCATTCACTAACATTGTTGATGATATCAACCTGTCATCCATTCACTAACATTGTTGAGGATATCAACCTGTCATCCATTCACTAACACTGTTGAGGATATCAACCTGTCATCCATTCACTAACACTGTTGAGGATATCAACCTGTCATCCATTCACTAACACTGTTGAGGATATCAACCTGTCATCCACACACACCCAAACACTGTTGAGGATATCAACCTGTCATCCATTCACTAACATTGTTGAGGATATCAACCTGTCATTCACACACACACAAACACTGTTGAGGATATCAACCTATCATCCACACATAACATTGTTGAGGATATGAACCTGTCATCCACACACACTAACATTGTTGAGGATATCAACCTATCATCCACACACACACTAACATTGTTGAGGATATCAACCTGTCATCCACACACACACTAACATTGTTGAGGATATCAACCTATCATCCACACACACACTAACATTGTTGAGGATATCAACCTGTCATCCACACACACACACACACACTAACTTTGTTGAGGATATCAACCTGTCATCCACACACACACTAACATTGTTGAGGATATCAACCTGTCATCCACACACACACTAACATTGTTGAGGATATCAACCTGTCATCCACACACACACTAACATTGTTGAGGATATCAACCTGTCATCCACACACACACACACACACACTAACTTTGTTGAGGATATCAACCTGTCATCCACACACACACTAACATTGTTGAGGATATCAACCTATCATCCACACACACACACTAACATTGTTGAGGATATCAACCTATCATCCACACACACACACAAACATTGTTGAGGATATCAACCTATCATCCACACACACACACATTGTTGAGGATATCAACCTATCATCCACACACACACTAACATTGTTGAGGATATCAACCTGTCATCCACACACACACTAACATTGTTGAGGATATCAACCTGTCATTCACACACACACACTAACATTGTTGAGGATATCAACCTGTCATCCACACACACACACTAACATTGTTGAGGATATCAACCTGTCATCAACTCACTAACAATTTTTACTCGATATGCTTAATGCAGTTTCTTCATACACATTATTTACATTATGCCAGATTACCTTAACATCAAATAACCACATTTAAACAATTATTGTACAACATACTTTTTTTTAACACACTAGCTGTTTTCCATCAAGGTAGTGAAACTTAAGAGGAAATACTTTCACCATCATTTATTCAATCACTGTCTTGTCAGAAGTGTGCTGACATCACACGTCAGATGCTTATGATACTGACGCATAAAGGAGAAACTATGGCTTCGTGTGTGAACAAAGAATGAAGAACCAAACATAATATTGATAAAGCATGGTAGTAACAGCATACATTTAAAAAATAATGAAGTTTTAGTGTCGCTCTCGTTCTTTCCATACTCCAGAACTATAATGAAAAAAAACTTAACTAGTTCATCAAATCTTATACAGGAGCCCTGTATTTCACGTGGATTAGCTTCCGGAGGTGATGTAATTCTGAAGACATGGATAATAGGAGATATCGCATTTCAGAGCTATTTAAATTTTTGGGGCCATTTTTGTTAACATGCCAGCTGTCTCCCACCAAGATAGGGCAACAAATAAGAAAATATATTTATCAGCATTTATTTAATCACTGTCTTGCCAGAGGTGTGTTAACATCAAAGTTCAGATGAACCTCTGAACTACAACATCCTCACCTCTCCTTCAGAGCACAGACACTGTATTTCCACCTTAGGGCTCAAGTTCATCTAACTGATTTCTCTGAATCCTTTCATAAATATTACTCTGCCCACGCTCCAACAGCACATCAAGTCATAAAAAACACTCATCTCTACTCCAGTCTAATACACTTACACAAGTTTATTGGATGTCCAAGCCCCTAACACTCAAAACCTCCCTTACCCCACCCCTCCAACCCTTTGTGTGATAACCCCTATCCTTCCTTCCATCCACCATAGATATATGTACCATATATGCCCCTTATGGTCATCATATGTTGCTCCATCCTCTGTAAATGTCCAAACCACATCAACAACCCATCCTCAGCCCTCTGAATAATACTTTTGACATCCCCACACCTTCTAGTCTCCAAGCTATGAATTCTCCGCATATATTCACACCACACGTTGCTTTCAAACACATCTTTACTGCCACCAAAGAACTTTATCAGCATCAAAGAGCAAGTGTGTCAACTCCTACTTTGTATACACAGTAAACCCTCGATATAACAGACTATTGGGGGGGGATTCTCTTAGTGTCCATTAAATTAATGTTAAAAATTAACAGAAAAAGCAGCTCGGTACTCTACTGTACACCTAATATACTAGTGTACACATAATTCAGATATACTGCAATAAACACTGAAAATAAAGGTGTTAAAAGTATACTTCACAGAGTGGATTTTATCCCATTATTTAGGAAGTCCATTATATAGAGGGTTTACTATAATTCATTAACATCTAATCTCACACCTCTCTTTTCAACACCCTAGCATTCCCTTCTTTTAAAACCCATCTACATATGTATGTTAAATAACCATGATGGTATCATAAATCCCTGTTTAAAACCTACTTTTACTGGAAAATAATGCACTTCCCTCCAACATACCCTAACCTAAGCCTCACTATCTGCATGAAAGCTCTTTACTGCTTACAGTAGCCTACCACCTACTTCAAACATCTGCCATATTGTTTCCCTATTCACCCTATCATGTGCCTTTCTAACACAAGTGCAACAAGAGTTTTCTTTCCTTTAACTAAGTATTGTTTGCTTATATGCTGCAATGTAAACACTTGGTCTACACATCCCCTACCCTTCCTAAAAACCTCTTTGTTTCTCTGCAATCCCATTTTCTGTCTTACCCATAATTCTTTCAATAATAACTATCATACACTTTACCTGGTATACTTAACAAGCTTATTTCCCTATAATTTTTACACTTTTTTCCTCATTTCCCTTATATCAATGAATATGTATGCTCTCTGCCAATGCCTAGGTACCTTACTGTCTTTCACACATTTTTTTTTTAACACATCAACTGCCTCCCACTAATGCAGGGTGACCCAAAAAAGAAAAACAGTTTCAGCATCATTCACACATAATCACTGTCTTTGCAGAGGCACCCAGCTATGACAGTTCAGATGTCCCTCAAAACAGCCAATATCCCAAACCCCTTTTCTACAGTGCAGGCATTGTACTTCCCACCTCCAGGACTCAAGTCTGGCTAACTGGTTTCCCTGAATCCCTTCACAAAAACATTATCCTCCTCACATTCCAACAGCTCATCAGGTCCCAAAAACCATTCGTCTCCATTCATTCCTATCTAACATGCTCACATATGCCTGCTGTATGTCCAGGCCCCTTGCACACAAAACTTCTTTTACCCTCCTCCATCCTTTCCTAGGATGACCCCTATCCCTCCTCTCCTCCAAGTCATCTAATTTTGATCCACCCTCTCTAAATGACCAAACTACCTCAATAACCCCTCTTTAGCTCTGACTAACTCCACACCTTCTCCTAAATACCACACTACGAATTCTCTGCATAACATCTCCATTGCCTCCAGCCTCCTCCTGGCTGCAGCATTTACAACCCATGCTTCACACCCATATAAGAGTGTTGGTACCACTATACGTACTCTCATACATTCCCTTCTTTGCCTCCATGGAATAAATGCACTAACCACTTTTTAACCCACTGAGGGTCCAGACCCTAGATCTGAAACTTGTCCACAGGATCCAAGAATTTTCAGAAAATTTTTTTTTTATTTTTATTATGAAATGGTAGAGAATCTTTTTCTGAAGGTAATAAAAAGTACGAAATTTGATGGAGAATTAATGAAATTACACTATCATGAATTTTGCCATGTCAGCGATATTTACACATCGGCAATTTTGCTTGCTTTGAGGCCTATTTTAGGCCAATTACATTGTTACAATTAACCAAATTCTTAGCAATTTCGCTAGTATGCCTTCCATTTTAGCGACTGAGCACAAGAAACCACCCAATCCACTATTTCAACTGCTTAATAAAGTGATCAAAAATTGGTAATTTGTCCAATTTCACACAAATTTCAAAATAGGGTCCACAATAAACAATGCAGGCATTCATAGCACTAAAAATAACATTTCCTCTATTCATTAGTTATGTTTCCAGGCTTTACACATATATTCCATTTTGATTTTTTATTCACACAAAAAAAAAAAAACAGAAGATTTACTGTTATGGAATATTGTAAAAATTGAATAAATAATATTGGATGCATGATGTGATCTGTTCGTTCTTGAATATCAGCAAAAATCGAACATTATCCCTAGATCGAGCTCAATTTCGAGCTATTTTCAGTCCTAAAATCAATCAAAATCATCTCTATTTCAGTAACATATCTTCCATTCTATCAAATGAGACCAAGAGACCATGAATACATATAACCACTCTGTGAAGGTACCTAGGGATTGGTACCTAGGTACTAGCAGAGAGCATGCATAGCTCCTTTGTATAAAGGCAAAGGGGATAAAAGAGAATACAAAAATTATAGGGGAAGAAGTCTGCTGAGTATACCTGGTAAAGTGAATGGAAGTTATTATTGAAAGAATTAAGAGTAAGACAGAGAGTAGGATAGCAGATGAACAAGGAGGTTTTAGGAAAGGTAGGGGATGTGCAGACGAAGTGTTTACAGTGAAACATATAGGTGAACAGTATTTAGATAAGGGTAAAGAGGTTTTTGTGGCATTTATGGATTTGGAAAAGGCATATGACAGGGTGGACACGGGGGCAATGTGGCAGATGTTGCAGGTGTATGGTGGAGGAGGTAGGTTACCAAAAGCAGTGAAGAGTTTTTATGAGGATAGCGAGGCTCAGGTTAGAGTATGTAGGAAAAAGGGAGATTATTTCCCAGTAAAAGTAGGCCTTAGACAAGGATGTGTGATGTCACCGTGGTTGTTCAATATATGTATCTATAGATGGGGTTGTAAGAGAAGTGAATGCGAGGGTCTTGGCAAGAGGTGTGGAGTTAAAAGATAAAGAATCAAACACAACGTGGGAGTTGTCACAGTTGCTCTTTGCTGATGACACTGTGCTTTTGGGAGATTCTGAAGAGAAGTTGCAGAGGTTGGTGGATGAATTTGGTAGGGTATGTAAAAGAAGAAAATTAAAAGTGAATATAGGGAAGAGTAAGGTAATGAGGATAACAAAAAGATTAAGTGACAAAAGATTGGATATCATATTGGAGGGAGAGAGTATGGAAGAGGTGAATGTATTCAGATATTTAGGAGTAGACATGTCAGCAGATGGGTCTATGAAGGATGAAGTGAATCATAGAACTGATGAAGGGAAAAGGGTGAGTGGTGGACTTAGGAGTCTGTGGAGGCAAAGAACTGTCTGTGGAAGCCAAGAGGGGACTGTATAATAATAATAATAATAATAATATCTTTATTTACTACGAGTACATGTACATGGTACACAGGCCTAGCTGACAACAATGACATACTACTATATAGAGAGCCCCTTGTTATGCTCTGCATGTCAGGCAAATTAGGTCAGTGTCCCAGGATGTGACCCACACCAGTCGACTAACACCCAGGTACTGATGGGGAACATAGACAACAGGTGGAAAGAAACATGCCCAATGTTTCTACTCTGGCTGGGAATCAAACCCAGGCCCTCACCGTGTGAAGCGAGAGCGTTAGCCACCAGAGCCACCGTATGAGAGTATATATAGTTGTACCAACACTTGTATGGGTGTGAAGCATGAGTGATGAATGTTGCAACGAGGAGAAAGCTGGAGGCAGTTGAGATGTTTTGTCTGAGGGCAATGTGTGGTGTGAATATAATGCAGAGAATTCGTAGTTTGAAAATAAGGAGAGGGTGTGGGATTATCAAAGCTACTATCCAGAGGGCTGAGGAGGGGTTGCTGAGGTGGTTTGGACATGTAGAGAGAATGGAACAAAACAGAATGACTTCGAGTGTGTTTAAATCTGTAGTGGAGGGAAGGCGGGGTAGGGGTCGGCCAAGGATGGGTTGGAGGGAGGGGGGTAAAGGACGTTTTGTGTGCGAGGAACTTGGACTTCCAGCAAGCATGCATGAGCGTATTTGATAGGAATGAATGGAGACAAATGGTTTTTAATACTTGAAGGGCTGTTGGAGTGTGAGCAAAGTAACATTTATGAAGGGAAGGAAAACCAGCAGGTTGGACTTGAGTCCTGGAGATGGGAAGTACAGTGTCTACACTCTGAAGGAGGGGTGTTAATGTTGCAGTTTTATAACTGTAGTGTAAAGTACCCCTCTGGTAATTCAGTGATGGAGTGAATGATGATGAAAGGTTTTCTTTTTCAGGCCACCCTGCCTTGGTGGGAATCGGCCGATGTGTTAATAAAAAAAAATAAAAACAATACGAAAATACATCGTAATGTCGCTGTTTTAAACCAAAAACACTATCATCAAAGTTTTTTCTCACTGTTCACTGCGTGCTGCAGGATTTTTTTATATGGTACACACTTACCACATAGACTCATTCTCTCATATCTAGGACCAAATTTACTGCTCACGGCTTATCTGAGTGAGGTGAGCTCATGCCGTAGAGCAACAGCATGGACCCTGGCTTTGGACCTTCAAGTGGTTAAACTGTATCCACCTGCTTTTAATAACTGTCTTACTCTCATCTATCATAACTGCTTTACCCCCTTTCATTCTACCCACTGCCTCATGCATTTCCCCCCCAGACATCTGGCTCTTCCTCAATCATAAAGATGTTATATCTGCCAGTCCAATGGAATAATCACTGCTTCCCTTTCTTCATCAACAATGAATAATAAAAATGTTCCCTCCATCTTCCCAGTACCTTCACTTCCCTATCTAGTAACTCCCCTCCTTTATTTTTAGCTACTAAATCCATTTGTTTCCTAGGCTGCCTCAACTTATTGATCTCACTCCAAAACTTTTTTCTAATTCTCAGCAAACTTTGATGATAAAACCTCTTTGACAATCTCATTCACTCTTCTTTAGCACTCCCTCACCATTCTTTTAACCCTTTGAGGGTCGACAGGCCCTCTCCGAAACTCGTTCTCAGGGTCGGCCAAATTTAAAAAAAAAAAAAATTATTTTCTCTTATGAAAAGATAGAGAATCTTTTCCCGATCATAAAGACACCAAAAGTTTGAAATTTGATAGAAAACTTACGGAATTATGCTCTCGCAAAGTTAGCGGTCTCGGCGATGTTTACACATCGGCGTTTCTGCCCACTTTGAGCCCCATTTTCGGCCAATTTCACTGTACTAGTCGACAAAAAACATGAATATTTCGCTAGAACTCCATTTTTTCTATCGAATGGGTGCAAGAAACCACCCATTTATGAAATTCAACTATCCAGTACAGTGGTCAGAATTTAGCAATTTTGCCAATTTCACACAAATTTCAAAAGATGCCAATTTCCGAATAGGGTCCAGAATAAACAAGAAAGACATTCCTGGCACTAAAATGACATTTCCTCTAGTCATTAGTCACGTCTCAAGGCCCCTCTTATATTCTTTTGCTTTCCACTTTGAATTTTTATTTTCACAAAAAATATAAGATTTACTGTTATGCAGACTACTGCATTAGTGTAAAAAATGGTATAAATATTATTGGTGCACTTGTGAAAGAATATTAGACTCACCAGTTGACGTGTATTGCATGCTTGGCACGATTTGTTTACTTTTGAAGTTTGGTAAAAATCGAACATTTCTGCTACTTTGAGCTCAATTTCAAGGCACCTTTCATTGTAAAACCAGTCAGAATCATCTCAATTTCTGTAATATGTCTTCCATTCTATAAAATGAGACCAAGAAAACTAGAATACAACAATAAATACCATACGAAAATACACTGCAAAGTCACTGATTTATTAAAAAAAAATGGTCAGTTTTTTTTTTCTCATTATGCACTGTGTGCTGCAGGATTTTTTTTAGACTGTGCACACTGACCACATAGACCCATTCTTTCATATGAAGGCCTACCAGCTTTCTCCCACTAGAATTGAGGCCGCTAGAATTTATGAGTACTAGTACGTCAAAAACCCCTACGCGTAAGACGTACTAGTACGACCAAAACCCTCAAAGGGTTAACTTTTCTTACTCTGTATATACTCCTCCCTTTAAATATCACTTCTACATTATAAAAACCTTTCATATGATAACCTTTTCTCCTTCTCTACACTCTTTACCACATCATTCCACTAACTGCTTCTCTTCCATCCACCCTCCTATACCCACAAACTTCTGCTATTTCCTATACCCACAAACTTCTGCTATTTCCTATACCCACAAACTTCTGCCATTTCCTATACCCACAAACTTCTGCTATTTCCTATACCCACAAACTTCTGCTATTTCCTATACCCACAAACTTCTGCTATTTCCTATACCCACAAACTTCTGCTATTTCCTATACCCACAAACTTCTGCTATTTCCTATACCCACAAACTTCTGCTATTTCCTATACCCACAAACTTCTGCTATTTCCTATACCCACAAACTTCTGCTGTATACTCTAACACTTCATTCTTCAGTCTACCTGATATCTCTTTGACCTTATTCACACCAACTGTATTCTCTCTAGCCCTCTTACTCTTAACTGCTTATATCCTACCCTAAATATCTCCTTTTCTAGTTTATTAACTCTCATCTCCCTCTTACCCACTTATGACATTCTTGTACATATATTTATATAGGCAAAAAAAAAAAAATGCCATTGAGTAAAATATGGTACACATGATGGTGTAAAAACATGTGGGCACAAGTACAGTGTAACTAACAGTAAATACAAAATAATGTTCATAATTCATCACTTAAAATATTCAGTTACTTGAGACAAAGTAATAATATACATGTACATGTATGTACTATCATTCACACTATTAACTTTGTATTTGTAAACGAGACAGACGAATGTGCCTCCAAAATTGGACATCACATGGAAAAAGCCTTCATAGTATGCACTATTTGATCTTAGATGTACTGTTTCAATCACATTTAGAAAAAAAAAATAGACAAGAGAGCTTTATAAGAAATTTTTCTGAAACCTGTAAAAAGTATGTGTACTGTACATTAATTTGTTGCACATGTCATGCTGGATCACAACCTTTGCAACTAAAAAAAAATCGTGACCTACCCTGCCCATTTTTTACATTACCAGAAATACTCAATATTCTTGGGGTAGCTTAAGGTGTGTCTAATTAAAGGTGTGTTCCACACCTTCAACATTCACTAAGGACCCTGTCTTACCAAAGATGCCCTGAAGGGAAGCTGATGAGACTCAGGCAGTGCCTTTATATCAGAAGGGGAGAAAGAAGTGATGTGGGTGTACCAGCGACACACTGCCGGGTGAGTGTCAGGGGCTGGGGCACCTGAGAGCCGCTGTGCCAACATAGAGTCAGTCTGGCAGGGCATGTAACCATATATGTAGCTGTACTGAGTGAGGTGGCTCTCCAGAGCCTCCAAGTCCGGTGCCACACTCCTAGCTTCTGCCTCTGTGTCGTTCTTGCCTCTCGCTGCCTGCCAGGAGACCACAACTCACCTCAGTCCTAATACAATTCCACTCTTAACATGTATACACTAAACTCTAAAAATCAAATTCAATAGTAAAAATCTTTATTTCTAAGAAGCATATTTGGAAGAAGTTCATTTTGGTTACAGTTTTGATACAATTAGGATACAAAAAATGATAAACTGTAATTGCCTATTCAATAGAAAGAATTGAATATGCAAAACATTTTGAGAAATCTCTCTCATGAAGCTATTATACACTGTGATTTCTTGCAACTGCAACTGACAAAGTGCATCCATATAACACATACCTTGATGGCCTTTTTCATGTGCTATTCAATTTTGGATGTACTTTTTTCAATTACTTTTAAAAAATTCATGCTAGAGGAGCTATCTCATAAATAAGGAAAACATATCAAGCTGTAAAAGTAATCTGTACACTTCAGCATCTAACACAGACCAGATTCCTTTAACACACTAGCTACCTTTGATATACCTTTGAAGAATTTCGAGAGTATATCTACTCTCTGAGCCCGGCCATGGGCCAGGCTCGTCTGGTGCTCGCCTGGTCAACCAGGCTGTTGCTGCTGGAGGCCTGCTGCCCCACATATCCATCACAGCCTGGTTGATGCTATCTTCCACCGAGATCAGGACAGTCATTTTCTGTCATCACCGTCATTCATTAGATCACTACCTGGCCAGAAATGTGCTGCCATCACAGCACAGATGACCCTCTGAAATATAACATCCCCACTCATAATTCTGAGTGCAGGCACTGTACTTCCCACCTCAAGGACTGAAACATCCCCACTCATCAATCAGAATGTAGGCACTGTACTTCTCACCTCCAGCACTGTAACATCCCCACATGTCCTTCAGAGAGCAAGCACTGTATACTTCCCACATCTAGGACTGTAACATCCCCACCTATCCCTCAGAGTGTAAGCACTGTATGTGACAGAAGAGCAGTTGCTGACAACCCACATTCCATATTAGAGGGCAGAGTTAGTCATGTTCATCACTTCTCCCTTTTGCATTGCTCGATTATCTATTTTTGTAACTTGATTTAGATTATTCTGTTGCAGAATGCAAGTAGTTTAGCGAGACAAGACTAACCTTCCCTAAATCCATGGTGACTTTCTGTAAAAAAAACAAAAAGTCTACCTCTCTACAGTAAATGCTCAACCAATGGGTCAGTAGATGCTGTATATGAAGGAGAAGACTCATGTCATCACTCTCATGGAAGAGGTAGACCCTATGAAGGATACTGCTGAGAAGTTGGGATGCACCCCAGAGTCTATCAGGAACCTTAAATAACAGCAAGCAACTTGCATCATGGTACCACTCTCATCAAGCAGAGGGGAGTCTGGGGGGCCCAGGAAGCCCATCCCATGCACTGATGCTCTTCTCAAGAAGGAAGACATGCTAAAGCCTACAATTACTACTTAGGAACTAAAGAACAAGCATCCTGATGTTTTGTGAGAAGTGGCTGTGTGCACTATCCAACATCACCTGTAACAGGATCTAAGGATGCCATGTCAGAGGGCTACCAAGAAACCCGTTATCACCAAGAATACATGTTCAGTGGTTCACTTGTCCTGATACCCCATGTGGAGTAGACCCTTTACTGACATTTCCATTATGCAGTGGGGGAAACATTGTTGGTGAAGAATCTTATCACACTGCATTTGTGTCTGTTTCCATCATGTCAGTATGCCATGCCATTTATCGCAAACATAACACGCTAAAAGGAATCCTGGATGAGCCTTCATGACTCTTAGGTGTTTCTATTCTGACCACTGTTCATCAGTGACCCAGGACCCACACAAGACATCCTGGGAGAAGTTCAAAAGGTGTTTTAACATACATCACATCCAGTGTATCCCTTGCCACACCCCTGGATCACAATATCTACTCTATACACACAACAGAATTCCTTTTAGTTCTTGCTTTGGGGGTCCATGTAGGTGCCCTAAATGTTTTCCATGGGTACTTACCGGAGATCAGTTATAAGGGGCCTTCTACCCTCTTTACCAGATCCCAAACCAGGCTTCCTTACCTCACTTAATGGTCACCTACCTGTGTCAGTTACGAGGGTTAATCTATCCTGTCAGGTCATACATCAGGCTACCTTCCTTCACTCAATGGTTACAAACACTGTGTCAGTTATGACAGTTCTTCTATCCTCTCCATCAAGTCCCAGACCAGGCCTCCCTCCTCCCCTCAATCTTTCCACTTCATTCCAAGCAGCTCCTCATCATTTTTTCCCCAACAAGAAAGATAAGACTCATATTGTTTACAAGACAATCATATATTTACCAGTTAATTCCACACTCTTCTGTGATTTCAACATAAACGAGCACTTTCAATGGTCCTCCTATGGTTTTAAATTCTCTGCAGCTGAGCCTCTTCATTCCTTTGTCTCTGGGTTTTACCACCACCTCTAGACTCATCTCCAACACATTGAAATGATTCCTTACATCTGCCTGAACCAGGCATGACCTCAGAATAAAAGTAAAATCCCTTGACACCATACATGTGAAATGAAAGCCTGTGAAGGTACTTCCCTCTTGTCTGACCATTGTGAAATGATCTTTAAATAGTTTATATTCTGACAGGAATGCTGATCTTTTCTTTCTGGCTCATTAACATATAAGTAAATCTGATAAACCTTTTTGTATTTGTTCATGTCAGATGAGTCTCTGTGTTTGTGGATTGGAGAGTCTGTGGAGGATGTCTGAGAAGGTTTGAGAGTCAAGGGATTACTTGTTGAACATTGTAATTGCTGGTGACAACTTGTGCAGTTTTCCTATAGACAATGTTAACTATTTGCAGGATCAAAGCACTGGAAGAAATAATTCTGCTCAGTAATAGTATAGTACTGTACCTAGAATTTAAAATTAAATGTACATACTGTAGCAGTTTCCATATTACAGAACTATTCAAAGTCTTGTTTTAATTTAGGAACATGTGCAGCAATACATAAAAAGAAATACAAAATATGGAATAAGAAATGTTACAATAAAAATTCACAGATCTACTTATTGTAACCAGGTTCCTACCCATAACTTTAAACTGCACACCTAGGCATGAGTCTTGTGAGCCTTGGTAAGTGGCCCTGTACTGAGTGTGAGGGCACGAGTACTGAGTGTGAGGGCACGAGTACCTTCCTCTCTCTCACTCCCTGACAGCCTCCCTGTCCAGTGACATTCTTATGGTCTATGAACTAGGACAGCAGTATATTTCTGTGACACTGATACAACCCCTGACATGTCTAACTCCTTCACTGACTACACAATCTCGGTGAATTAGGTATCAATGCTCATATGCTTTAGAGTTAGTTAAAGCTCATGTATTGGAGTCAGTGTGGACTACACCATGCATACATACTTTATATAGGTGGTATATAGGTACACCCGTTGTATTTTCTTTGCATATTTTTTAATTTTAAGTTTTATCTCTCAGGCAGTGTGTACTATACAACCTGTATCATAGGCCAGGGCAGTAATGCTCTTTCACGTCACATGTCACAGATGGATTGATGCTTCTCAATGTGTGGACAATGTATGACATCCTATGTAACCCTGAGCCAATTGTACAGAGATTTATGTTCCAGTGCTGTCTTAACATCCCCCATTCATCACCATCTCTGTCAGTAAACCAGCCCTTTTTTTATCTCTCTCTTCTGCAGCCAGTATTACAAGGTTTTTTAGGGCCCAGTTATTTTACCATTTCTATAAAAGGGTAAGCCAAAGTCAAGTTCCACAGGAGCATTTCAGTTTTTACTTGCTGCATGTCAGTGCTGTCGGCTCGGGATGACTCAAGATGTGTGGCCAAGTGATGTAACCAGGTTCTTAACGATAACTTCAAAATGCCTGCTTAGGCACGATTCTTGTAGGCCTCGGTGCATACTCCTAACTCGCCAGCTACCATGCCAATCAGCCCTGCAATCATGGACAAGGTGGATTGTCCCATACTGGCACCTCTACACAACCTATTATTTAAATAAATACATAATAACCTTCATTATTACTAAACAAAAATGAAGTACATGTATAGTAAGTGATAGAGTGAAGACTTGTAATACTGCTGTATAAAAACCCTTAATAAGAAGTTGAATGCAAAACAATAAATTAATAAACTATGTACTACTGTACACACAATGATGAAGCTTGTCCGTACAGCACAACAAAACTTCACATAGGCTCACCTTCTTTTTTTCCCCGACTGTCTTGGAGATAACATTGGCCACTCTATTGAGGAGATCACCTTTGTGACGTGCTGCAATCATATAATTATTATTATTCAACAAACATTTATATTTCTTGGCTCTCCCACCTACCCTACTACATGCAACGATGAGAATAAACCTACAATGTAAATAATCTGTAAATGAACTTAAAATGCCAAATGAAGGGATGAATCAGGAGGATCTATTACAAAATGTAAGAAGTCTATTCATATCAATTCTAATGAATCAAGACAATCTTGCAGCTAAAATGCACTCACACAATTGCACAATATACCATTAATCCTATCACTGTCAGCACCCCCAAACTGGAAGCTCCTTTCTGTGTTGACATTTTTTAAAAAAAAAAAAAAATAATTTGGCTTTAAAATAGGAGAGAATCTTTTTTAAAGGACTTTGTTCAGAGGGAATGGGGCTTAAGACAGGATTTTAACCTAAGGGGCTGTGAAAAATGATACGATGCTGGAAAAATAAAAGAAATCATTTTAAAAACATGTGATTTTCAGTATGCATGTGAAATTTCTTAAACTTTAGTGCTTTTATAGACCCTGGTCAAAATAATACTGTACAGTAAAAAATTAGATATTAATTTGAAAAAATAAGTACAGTGGACCCCCACCTTACGAACGCATCACGTTACATTAAATCCGCTATACGAAGCATTTGAACGCAAAAATTTTGCCTCGCCTCACGATAAAAAACTCGCCTTATGTGATTCGTCCAGGACGTGTCCCACGTGTGGCCTCAGTGCCAGTGTTTACAAGCCAGCCAGTGCGGTCGCATCTACGCATACATTCGGTACATTTCACATTATCCCAGTGTTTTTAGTGCTTGTAACTGCAAAATAATTCACCATGGACCCCAAGAAAGCTTATAGTGCCATCCCTGTGGTAAAAAGGGCGAGAATTAGTATGGAATTGAAAAAAAGAGATTAAGGAAATGCGTGCAAAGTGGGTTGAACTGCAAACCTTTACGGATGAAAATCACCCTGACACAGCTACTGCAAGCCATGTTGGCAACCTGTACAATGACAATGTTATGACCCATTTTATTAAAGTCTTAAAGGAACAGGAGGTACAGAGCTCTATGGGCAGATTTGTTGTGCAATAGAGGTCCAGTGACTCTCAAGCTGGTCCTAGTGGCATTAAAAGAAGGGAAGTAACCCCGGAAAAGGACTTGCTACCTCATGTCCTAATGGAAGGGGATTCCCCTTCTAAACAATATCTTCCACACTCTCCCCTCCTCCTATCCCATCAATTATCACCAGATCTTCAACAAAGGTAAGTGTCATGTATTCTATTCTTAGTAGAGTAGTAATTGTGCATGTCTTCTTCAGTTTGTGTGTATTAAAATTAATATTTCATGTGGTAAAAATTTTTTTTTTCATACTTTGGAGTGACAGGAACGGATTAATTTGATTTCCATTATTTCTTATGGGGAAAATTAATTCGACTAACAATAATTTCAGCATACGATGAGCTCTCAGGAACGGATTAATATCGTAAGGCGGGGATCCACTGTATTGGCATCTAGGGTGCTTTAGCTTCCTTCAATCACATCGTTGCTATGCAACTGACACCAAAAATGCAAAATTTGGTGTAATATTTACAAAGTTACACAGGAGCAAAGATGGAGGTCAAGGAACACTTTATACAACCAAGCTTTTGCCCACTTTGAGGTCTAATTTTGGGTAATTCCAATGATCAAACTGAAGCAACCGAGGTGCACGCCTGGTGAACACGAGGTGTACGTAAGGTGCACATCTGGTGAACAAGAGGTGTATGTAAGGTGCACATCTGGTGAACATGAGGTGTAGATAAGGTGCACATCTGGTGAACATGAGGTGTAGATAAGGTGCACATCTGGTGAACATGAGGTGTAGGTGAGGTGCACATCTGGTGAACATGAGGTATAAGTGAGGTGCACATCTGGTGAACAAGGTGTAGGTAAGGTGCACATCTGGTGAACAAGGTGTAGGTAAGGTGCACATCTGGTGAACATGAGGTGTAGGTGAGGTGCACATCTAGTGAACATGAGGTGTAGGTAAGGTGCACATCTGGTGAACATGAGGTGTAGGTGAGGTGCACATCTGGTGAACAAGAGGTGTAAGTGAGGTGCACATCTGGTGTACAAGAGGTGTAAGTGAGGTGCACATCTGGTGAACAAGAGGTGCAAGTGAGGTGCACATCTGGTGAACAAGGTGTAGGTGAGGTGCACATCTGGTGAACATGATGTAGGTGAGGTGCACATCTGGTGAACATGAGGTGTAGGTGAGGTGCACATCTGGTGAACATGAGGTGTAGGTGAGGTGCACATCTGGTGAACAAGAGGTGTAGGTGAGGTGCACATCTGGTGAACAAGAGGTGTAAGTGAGGTGCATATCTGGTGTACAAGAGGTGTAAGTGAGGTGCACATCTGGTGAACAAGAGGTGTAAGCGAGGTGCAAATCTGATGAACAAGGTGTAGGTGAGGTGCACATCTGGTGAACATGATGTAGGTGAGGTGCACATCTGATGAAAATGAGGTGTAGGTGAGGTGCACATCTGGTGAACATGAGGTGTAGGTGAGGTGCACATCTGGTGAACAAGAGGTGTAGATGAGGTGTACATCTGGTGAACAAGAGGTGTAAGTGAGGTGCACATCTGGTGAACAAGATGTGTGAGGTGCACATCTGGTGAACAAGAGGTGTAAGAGAGGTGCACATCTGGTGAACATGGTGTAGGTGAGGTGCACATCTGGTGAACATGGTGTAGGTGAGGTGCACATCTGGTGAACAAGATGTAGGTGAGGTGTACATCTGGTGAACATGGTGTAGGTAAGGTGCACATCTGGTGAACATGGTGTAGGTGAGGTGCACATCTGGTGAACATGGTGTAGGTAAGGTGCACATCTGGTGAACATGGTGTAGATAAGGTGCACATCTGGTGAACATGGTGTAGGTGAGGTGCACATCTGGTGAACATGGTGTGGGTGAGGTGCACATCTGGTGCACATAGTGTAGGTGAGGTGCACATCTGGTGAGCATGGTGTAGGTGAGGTGCACATCTGGTGAACATGGTGTGGGTGAGGTGCACATCTAGTGCACATAGTGTAGGTGAGGTGCACATCTGGTGAGCATGGTGTAGGTGAGGTGCACATCTGGTGAACATGGTGTAGGTGAGGTGCACATCTAGTGCACATAGTGTAGGTGAGGTGCACATCTGGTGATCATGGTGTAGGTGAGGTGCACATCTGGTGCACATAGTGTAGGTGAGGTGCACATCTAGTGCACATAGTGTAGGTGAGGTGCACATCTGGTGATCATGGTGTAGGTGAGGTGCACATCTGGTGCACATAGTGTAGGTGAGGTGCACATCTAGTGCACATAGTGTAGGTGAGGTGCACATCTGGTGAACATGGTGTAGGTGAGGTGCACATCTAGTGCACATAGTGTAGGTGAGGTGCACATCTGGTGAACATGGTGTAGGTGAGGTGCACATCTGGTGAACATGGTGTAGGTGAGGTGCACATCTGGTGAACAAGATGTAGGTGAGGTGTACATCTGGTGAACATGGTGTAGGTAAGGTGCACATCTGGTGAACATGGTGTAGGTGAGGTGCACATCTGGTGAACATGGTGTAGGTAAGGTGCACATCTGGTGAACATGGTGTAGATAAGGTGCACATCTGGTGAACATGGTGTAGGTGAGGTGCACATCTGGTGAACATGGTGTGGGTGAGGTGCACATCTGGTGCACATAGTGTAGGTGAGGTGCACATCTGGTGAGCATGGTGTAGGTGAGGTGCACATCTGGTGAACATGGTGTGGGTGAGGTGCACATCTAGTGCACATAGTGTAGGTGAGGTGCACATCTGGTGAGCATGGTGTAGGTGAGGTGCACATCTGGTGAACATGGTGTAGGTGAGGTGCACATCTAGTGCACATAGTGTAGGTGAGGTGCACATCTGGTGATCATGGTGTAGGTGAGGTGCACATCTGGTGATCATGGTGTAGGTGAGGTGCACATCTGGTGAACATGGTGTAGGTGAGGTGCACATCTAGTGCACATAGTGTAGGTGAGGTGCACATCTGGTGATCATGGTGTAGGTGAGGTGCACATCTGGTGAACATGGTGTAGGTGAGGTGCACATCTAGTGCACATAGTGTAGGTGAGGTGCACATCTGGTGATCATGGTGTAGGTGAGGTGCACATCTGGTGAACATGGTGTGGGTGAGGTGCACATCTAGTGCACATAGTGTAGGTGAGGTGCACATCTGGTGAGCATGGTGTAGGTGAGGTGCACATCTGGTGAACATGGTGTAGGTGAGGTGCACATCTAGTGCACATAGTGTAGGTGAGGTGCACATCTGGTGATCATGGTGTAGGTGAGGTGCACATCTGGTGCACATAGTGTAGGTGAGGTGCACATCTAGTGCACATAGTGTAGGTGAGGTGCACATCTGGTGAACATGGTGTAGGTGAGGTGCACATCTAGTGCACATAGTGTAGGTGAGGTGCACATCTAGTGCACATAGTGTAGGTGAGGTGCACATCTAGTGTACATAGTGTAGGTGAGGTGCACATCTGGTGAACATGGTGTAGGTGAGGTGCACATCTAGTGCACATAGTGTAGGTGAGGTGCACATCTAGTGCACATAGTGTAGGTGAGGTGCACATCTGGTGAACATGGTGTAGGTGAGGTGCACATCTGGTGAACATGGTGTAGGTGAGGTGCACATCTGGTGAACATGGTGTAGGTGAGGTGCACATCTAGTGCACATAGTGTAGGTGAGGTGCACATCTGGTGAACATGGTGTAGGTGAGGTGCACATCTGGTGCACACAGTGTAGGTGAGGTGCACATCTGGTGCACACAGTGTAGGTAAGGTGCACATCTGGTGCACACAGTGTAGGTGAGGTGCACACAGTGTATGTGAGGTGCACATCTGGTGCACATAGTGTAGGTGAGGTGCACATCTGGTGCACATAGTGTAGGTGAGGTGCACATCTGGTGCACATAGTGTAGGTGAGGTGCACATCTGGTGCACATAGTGTAGGTGAGGTGCACACAGTGTAGGTGAGGTGCACATCTGGTGCACATAGTGTAGGTGAGGTGCATATCTGGTGCACATAGTGTAGGTGAGGTGCACACAGTGTAGGTGAGGTGCACATCTGGTGAACATGGTGTAGGTGAGGTGCATATCTGGTGCACATAGTGTAGGTGAGGTGCACACAGTGTAGGTGAGGTGCACATCTGGTGAACATGGTGTAGGTGAGGTGCACATCTGGTGCACACAGTGTAGGTGAGGTGCACATCTTACCAGATCTCCACTTAGTATCGAGGTTAATAACCTGGTCGACGGTAGAAACATCTTTATATCTGTTGGTCTGTGAGTGTCTGACAACCTCTGGGTCACCACCTTGATCAACACGGAACAACACTATGTCCAACATTGTACTCTTCTTCCTGCTCTTGTTTCCACCAGTAACTTTATTATTACTAACACCTGGATGATGGTGACACCTCTAACAACAACATCACATGCGGTCCGGCTCACTGTTGTCAAATCCGGAATCCACATGGCGTTCGTCGACAATAAATCCGGATTTGTAAATCATTTTGAATCCGAATTTGCAAGTTGTTCTTCAGAAGGCATCCGCCGGGATCTATGAAGTGTTCATCTCCCCATTCTAAATTCACAAGGAGTTCTTCATGCGAATCCGAATGTATGATGTTTTCTACACACTAAACGGCTCTAGGTTTTCCTTCTAGTAATTTCATATTTACGGGAAGTTCTTCATTCACTAGATCCGGATCCGAGATCCACGAGAAGTTCTCTAGTGATTCTGGATTTACAAGAAGTTCGTCTCCTAAATCCGGATTTACTAGGCTCTAAAATTCATGATCCACAAGTTTTTTTTCTCTTGAATCCGAATTTACAAGGCGTTCTCACTGGCTCTTGAATCTGAGATGCACAGGAAATTCCTCTCCAGGATCCGGATTATCAAAGCGTAATTAACAGTCACAAGCTTCAGATATTCGAGGTCCACAAAGCGGCCTTTCCCAGAATCCGGATTCACACTCACAAGCTTGAGAATCAGGGATTAACGATGCTTTCTTCCAGTACTACTAAAAAATATTTGAGAAATTAATCCACAACCGACTGTACACCTGCCTGACCAAGCACAATACACTTACTCATTGTCAGTCTGAATTCAGGCTGAAAAAAATACTAGAGAAGACTTCAGTAATATGAATGCTCACATAGTTTATTTAATCAGTCGAGAGAAATTATGTCTAAAGGAGAAAAAGGCACAATACCGTGACTGAAACAATACACAAATAACCAACATAGAGAGAGGAGCTTACGACGACGTTTTGGTCCTACTTGGACCTTTTACAAAGTCACACTCACACGAGAAATAGGATAGGTAGGTTTGTCAGGAAACAGAACAAGTGTTTCCTGACGCGAGTCTCAAGTCATATGATGACCCACAACTGGAGCTTTTGTTCATCTGACTGAGGCCTTCTGCTGGCTTACCGGTCAACCCCATTAAAAATATGGTTTTATTTTAATTCTAACTCAAGAGAGTTAATTGATTCGTCAGGAACCGTCATGACCGTCGATCTAATTCATCTATTCTGTGGCTGCAATCAGGGTCTTGCTGTAGTCCCTGTGCAAAACATTTTATGTCTCTGGGCCCTGTGTTTGGCGATCGGGTAAATTTGAAAATAAAAGCATTAAATCTGTTTTGTCCACCATGCATATGTTCAGGAATGTCTCCACAATAGTTCTGAATGTCTCTTTGTTTTCCTCAGAGTCTATCAGGTCGCATATGATATCGGTGAAGCACGTGATCGTCGACATAATTCGAGGGCTTAGAAGTAATATGGGATGTCCTGGTCTGCTCTCTTGGACTACAGTGTTCCTAACTAGTGACTGTTGTGGTGCTAGGCTTGATGCATTGTCTACAATCTTTTCTTGCAGCATGAGTCCTGTTGACTGCCGTTGTCGGGTGGGAGCTTGAGCAGAAGTTTTAGTTTAATATGTTTATTATGCACCCCATACCCACCCTGTGGGCGGTAGTCAAAAAGAAAACAGAGGTACATAATGGGTCCAGGGAAGGGGCCCCAATCTTGAGCAGAAGTATTGTAAGGTGGCTGAACAAAAACGCGACCGTGTCGATGATGCTTCTTCAGCTTCCTTTGTTGCTATGGCCAGGAAAGTGGCCCTGGATTCCATGTTACTGTAGCTTCCTCTGGACGAGGCTGCTGCTCAGTGGTGAAGGCTCTATTTGATGATGGAGGATGGACAACCGAAGTTTTCCCTGCTGCCTTAACACGGCGGAATCTCTCCGGGCAGTGCAAGTTCTAAGTTTGATGCCTCTTGCTCCAGTTCGGAAATCTAGTTTCCGTAGCTTCACTTTTCTTCAATTTATTCAAGGAGTCCTTGGTTGTGCGAGACCTGCTGCAGATGCTGCATACTTCTTTAAATTGACATCGGGCGCTGAGGTGGTTGTACCTCTGGTACCTGAAACACCTCAGAGGTTCTGGGCAGTACGTCCTAACCTGGTATGTTCCTCAGCAACCAAGATCTAATTGAGCTGGGAGAGGTCCTCTATGTCGTAGGTACGTTGCAGTCCTTCTTGGCTCGGAGCCGCTCCACTTGCAGGATGTTTTTGTTGCTATGGAATGCATCGAAAGGCATGTCTAGCGGATAGCGCATTAGTACACCTTTTGCTACCCGCTCTATGGATTTTAGTTCTGCTAGAGCAAGTGGTGATTCGAAGTCTTTCACCTGCAGTACCTCAGTGGGGAGTGAGAATAAACTCTCTTTTTAGATTTGGGGACACTGATATCTTCAGACTGTATTTTCTTTCCAGGTGAATTATAGCAGCATACGGAGTGTCATGGTGTCCTCTGTTGATGAATCTGAATTTGTTGACTAGGGATGTTTTAGCTTGTCTATTCTGCAAGGAAACACTGTGCCTTCCCTTGGACTTTGAAGATCGTACTTTCTGCCACCCTTCGCCATATGATATTTCTATGATTGGGATGGGCATTTCTTCATTTATACCCATCTCACTGGCCAGGCTGATGTTACTTGCATCGATGTCGCAAGAGCCCAGGGAGTCCAGTAAATGGTCTCGCAGCTTCTTTGCCAGAACTGCGCCCCACATTTCCAAATCCGAGTCCTTTGTTGAGTCCTTGGAACATCGTGACCTCTTCCTTTCGGAAGAAACCACGTGCTTCCTTGTGCCTGTCTCGTGAATCTGTCTTGAATATCTCAAAGGAGGACAGTATATATAGGCGAAGGGGACAAGGACGGAACTAAGAGACAGAAAAAGGAAGAGTGATAGTGGTAAGGCTGGTAGTGGGAACAGTAGTAGAAGAAATAGAAAGTAGGGAGAGTAGTTTAGTAGTACAAAAGAGAAAGGGTAATGAAGAGTGAAGGGAGGCAACAGTAATGGTAGTAGCAATAGTAGAAGAAATGGATTGGTAGACGTAGTAGTAGTAGAAATGGGGTCAGACTAAGGACAAGAAAAAGGAGCAATGCAGTAGAGCTAAGGGCCCACAAGGGTTAGGAAAAAAAAACCCAGGGGGAAAAACAGAAGGACAGAACACACATAAGCGGACGAGAGGAAAACAAAGGAAGAAAAGGAAAAAAATAGGAAAGGAGGAGAAGAAAGGATCAGGTCAAATCACGAGTGTTCGGAAGTCTGGAGTATTTGACAATGTAATGAGAAAGGAAGAAAGACATCAACAGAGACAAAGCCAGGACTAAGATTCATACAAGGAGAGTTATGTATTAGGGAAGCTTCAACAACAACTTTCCTCGTATGAATCTTAATCGTAGCTTTGTCTATGCTGATGCCTTCCTTTCTCATTACATTATCAAACGCTCCAAGCTTCAGAACACGTGTGACTTGACCTGATCCCTTCTTCTCCTTTCCTATTTTTTTCCTTTTTCTTTCTTTGTTTTCCTCTTTTGTCTACGTTACAGGCATTGGACTGTAAACGGTACATCGCGTGTACACACTCCGACACTCCCTCGGGAGCCACTGCCGGGCCACCTCATGGAAAAGACCCGGGCCAAGACCCGTCCTGGCAAACCTACATGAACATGAACTCTCTTGTGTAAGTGTAACTTTGTAAATGGTCCAAGTCGGACCGAAACATAATCGTAAGCTTCTGTCTCCTATGTGCGGAAATTTGTGATATGGTATCTCATTGGTCTATATTAATCTGCGGAAAGGTCTTTGATACTGATGACCACAACACAGTCCTTCTCAAGCTTAATGACTATGAACTCAGAGGACACATACACGTACTTTCATTCCTTCTTCAGTAACAAGCATGTCGCCATAAATTACACCTTACATAGTACCCTACCTATTAATTAACCCAGGTGTCATCCAAGGCAGCATTCTAGTCTATCTTCTCTTTCTCGTCTGTATCAATGATCTACCTAACGTCATTCACCATCTGAAACCTTTACTCTTTGCTAACGACACAACTTTTTCTAAAATCAAGTCCATATCCTGTGTAACAAGAAGATTCCATCTCCTAAATGTCTTCAATGGTGACAGGGATGGTCATGGAGGCAAGGACTTGTGTGAGAATAGTTCTTGCACTGTGATGTTGAAAACAGTGAAAGAAAATGTATTGTTTCTGAAACACTGCAGTTCAGTTTAATGGTTTAATATCTTTATTAGGCACCCCAGACCCATCCTGTGGACGCTAGTCAAAACATTACAGAGGTACATAATGGGTCCTGGGACTGGGCCCCAAAGTTTTGATAACTGAACAAGTTACAGTGGTAATGAACTATTTACATGTTTATATCTGGTTACAGTCGTAATGAATTATTTATGCAAACATTAATTAGGTCACACACACACACACACACACAGGAGTCAGTCCTAGGACCTGTGCTGTTCTTGGTATATGTGAACGACATAACGGAAGGGACAGACTCAGAAGTGTCCTCGTTTGCAGATGATGTGAAGTTAATGAGAAGAATCAAATCGGATGAGGATCAGGCAGGACTACAAAGAGACCTGGACAGGCTACAAGCCTGGTCCAGCAACTGGCTCCTTGAGTTTAACCCTGCCAAATGCAAAGTCCTGAAGATTGGGGAAGGGCAAAGTAGACCGCAGACACAATATAGTTTAGATGGCCAAGGAAAAAGATCTGGGGGTGAGTATAACACCGAGCATATCTCCTGAGGCGCACATCAATCAGATATCAGTATATCTTAAATGTTTCTCACAATTATATCACATAAATGTTAAACCTAAAACCCAATCTAACTTTATTATTTTTTAAATACACTACCTAACAGAATCCTTCATATGACCTGTCTTTGTAATACTCACTTGTGCTTTATAGTAATCTGTTTACATTAATGTTTTATCACTGACTTCATCATTGCTTAGTTAATCTTAAGTTAATTTTAAGCCAGCCCGTAATGCTATGCATAGTATAAGTGGCTTTGGCATACTGCTCTTATCTGTATTTTTTTGTACCTCTGTATGTGTGCACAAATTTATAATAAATAAATAAATAAATAAATAAATAAATAATAAATAACTGCTGCAGCATACGGGCGCCTGGCAAACCTACGGATAGCGTTCCGATACCTCAGTAAGGAGTCGTTCAAGACTCTGTATACCATTTACGTCAGGCCCATACTGGAGTATGCAGCACCAGTTTGGAATCCACACCTAGTCAAGCACGTCAAGAAATTAGAGAAAGTGCAGAGGTTTGCAACAAGGCTAGTCCCAGAGCTACGGGGATTGTCCTACGAAGAAAGGTTGAGGGAAATTGGCCTGACGACACTGGAGGACAGGAGGGTCAGGGGAGACATGGTAACGACATATAAAATACTGCGCGGAATAGACAAGGTGGACAAAGACGGGATGTTCCAGAGATGGGACACAGACACAAGAGGTCACAATTGGAAGTTGAAGACTCAGATGAATCAAAGGGATGTTAGGAAGTATTTCTTCAATCATAGAGTAGTCAGACCGTGGAATAGCCTAGAAAGTGACGTAGTGGAGGCGGGAACCATACATAGTTTTAAGGCGAGGTATGATAAAGCTCATGGAGCAGGGAGAGAGAGGACCTAGTAGCAATCAGCGAAGAGGCGGGGCCAGGAGCTAAGACTCGACCCCTGCAACCACAAATAGGGGAGTACTAACCTAACTAGTCATAAGTTGGCCTGTGATACTCCAATACTGAAACTATGTATAGTGCCAAAACAAAAGCATTCACATTGCTAAACTCACAAACTAGTATTTAGTCACTTAGCCATAATACCAACTTACCTCATAATTTGTAATATTTTAAAGTTAAGAATTAATCTAAGTCTGCCCGAAATGCCTAGCCATGCTAGGTGTCCTAGTGGCCCCCTCTGTAATTAGTATTTTAAAACATGTAAACCACACAATATCCAAACTCTGTAAACTTAGCATTGTAATCCTTATAGAGAATAAACTTGATTTGATTTGATGTTAGACCTATCTACTGGCTTATGGCTATACCCCAACTGTTTTAGTTGTTGCCAGAGCTTTCTGGGGTTATGCTTATACTCTTCAATTTTTGAGCAATAGTGCTTTGCCTTTGCTCCTTCTATAAGTCTCTGTACTCTGTTCCTCACCCTTTGGAATTCATTTAGTGCTGCAATATCCTGTCTGTTTGCTTTAAATCTTTTTAGCAGCTGGTCTCTGAATTTCATATTATCTAATATCTCAGTATTCATCCAGGGTTCAGTTCTTCGTTTAATCCTGACCTCTTTAACTGGTGCAATATTATTAAGAATGGTAGTGAACATTGTTTTGAATTTTTCCCAGGCATCGTTTACGTCCGTGCAACTTGTTATCTCTGTCCAGTCACAATTGTGTAGCCTATTTACCAGTGTTTCTTTACTGTAGTTTCTAGTTGACCTCATTTTTATTGTCCTGTGTAGGCCTATCCTATCCCTAGTGATTTTCCTGGTGCAGTAAATGATGAAATGATCACTAAGACCTGTGGTAATGACGCCTGACTGACTAATGTTCTCAGCGCGGTTACAAAGTATGTGGTCAATTAGGGTGGCTGAGAATTGTGATCCAGGTTGGTGTATTAATTAGTTGAGTGTAACTATTTAAACCTAGAATTTGCTTATACCTTTTGCATAGCCCGTTATTTTGCTGCTGAAAACAGATATTGAAGTCGCCCAGTATTATTGTCTCGCAATTGTTTTCAAGTCCGGACAATACTCTGGAAAAGTCTTCTAAGAACTGGTCCTGGGTGGGAGGGCGGCAACTAGTTCCTACTAAGATGGGTTTGGTCTTGCGAAGTAGCACTTCAAACCATAGAATCTCCAGTTTATTGTTATTTAAATCAGGTCTTGGGTTGTAAGTTAAGTCATTTCTAATGTAGACACATACTCCACCACCCTTTCTGTTCCTATCTAAGCGTTTTATATTGTAACCTATTTTGACCTCGTCGTCAGTCACTGTATCATCCTACCAGGATTCAGAGATGGTTATAACTGTCGCCCTAATTTTGTTAGCTAGAATCATAATCTCTGCCAATTTATGAAGAAGTGATCTTGCGTTGACATGAATAAAGTGAAGGCCTGTTTTCATAAAACAATTATAATCATCAATATATGGCAATGGGTCAACAGAGTAAAGTCCGAGGCAGCTACGGTGAAAAGCTGTGTTCCACAAGGCACAGTACTCGCTCCCATCTTGTTCCTCATCCTCATATCCGACATAGACAAGGATGTCAGCCACAGCACCGTGTCTTCCTTTGCAGATGACACCCGAATCTGCATGACAGTGTCTTCCATTGCAGACACTGCAAGGCTCCAGGCGGACATCAACCAAATCTTTCAGTGGGCTGCAGAAAACAACATGAAGTTCAATGATGAGAAATTTCAATTACTCAGATATGGTAAACACGAGGAAATTAAATCTTCATCAGAGTACAAAACAAATTCCGGCCACAAAATAGAGCGTAACAATAACGTCAAAGACCTGGGAGTGATCATGTCGGAGGATCTCACCTTCAAGGACCATAACATTGTATCAATCGCAGCTGCTAGAAAAATGACAGGATGGATAATGAGAACCTTCAAAACTAGGGATGCCAAGCCCATGATGACACTCTTCAGGTCGTTTGTTCTATCTAGGCTGGAATATTGCTGCACACTAACAGCACCTTTCAAGGTAGGTGAAATTGCTGACCTAGAAAATGTACAGAGAACCTTCACAGCGTGCATAACGGAGATAAAACACCTCAATTACTGGGAGCGCTTGAGGTTCCTGAACCTGTATTCCCTGGAACGCAGGCGGGAGAGATACATGATTATATACACCTGGAAAATCCTAGAGGGACTAGTACCGAACTTGCACACGAAAATCACTCACTACGAAAGCAAAAGACTTGGCAGACGATGCAACATCCCCCCAATGAAAAGCAGGGGTGTCACTAGCACGTTAAGAGACCATACAATAAGTGTCAGGGGCCCGAGACTGTTCAACTGCCTCCCAGCATACATAAGGGGGATTACCAATAGACCCTGGCAGTCTTCAAGTTGGCACTGGACAAGCACCTAAAGTCGGTACCTGACCAGCCGGGCTGTGGCTCGTACGTTGGTTTGCGTGCAGCCAGCAGTAACAGCCTGGTTGATCAGGCTGTGATCCACCAGGAGGCCTGGTCACAGACCGGGCCGCGGGGGCGTTGACCCCAGGAACTCTCTCCAGGTAAACTCCAGGTAATGTCATCATTGCTAAAGGGTAACTGTGCCAAAGTGCATTTGTTACACACAAAGTGAATTCTGGCACCGTTACTATAATTGTACATACATCTATCATGCACCCACCCCTTACACATTTTATATAAGGTGTCTTTTCTATTTTTCTTGCGTACTTTAGTACAGTGTATGTACCTGTTTGGTGGTGTTTGAGATAATAAAAATGGTTGTATTGTCTCACATTGACCTATGTATGCATTACATATGGAGTTAAGGTTATCATTTCTAGCTGTGTGTGGCTTCTGACACAACCATGACACAATACTACCATACCTGTGTGTGACTTCTGACACAACCATGACACAATACTACCATACCTGTGTGTGGCTTCTGACACAATCATGACACAATACTACCATACCTGTGTGTGGCTTCTGACACAACCATGACACAATACTACCATACCTGTGTGTGGCTTCTGACACAACCATGACACAATACTACCATACCTGTGTGTGGCTTCTGACACAACCATGACACAATACTACCATACCTGTGTGTGGCTTCTGACACAACCATGACACAATACTACCATACCTGTGTGTGACTTCTGACACAACCATGACACAATACTACCATACCTGTGTGTGGCTTCCGACACAACCATGACACAATACTACCATACCTGTGTGTGGCTTCTGACACAACCATGACACAATACTACCATACCTGTGTGTGGCTTCTGACACAACCATGACACAATACTACCATACCTGTGTGTGGCTTCTGACACAACCATGACACAATACTACCATACCTGTGTGTGGCTTCTGACACAACCATGACACAATACTACCATACCTGTGTGTGGCTTCTGACACAACCATGACACAATACTACCACACCTGTGTGTGGCTTCTGACACAACCATGACACAATACTACCATACCTGTGTGTGGCTTCTGACACAACCATGACACAATACTACCATACCTGTGTGTGACTTCTGACACAACCATGACACAATACTACCATACCTGTGTGTGGCTTCTGACACAACCATGACACAATACTACCATACCTGTGTGTGGCTTCTGACACAACCATGACACAATACTACCATACCTGTGTGTGGCTTCTGACACAACCATGACACAATACTACCATACCTGTGTGTGGCTTCTGACACAACCATGACACAATACTACCATACCTGTGTGTGGCTTCTGACACAACCATGACACAATACTACCATACCTGTGTGTGACTTCTGACACAACCATGACACAATACTACCATACCTGTGTGTGGCTTCTGACACAACCATGACACAATACTACCATACCTGTGTGTGGCTTCTGACACAACCATGACACAATACTACCATACCTGTGTGTGACTTCTGACACAACCATGACACAATACTACCATACCTGTGTGTGGCTTCTGACACAACCATGACACAATACTACCATACCTGTGTGTGACTTCTGACACAACCATGACACAATACTACCATACCTGTGTGTGGCTTCTGACACAACCATGACACAATACTACCATACCTGTGTGTGGCTTCTGACAGAACCATGACACAATACTACCATACTTGTGTGTGACTTCTGACACAACCATGACACAATACTACCATACCTGTGTGTGGCTTCTGACACAACCATGACACAATACTACCATACCTGTGTGTGGCTTCTGACACAACCATGACACAATACTACCATACCTGTGTGTGGCTTCTGACACAACCATGACACAATACTACCATACTTGTGTGTGACTTCTGACACAACCATGACACAATACTACCATACCTGTGTGTGGCTTCTGACACAACCATGACACAATACTACCATACCTGTGTGTGACTTCTGACACAACCATGACACAATACTACCATACCTGTGTATGGCTTCTGACACAACCATGACACAATACTACCATACCTGTGTGTGACTTCTGACACAACCATGACACAATACTACCATACCTGTATGTGACTTCTGACACAACCATGACACAATACTACCATACCTGTGTGTGGCTTCTGACACAACCATGACACAATACTACCATACCTGTGTGTGGCTTCTGACACAACCATGACACAATACTACCATACCTGTGTGTGGACACAATACTACCATACCTTACTTCTGACACAACCATGACACAATACTACCATACCTGTGTGTGGCTTATGACACAACCATGACACAATACTACCATACCTGTGTGTGGCTTCTGACACAACCATGACACAATATATATATATATATATATATATATATATATATATATATATATATATATATATATATATATATATATATATATATATATATATATATATATATATATATATATATATATATATATATATCCGCAATGCATTACGTACTAATAACCTTTGTGTGTTACAGTGTTTTACTTTATGTGAAATACATTATTTTGTACAGCATAAAGAAGTACAAATTTGTATTATAGTTTTTATTACTATAATTATAATTATTATTATAATTATTATTAATAATAATAAAGTAAGAGATAAAGTGAGAATGTTGGCGCCAAAAGTTGGTATAACAAGAGTGAGTTTTGGCGGGAGTTGTTGTGTTGTTGTTGTTGTGAGACATTATGGCCACTACTGCTGATGTTATTATTGATCAACGTATACGAGACATACAGAGGGAATATCTGGAGTTCCTGGAAGATGATGTGAGTGAATAAACTTGTATTTAAAACAGATATGATGAGTGAGAGGAGCGAGACGTGGTGGCAGGTCTCGCCCCTCTCATGGGTGGTTAATGAATGTTACTGAAGAGTTCTTGTTTCAGGGCAGTGGATCTGGCTTCCCTTTCCTCGGATTAAACCTCATGAACCTGTATGAACCTTAAGTGTTTAGCGCTTCCTGATGGGTGAAACACCTGGTACATCTCACTTGTCATATTGTTTATCCTGGATGACTGACACAAATGTTATTATTTAACACAGTTGTAATTCATCCAAAAATTGTGTAATTGTTACTAAATTTACTAGATAATGTATAAGACAACACTGGTATGTATTATTTCTGCTCCCTGGTATATTATGTGACCAATAATGTATATTATGTATGATGAACAATAATGTATATGTATGATGAACAATAATGTATAATATGTATGATGAACAGTAATGTATAATATGTATGATGAACAGTAATGTATATTATGTATGATGAACAGTAATGTATATTATGTATGATGAACAGTAATGTATATTATGTATGATGAACAATAATGTATATTATGTACAATGAACAATAATGTATATTATGTATAAGCAATAATGATAGGCTGTATGATAAAATTTTGTTTAGATTTTTAACCCTGGAGGGTTAGCCACACAGGATAACCCAAGAAAGTCAGTGTGTCGGTGAAGGACTGTCTTGTCTTATTTCCATTGGGGTCCTCATTCTTGTCCCCCAGGATGTGACCCACACCAGTCGACTAACATCCAGGTACCTACTTGCTAGGTGAACAGGACAGTAGGTGTAAGAAAACGTGTTGAATGTGTCCACCCCGTCAGGAATCGAACCCGGACTCTCAGCATGTGAGGTGAGAGCTTTGCCAACCAGGCCACAGGGCCCTGTGTATGACAGTTGGTAATTTATATTATGTATAACTATATTTGGCTATGTATAACATAATATATAGTATGCTATATATAACAGTATATATAGCAGTATAACAGGCAGCATCATATATTTCGTTTTGTGTAATGAACAGTGATGTATATTAGGCTATGTAAAACAAGTTATGATGACCTCACACGACGCTGTTGTGCAAGGGCATTTATTTTCCCCGGCTAGCATTTTTACGGCTGAATTGTTAGTCATTCTTGTAGCACTTATCCGTATTGCATCTATGCCTGTGTCACCATTTGTGGTTGTTTCAGACTTGGTGCTTTGCAGGCTATAAGAAAATTTGATACGCCTCATCCCCTGGTTCTTCGTATCCAACTTTGGTTACGCTGTATCTCTAGCAAGCACAAAGATATTGTTTTTTGTTGGGCCCCCGGTCATGTTGACGTACTGGACAATGAACAGGCAGACATTGTTGCATGGTCAGTGGTACATGACCTCCCAGTTTCATATAGAGGTGTTCCATTCACAGACTATTTTGCTGTAATTGCTACCCACTTTTGCACCCGTTGGCAACAACGTTGGTCTGATCTGCTCCATAATAAACTACATTCTAATAAACTGACTACATATATGTTTCTGGCTGTCTTATCAGTGTCGAGGTTGGGAGACTACAGTGGTACCTCAGGCTATGAACTTAATTCGTTCCAGAAGGCTGTTCAAGTGCCGATACCGAACAAATTTGTTCCCATGAGGAATGATGTAAATTAGATTAATCTGTTTCAGACCCCCAAAAATGCACTTAAAATAGCACTTACATAAATACACTTTCATAATTGTTTTAGTTTTGAGCTGTTCATATCCCGAGGTATCACTGTACTCTCTCCCGTCTTCGCATCAGCCACACTCGTCTTACTCACGGGTATCTCGTGGAGAGGCGCCCTGTTCCACTCTGAGAATTGTCAGGTTCCAGTTTCTGTTAGCCACATTTTGTTGGACTGCCCACTTTATCAGTGAGCATACAGAATTTACCTCTAACATCTGTACCGCTCTACTGCCCTTGCTTTACCTTCCCTTCTTGCTGATAGACCCTCTTTTAACCCAGACTCTCTCATTGACTTTTTGACAGCAACTGATTTACTGCACAAACTCTGATGGTGATGTCTCTAGTACTCCTCACAGCCCTTTCTGCCTCAATCTCTTTCTACCCTCTACCCCTGCACTATCCACTGCCCTGCTGCACTTCATGACCTAATAATCATCCCTCTCCCTCTTGCTACCCAATACCCCTGCATCTTTCCCTGCCTGGCAGCGCTGTATGACCCTTGTAGGTTCAGCACTTCTTTTTGATTATAATAAGAATATAAGCGTAGGTAGTAGGTTGGTAGACAGCAACCGCCCAGGGAGGTACTACCGTCCTGCCAAGTGAGTGTAAAATGAAAGCCTGTAATTGTTTTACATGATGGTAGGATTGCTGGTGTCTTTTGTCTGTCTCATAAATATGCAAGATTACAGGTAAGTCTTGCTACTTCTACTTACACTTAGGTCACACTACACATACATGTACAAGCATATATATACACACCCCTCTGGGTTTTCTTCTATTTTCTTTCTAATTCTTGTTCTTGTTTATTTCCTCTTATCTCCATGGGGAAGTGGAACAGAATTCTTCCTCTGTAAGCCATGCGTGTCGTAAGAGGCGACTAAAATGCCAGGAGCAAGGGGCTAGTAACCCCTTCTCCTGTATATATTACTAAATTTAAAAGGAGAAACTTCAGTTTTTCCTTTTGGGCCGCCCCACCTCAGTGGGATACGGCTGGTACGTTGAAGAAGAAGAATATAAGCAGCCTAACTATCATTGTTGTTAGTGTCAAACTTTAATATTCTTGTAAAGCAGCTTGATTATATAAAACCCCTGGAAGATTATTTAAAGTATCCCATTGTCAACTAATAATATATTAATTGTGTAATGTACTTTTTAGAAATTAAGGTTATTATTATTAGGGGATTTTCTATTAATTCTTCTTTCAACAAACCGGCCGTATCCCACGGAAGCAGGGTGGCCCAATAAGAAAAATGAAAGTTTCTCTTTAAATTTAGTAATTTATACAGGAGAAGGAGTTACTAGCCCTTTGCTCCCAGCATTTTAGTAACCTCTTACAATATAGTAGCCTCTTACAATACACATGGCTTACGGAGGGAGAATTCTGTTCCACTTCCCCATGGAGATAAGAGGAAATAAACAAGAACAAGAACTAGAAAGGAAATAGAAGAAAACAAAGATGGGTGTGTATATATATACTTGTACATGTATGTGTAGTGTGACTTAAGTGTAAGTAGAAGTAGCAGACAAACCTGAAATCTTGCATGTTTATGACAGAAAAAAAAGACACCATCATAATTTGTTCAGTACAACATGAGTGCCACACTAGAAAAAATTTCCCTGAGATTAATTTATGATGGATTTTTTAGGTTACATGACTTTACAAGTAATTTTTTCCCCATTTGCTCAGTATAAAACTACTGGATATGCCTGGCACAACCCACTTAATATAAGACATTTGAAACCATATCTTATCACCAAAATACACTAAGCTCAAGATGATTCTCCTCAAATTGCTTGTGCTCTCTAGGCTGGAATACTGCTGTACACTAATGGCCCCCTTCAAGGCTGATGACATTGCAGACCTGGAGTGTGTACAAAGAACATTCACGGCACATATAAGCACGATAAGGCACCTAAATTACTGGGAACAGTTGAACGTCCTTGATCTGTGTTCTCTTGAATGCAAGCGAGAGAAATACATGATAATATGCACTTGGAAGGTCCTGGAGGGATTGGTACCAAACCTGCACACGAAAATCACTCCCTACAAAAGCAAAAGACTCAGCAGGAGATGCAACCTTCCCCCAATGGAAAGCAGGGGCACAATGAGTACATTGAGAGACAACACAATAAGTGTCTGGGGTTCATGACTGTTCAGTTGCCTCCCAGCCTACTTAAGGGGGATTACCAATAGACCCCTGGCAGTCTTTAAGAAGGCACTGGACAGGTACCTAAAGTCAGTACCTGACCAACCGGGCTGTGGTTCGTACATCAACTTGTGTATGGCCAGTAGTAACAGCCTGGTTGATCAGACCCTGATCCACCGTGAGGCCTGGTCTCAGCCTGAGCCGCGGGGGCGTTGACCCCTGAAACCCTCTCCAGGTAAACTCCAGGTAGGGTCAACATTCAGTAACACTACCTATGTTATAATGGAAGGTGTTTAGGACTAATTTCCTACTGTAGGCACTACAAAATTGTTTACTTCCTCTAGTACAATATTGGTTCATAACCTTTGCAAAATTTGAAGGCAGATTTTGTAGACTCTGGTTGTTAGCAGTTATATAACCATGATTGAGGACCCAGGTGACATCTAGGCTGGTGGACTCTAGATGAATAGACTGACGCTAATTAATTGAGTCAGTCAAGTATACACACACAAATATCAGTAATATGTAATCTAGTCTGTACTCCATATCTTTCAGGAGGACTCTGGCCTGTATTCCGAACTTGTGCGTGATATGATTGAAGATGGCGAGTGTCGCCTCATTGTCAGCATTAATGACCTCCGCAAAAAGAATTCTCAGCGTGTCACAGGGTAAGTCATGTGCTATGTTGTTAATAATAATAACAATAATAATAATAATAATAATTGGGTTTTTTGTTGTTCTTAAGTGCCTGTTCTTTCAAGAAGTTCACAAATACTCTCACAAGAAGCCTAAATGCAAAATCAGCAATGAAGAAATATATACTGAAGTTTGTATTACGGATGGCATGGTTGTTGGGATCGCCAGAGTGACGGCATGGTTGTTGGGGTTGCTAGAATGATGGAACGGTTGTCAGGGGTTGCCCGAGTAATAGCACGGTTGTCGGAGTTGCAAGTTCTTGGAAAAGATGTGTCCTACTCATCTAAAACTCAGTACACATATCCAGCATATTGCAAGAAAAGTATAAAATGTGGGGATACTCTTAAAAGTGACATTAAGTAGCAACCTCTATTTTCCTTACTTTGTTAGTACTATATCATATATGGTGTGTGTGTGTTTGGGGGGGAGGATCGACAAGCGCTGACCATCATACACTAATCATACAACAAGAGGCAGCCATCAGAGTTACATCAAATGCTAGTTATAAATACTAATCAACTGTATTCAGAACTTGAAACATACATGTCATTCATACATTGTACTGTATGTGTGTACTTTATATCTTCAGCATAGTAAACCATAGTACGTACTAAATCAGATCTAAGATTCTTCCTGGAGAGCTGCAACACAATTCCTGTCTCTCCAAGAAGAAAGATAATCATTAGAATAAAAAGTAACAGTACCATGACTGGAACAATATGCAAATAACCCGTACACAGGTAAATGAAACTGACGATGTTTAGGTCTGACTAGTTCATGTTCCAAGTCAGACTGAAACGTCATTGTGAGTTTTTCTCCTATGTGCTGGTTAATTGTGCAAAATCTATTAGATATTCCATGTGTACATCTGATTGCATGTAGAAATGTTATGCAAATTAAGGGGGTCAAAAATGTGTAATGTTCTAGAATAAAGGAAAAGCTGTAACTTGAGTATCTTCAGACTGCCACTCCAAACAGTGTGTCTAGCTCTGATGAGCTGTTATCTTCAGTACTATTGTTTTTCGTCATAAGCTTGTTTCCTAAGTTTATATTAAAGTTTCCGTGTGTGATGTATGGTAGTTGTTAGCACACTAGTTATTACCTTAATATTACTTCTCAGTGTGCTTCATATAATTGTGATTTAAACCACTGTTCAGGAGTGACTGCTATATATTCTACTGTAAGTTCTAATTTTTTCAGTTGTTTCTTCTACAGTATTGAATTGCTATGATATTGTATTTAGATACAATACTGTATTAAACCAGCAATTTACTTAGTTTGTTAATAGTATACTGGGATATAATTTTTATTTTTTCTTCTGATGTTATTGTCATCTGTCATTTTCTCACATTTGTGTAACAGGAAATGTTATTTATTCACAAATTTAGGATTTCTCTTTTTTATACTATTTTTAATACTGTTAATATTCATTTCTTTCAATTTCTTCTTACTTTGGGCCAGTAAAAATAGAATAGCATTGAAGTATAAACTTTCTTAAGTGAATTTTTATGCAAGGACTAAGTATTGAACATTGCCCAGCATATATACCTAATAAAGAGGGACCTATTGAGACCACATAGTGATGATTAGATGAGCATCAGTAGTTACAGCCAACAATAATAGTTCTAAACCTGGCATCATTTTCAGGCTGCTAAACTGTGCCTACGAGGAAGTGCCAGCATTTCACCGAGCCCTGAAGGAGTATGTAGCATCAGTTGATGCTAACTATGCCAAGAATAAAGAAGAACTTTTTGTTGGGTTTGAGGGGAGTTTTGGCAGTAAGCATGTGTCTCCACGATCACTGACTGCCAGGAACCTGGGTAATCTAGTGTGTGTTGAAGGCATTGTTACCAAATGTGAGTCTTCATATTTTTGTATTGTACTGGAATGCTAGTTTTGTATTTGAAGCACATTGTCCAGTTTCAAGACACTTTATTTTAAATTTGCAATATCTTGGGCTCTTAGTGCCTGTTTGTGAAATTATTTTTTACATTCCATTGGTTAAAGCACTTGCTACATCCTCTCAAGAATTCGTTTCATTGGTCTACCACTGTGATAAAAAAAATTACTACTATTCCATCACTCCACTTTTTTTATCAGTTTACAGCTGTTGCCTGTTGGCATCCCTGTTTTAGATAAAAAATTTCTGGTCTTTCATATCACTTTATGACCTTACATGTTATCAGTCTTGGGCCCATTGTTGTTGTTTATAATATACAGTGGACCCCCGCTTAACGATCACCTCCAAATGCGACCAATTATGTAAGTTTATTTATGTAAGTGCGTGTGTACGTGTATGTTTGGGGGTCTGAAATGGACTAATCTACTTCACAATATTCCTTATGGGAAAAAATTCGGTCAGTAATGGCACCTGAACATACTACTGAAATGAAAAAAGTTCGTTAACCGGGGGTCCACTGTATATCAAAGATCTTGATGAGGGAATTACAAGTGATATGAGCAAATTCGCCAATGACACAAAGATAGGTAGGATAATTGATTCAAACGTAGATATTGGGGAACTTCTGGAGAATTCAGACAAACTCAATACCTGGTCAGAAAAGTGGCAGATGCAGTTCAGTGTAGATAAATGCAAGGTTCTGAAGCTTGGGAGTGTCCATAACCCTTGCACTTAAAAGTTAAATAATGTAGAGCTTAGCCATACAGATTGCGAAAAGGACTTGGAGCGTTATTGGGTACGGGAGGATATTCTTGGGAAGCTTTGAGTAGGGGTCGTTTTGATAAGGACCTGCCTTGTATGGGCCAGTAGGCCTTCTGCAGTGTTCCTCCATTTTTATGTTCCCCTCTTCCTCCCATCAGCCAGAGTGGGCATCTTCAGTGCTTTCAGTTTCTCATCCTAGAACTCATTTTCAAACTGGTTACCATTTTGTAGCCCTATTTTTGAACCTTTTCTGATTTATTCCATGCATATTCTAATTTTGGCCTAGGGTACCATATGTCATAAACAGATTGTAATAATGGTGGTAGAATTACCGACAATATGTAAAGTAAAAGGACACAAGTGCAACTAATGTGACATTTTATTGTGGCAACGTTTTGCTCTCCAGGAGCTTTGTCAATGGCTTTGGTAACGGCTTGACAAAGCTCCTGGAGAGCGAAACGTTGCCACAATAAAATGTCACATTAGTTGCACTTGTGTCCTTTTACTTTACATGTCATAAACAGCTGTTTTAGCATTTCTCCCTTCATATATTAAAGAACTATTTTATTCTTCACTAGCATAGCATAGGAGTTTCTCAAAATTCGTTGATATCTGCTGGTGTCTTGAGTTTTTGTTAATAAAATACTCTTAGGTCCCTTTCTCTGTTTTACACTTTCAGTATTTTGCCAGTCTTCATTCTTCATTGTGGTTTGATTTCACTTCCATTTCTGTTATATACCATTTTCTTTCTTTCTTCTTCTTTCAACACACCGGCTATATCCCACCGAGGCGGCGTGGCCCAAAAGGAAAAACGAAAGTTTCTCCTTTTACAGTTAGAAATATATACAGGAAAAGAGGTTACTAGCCCCTTGCTCCCGGCATTTTAGTTGCCTCTTACAACACGCATGGCTTACGGAGGAAGAATTCTGTTCCACTTCCCCATGGAGACGGCAGACTTGTTGAAAAAAAAAATAAAAAAAAGAACTAGAAAGAAACTAGAAGAAAACCCAGAGGGGTGTGTATATATGTGCTTGTACATGTATGTGTAGTTTGACCTAAGTGTAAGCAGAAGTAGCAAGACATACCTGAAATCTTGCATGTTCATGAGACAGAAAAAAGGACACCAGCAATCCTACCATCATGTAAAACAATTACAGGCTTTCGTTTTACACTCACTTGGCAGGACGGTAGTACCTCCCTGGGTGGTTGCTGTCTACCAACCTACTTCCTATGTTATATACCATTTATCTACGTTAAATTATCCTCTATCCATCACTCCATTTACCTCATTAATACACAGTGCAATGAGGTCACCACCAGCATCCTTAGGGAATCCTGAGAAGTCTCACTATGAGATGCTAGGGCCAGCATAACTTTTTTCTTACTGAAATGCCTAACAGGGTAGGGTATTACAGAGCTTTCGACATTAAAAACTGCCTGGCCTCCATCTGGCATACTTAATGACTAGCACTCTAGAAGAATTTCTTAACTGAAAGCTGATTTGTTTGTTAGTGTTTTTTTTTTTTTTCAAAAATTTTTCAATACTTATCAATTAAACTGGCCTATAGTTTAAAGGGAGTTCGCTTTCAGCTTTCTTTTAAATGTTGGCAGAAAGTGTGCCATCTTCCATTTGTCTGCCAATTTTCCTTCTTAAGAAAAAATAAAAAAAATTTCCAAAGTGGGCTGCTCAGTTCTTCTGAACATTCTTTTAAATCCATGGTGCTGTCTCATCTGCTCTTGTGTTTTTTTTTTTTTTTCAACATCCAGTAATAATTTCTTCAATATTTCACTTCTTTTGGTATCCTATAACTCAGTTATTTATTCAGGGTGTTTATTCTACTATGTATAAAATATCTACCCTTGTAAACACCGAAACTTGCTATTTAGCATTTCGGACATTTCCTCCACTTCAGTGATTGTTGCCATCTCTAATTCTTTACATTTTGTCTTCAATATGTAGTTTCCTCTTTACAAACTTGAAAAATATTGATTCTGTTTATTACAGTAGACCGTCATTTAGCACAAGTTTATTTGGCACAATTTGGGTATAGCACGATTGAAGAATTGTGGCACAATTTTATGTAACACGTAGTATGATGAATTTAACACGGTTCAGTTTGCGGGAAGGAAAAAAAACTTCCCCTTTCCTCAAGCAGCCGCCTTGTTGTGGTTCAGCAGGGGAGACCTCCCGCCGTCTCCAAGCCACCCTCCCACCACCAACCCACCATCCTACCATTTGTACTTCATGTGTGTCCAGTCCAACTTCTCTGCTACGAGCTTGTGATTGTGAATTGTGTTTTGATCTTTTAATTGCTTTATCTTGTATCTGCCAAGCAATCGTGACACCCAGAAGGCATACCAGTGTTGCTCAAAGTGGCAAGAAAAGGTGTAAGCATTTAATTAAGTCTTAGAATTAATGAAGGAAACAAAGATATTAGACAAGACATCCTGTTGCCATAATGAAGTGTTACTTTGTACACATAAAAAGAGATAAACATAAGTTTGTGTGACTGACTGACTTACTGAGTGACTGACTGACTTACTGAATGACTGACTTACTTACCGAATGATTTGACTGCCTGACTTACTAAATGACTTGACTGACTTACTGAATGACTTGACTGACTGAATGACTTGACTGACTGAATGACTTGACTGACTGAATGACTTCAACTTCAACAACTATCAACTTCAGTACCAGAACCTCTACCATCCACCTCAGCCCAGTAGGGCCACAACATAACTCTCCACTCTCTTCACAATCATCCACAAACACCAGCACCCACAATTTAAGGTAAGAAATATTGTTATTTCTGTTACATTTGTAGTCTTAAGCAGTAAAAACAACATAATACATCTTAACAATTAACTACAATTACATATTCACTTTTATTTTTGTAAGATGTGGAGGCCTAAAAAAAATTGTTTGGCTTTTTTTTTTGAGCTCTCAGGAACATAACCCTATTTTTCCCATAAGTTCTTCAGTTCATCTAACACGGTTTTACCTAACATGGTGTTTTCTTTCCTCTTTACCTCTGTAGTGTATTTAATTTCTGGCTTGCTTGTATCTCTTGTATGTCTTTGGGTTGGCCCTCTTCCTGTGTTGTTTCCAAGGTCTTTCATTATTTTTCATATCTCTCCAACACCTTGCATTGAGTTGGTCTTTAATATTTCTTCATTTACTTTATGGAGTAAATTGCTTAACCCTTTCAGGGTCCAGACCCTTTTTCTGAAAATTGCTCTCAGGGTCCAAGAATTTAAAAAAAAAAAAAAAACTTATGAAATGACAGAGAATCTTTTCCCAAAGGTAATGAAACCAAAAGTACAAAATTTGATTGAATACTCTCGCAAAGTTAGCGGTCTCGGTGATATTTACGCATCGACAATTTTGCCCACTTTTGTGTCCTATGTTAGGCCACTTACATTGTTCCAGTCCACCAAATTCTTATCTATTTCACAAGTATGCCTTCCATTCTGTTGATTGAGTACAAGAAACTGCCCATTTAATTATTTTGACTACCTAGTAAAGGGATCAGAAATTGATAATTTGGCCAATTTCACACGAAATAAAAAAAATTGCCAGTTTAAAAATGGAGTACAGAGTAAGCACTGTAGACATTCCTTGAATTGAAACATTCCTCTGTTTATAATTATGTCCCCAGGCTTCATATTTTTAATTTTTATTTATACGAAAAAATAGAAGATTTACTGTTATGCAGACTACTGCATTATTGTAATAATTGTATAAATAATGTTAGTGCATTTGTGAAGATGTATTAGACCAACCAGTTGGACATGTATTGGACGAGTGATGTAATTTGTGTCCTCTGGAATAATGGCAAAAGTCGAACATTTCCACTACTTTGAGCTCAATTTCAAGATACTTTTAGCCTTGAAACCAATCAAAATCGTCTCTGTTTCTGTAAAATATCTTCCATTCTGTGAAATGATACCAAGAAACTGAGAATACAACCATAAAAACCAACTGAAAACACACTGCAAAGTTGCTAATTTAAACCAAAACCACTTGCATTTTTTCCCATTATGCACTGTGTGGGCAGGATTTTTTTATATTTTGCACACTTTATAGACATTCTCGCATATCTAGGCCCATAGGTACCACTCACAGCTTATCTGAGTGAGCTGAACTCATCACTTAGTTCTCTGGCACTGATCATGAGCTCAAAGCCGTAGAGCTATGGCATGGACCTCTAAAAGGTTAATGCCAATTTCATAAATATTGCAGAACTTGTTGTATCCATCATTTATATCTGTCTCTTGTAATATTGTATACTATTCAGTTTATTACTAATATTGCTTTAACCCCTTGACTGTCGCAACCCCCAATCCTGAAGTGTCTCCTGGTGTCGCAAAATTTCAAAAAAAGAAAAAAAAATATTTTTTCTTATGAAATGGTAGAGAATCTTTTCCCGATTGTAATGACACCAAAAACATGAAATTTGATGGAAAACTGATGGAATTACACTCGCGAAGTTAGCGACCTCGGCGATATTTACAAACCGGCGATTTTGCCCACTTTGACCCATATTTTCGGCTAAATTCCATTGTTCCAGTCGACCAAACTCATAGCTACTTCTTTAGAACTCCATTTTTTCTATCAATTGAGTACAAGAAACTGCCCATTTACCGATTTCAACTACCCAATAACGTGGTCAGAAATTTGCAATTTGGCCAATTTCACGAAAATTAAAAAATATGACAATTTCAAAATACGGTCCAGAATGAACAATGCAGACATTCCTGGCTCTAAAATAACATTTTCTTTGTTCATCAGTCACATCTCCAAGCCCCTCTGATATTACTCTTGCTTTCTATTTTTGAATTTTTATTCAAACAAAAAATAGAAGATTTACTGTTATGCAGACTACTGCAATACTGTAATAATTGTATAAATAACATCAACCCATTCATGACTTCATATTAGAATGGCTAGTTGGACATTTATTGGATAATGACATCGTTTGTTTACTTTCGAACATCGGCAAAAATCAAACATTTCCCATATTTTGAGCTCCATTTCCAGGTTCTTTTTATAGTAAAATCAGTCAAAATCACCTTTATTTCTATAATATGTTTTCCATTCTATCAAATGAGACTAAGAAACCGAGAATACAACCATAAATACTACACGAAAATAGACCACAAAGTCGGCATTTTAATTAAAAAACATAACATAAGAAAGGAGGACCACTGCAGCAGGCCCATACTCGGCAGGTCCTTTACAATCCATCCCACTAACAAAACATTTGCCCAACCCAATTTTCAATGCTACCCAAGAAATAAGGTCTGATAACTCAGTCCACTCATTTGCAGGTCCCAATCAAATCCAACCCCTCCCACTCATATATTTATCCAACCTAAATTTGTAGGCAGGAGAGGTGCAGCAGTCGTAGGTGGTGTCACATTTGTCCAATGTGGAAGTAGGTCGTGCCCAAGGGTTAGGGAAGCGAAGAATTCCCAAGTGTTAAGATCCCAAGAAGTTGCAGTGTCTGACAGGATTGTAGATGAATGGTTCAGAGAACCGACATGTTAAATTAGACACATGTGCAACTCTTGGGTATCTTTATTGAGGAAACGTTTTGCCACACAGTGGCTTCATCAGTCCGTACAAAGGAGAAACTTGAACAGGGGGAGAATGAGGTAATCAATCCCTCAACCTTGAGTCGATGTGGTCAGTCCATCGAGTCGGAGTGACCGGTCGGAGTTTTTTTTTTCTCATTATGCACTGCATGCTCCAAGATTTTTTTTATATGGTGCACACTGACCACACAGACCCATTCTCTCACATGTGGGCCTACCAGCTTTCTCCTGCTTGATTTGAAACCGCTAGAATTTATGAGTATATATACGTCAAACACGGTACCTCGTAAGACGTATATTTACAATGTCGACAGTCAAAGGGTTAAAGCAGTTGTTCCTGTTTGTGTTTCTTTTTCCTCTCCTGGGTTATATTTAATAGCATATGTTAACTCCAGTGAAACATGATCACTTTTTTCAAGTGGGTTACGATAACTTGCTGAATATTTCTTCCAGTGTTCAAGTAAATACCAGGTTGGGTACTGACAGTGTGTTACATTCTCTTATTTATATGCTGTTGCATAAAAAACCCAGTCATTATGTTAGGTAGTGATCTCTGTGGCATCCATTGCTGTTAGTTTCACGTGTGGACACATTGTCCTCGTGTAATTTGTGGTTTTAGATTAAACTTTGGTGATAACTAGGGTCAGAAAGTTTTCTAAAATACGAGTAAGTGGAATTTTTTTACAATAGTCAGCTCTTGCAAAAAGTGTTTATATAATGTGATTTTTTGCAAATGCAATTGACAAATTGATTTTGCAAAAATTGAATAGCACGTACTGTGAAGACTTTTCACATTCTTAAATTTTGGATGCATTTTTTCAATCACACTTCAAAAAAAGAAATGCACTATATAGAGGGCCTTTTTAAGAGAGCTTATTGTAGTTTTAAAGTTTGCATTTGTTAATCTGATATAACTTATTTTTGCAGGTTCACTGGTTCGTCCCAAGGTGGTACGCTCGGTCCACTACTGTCCCACCACCAAGAAGACATTAGAACGACGCTACACAGACATGACATCATATGAACCATACCCATCGTCGGCGCTGTACCCGACTAAAGATGAAGATGGTGGGCTCAGCAAAGTTATTCATGCACCATTGCTGTAGTTATAAGTTGCTTGTGCTGTAACTCAGAACATCAGACTTTTACAAGCTTGTGTCTGAGTCTGATACATGTACATTAGAGACAGATTGACAGTTTCTGGTACCATAGGAACTGTTTCCCAACTAATAAACATTCACTTGCCTCAAAGCACTATGCATAAACACACAACACATCCTTGCCTAGTACCAACTTGTACTATTTTTTTTTTTTTTTACACAGGGTTTGACAAGGTTAGGTTCAAGATCCCTAGCTTTATTGACAAGCTATTTACAGGTTAAAGATTCCTAACTTTATTGACAATCTATGGGGAAATGTTCTCTACTCTTTTATACTAATCACTTACCTTTCTACCTATTGTCACATTGTGTTGTATTGCTCCATGATGCAGCCTGTCAAGTGTCTTTTGCAACTTGACTGCAACGATTGGCTCGTGTCTTATCCAAGTACTGTTCACTTAGGTGCATCATTGCAACCACAAAATCATACATGCATTTGTTTTACTAAATGCACTGTGTTCTGCAGTATGCTTAAAATCACTGTTTTTTGCCTGTGTTTTAGAAGATGGAAACATCTTTTTGGGAGAGAAGAGAGGAATTTTATAGGTGCAAGTCATTGTCTGAACCACTATTCTCATATTAAAGTTGCCCCCCCCCCCCAAAAAAACAAAATTGCGAAGAGGAACCTAAAAACGTTTTGCCTGTGGATGGGTTTTCCAGGAGAAGTCCCTCTATGCAATTGTGAATTTTTAGCCACTTATTGACATTGTGCCATTTGTTTCCATATTAACCCTTTGACTGTCGCAACCCCAAATCCTGGTGTCGAAGAATATTAAAAAAAAAAAAATTTTTTTTTCTTATGAAAATGTTAAGAATTTTCTAATTGTTTTAAGCCCCCCCAAAAGTTTTTGCGATCAGTAATTACAAAGATATAGAAGAGTAAAGTTGGCAGAAAATGAGCCGCATACAGTAACAGCGGCGAATGCCACTCACTCGGTAAACTTTGGTTTACTTGCATTGGAAGGTTTTTTTTTTTTTTTTTTCACTATTTTATTTTTTCCACATAACTTACATGGCCTGCAAGACCAAAGTAAGGTGCAATGTACATATATACACTCGTTGTATACAACACAATAAGCGCACAAACATAATTATCAATATATTGTTTACAAAACTTGTTTACACAAACAATACAAAAAATTTATTACTATTGTTCTATAATATATATACAAATGTACAGTCACTAGACGTATTCCTAGAAGTTCTGCAGCTTGTGGAACTCTTTGAAACATGGTTTCATACACAGTGGTGTTTTACACTCCTCACACATAAAACTAGTGCCTGTGTTTTTGTGGGCATTTTTTTTTTTTTTTGTATGTGCACAGACAAAATGCCTTGTCTGAGCAGTTTTCTTCCAAGTAGTGGCAGGCAGTTGTGTTAAGTAGTGGCAGGCAGTTGTGTTAAGTAGCTATCCTAGGTAAATGTGCTGAGTCAGGGTCCCACAGCTGTCAAAATAACATTGTCTCATTACTCACTCCCCCTACTGCCTGTCAATACGATGGGGTTGGATGCTCGCTTCCCCTCCATCCTCCTAGTAATTATCTTCCTTTCTACTACTTCCTTCTCCTTCCTTTCTTTCTTTCTTCTGGTATCCTGGGCATTGCTTTCTGTCACAAACTCCTCAAAACCATGAAACTGATCTTCACTGGTACTTCCATCTGTGTTAGAGCATCACTTGTGAAGAGAAGAGTCCCAGATTCGCCCGGGAGTCACATATTTCTTACCGCTAGGCATGCTGAAAAGACTACTGAAATGGCATTCCCACAATGCACCACTGGCTCCTCGATTTTTTTTATGTGGTGCACACTGACCATGGAGACCCATTCTCTTACATATGGGCCTACCAGCTTTCTCTTGCTTGATTTGAAGCCGTTAGAATTTTGGTGTATTAATAAGTCAAAGATGGTGGCTCGTAAGACGTATATATATGACCGAAACAGTCAAAGGGTTAAAAGTGGCCAAAAAAAAAAAAAAAAAAAAAAGATGGGACTGTGAAATTTAATTGGCAAAGGAATTGGACAAATCTAAATTGTTGTTTCCAAGCATGAGTCATTTAGTGCAAAGCATAGTGGAGGCTCGATCCTCTGTTTGACAATTACAACCCAGTTTGTGATTAGTCAGACTGTTCTTGAAGAATGCATGATGAAGCTTAGTGAGTGGCTTGCTAGTCTGCTCAGTGTATCACTACAAACACTTGCATTACTTGATGCTGTACTTGTAAGATGTCTAACATGATTCCTATATACAAAACTTGAGAGACATCTCTTATCAAATCACTACCCATTCAGCCTGATCTCAGTGGGGGGAAAATTTAGAATCTAAGTTATTAGATATAATTAGAAGCCACCTTAATGAGCATAATTTCATTAAAGACTCGACTACAGATAAAACATTACCAAATTTTTTGCCAATATGCTGTTTTATGCTGATACTGATACCATCAGAATTAGCCAATACCTACTGATACCAACATTTTGGTACAGCCATTTTCTGAACATGGGTAATATTCCTTATTTGTTATGAGTTTTGTAGTTATTCCCTGTCATTTGTATTTACACGTGTGAGTATATTTGAGTTGATATAATGTATGATATTTGCAGGTAATTTACTAGAGACAGAATATGGCCTGTGTATTTACAAGGATCACCAGACTATAACCATCCAGGAGATGCCAGAGAAGGCTCCGGCAGGCCAGCTGCCACGTTCTGTTGATATTGTCTTGGATAATGACTTGGTTGACAAGTGTAAACCTGGAGATAGAGTTCAGGTAAATGTTACAAACCTTCATACATTTATTTCAGTCTTTAGAAAAACTAAATAAAGTTGCTTTTCTGCAAGGCACTTGAAGGCTGTCAGGGAGATGCTGGAGGGAACTTTACAAAGTGAGAATTTATTGAGAGATGGTTATGTATTTTAGTAGCACTGTTTGGTGTCAGTGCAACCTGGTCATGGACCAGGCCATGGGGTGTTGACTAACGAAATATCCTCCAGGTATTAGCCTCGCTAATACCGTTTTTTCTGTATTTCTCGGGAATTTTGAAGTATGGCGTGCACAGTCTCGTGTAAAGTCACTGTTAAAGTAAGTCACTTTTCCCTCTTCACTACAAGTTGCAATATAATCACCAAAGGGAGTGTTAAGTTTCTGCCTCTTGTACTGGTGGGTATATGCAGTGTACACAGACCTTGCCAGGTAGTGTTCCACTTTGGATACAGAGTCTACCATTGTAAGTTACTTTTCATCACAGTTGAAGAAAAAAGTGCCAGTTTTAATAAATATGTGCCTCTGCTCTTAAGTTCTCAAATTTTACCACTTAAATCTTTTTTAGTGACAGTCCGTACTGCTGTGGAATGGATTTTCTTGAATGAAAATTTGTGCCACAGGAATTGTATTAAATGCAGTCAGGTGCAACAATATCTTCGAAAAAAAAAATATTCTTAGTGTTTCACTTCCAAGAACCAGTCATCACAGCACTACCTTGTGTTCTTAATAAACGCATCGGTTCTCGCTGATTCTCTCGTGAGTTCATTTTCAAATTCAAATTATTCCAAATTATTACATTGTATTAAAGAAGCAGTTACTCTCTAACTGCTTCTTTAACACAGTTAAGGTTTGAACAACTATTTTCTTTGAGGTTCCAGGCTGAGGTTATGCAGACGGTAACTCAACACTGCCACCAGCCTTGAAACGCTGCATCCAGTCCCTCACTGAATGGTCACACACACAAAGATTCTCCACTATTTCTTTTGTCTGGTGCCCAGCTTTGTGAGGCCCTATGATATGAGCTATAGTTTCAGGTGTTAACCTTTAAACTGTCCAAACGTAGATCTACGTTTTTTCAACATTTGAAAGTATGTAAAAAAAGTAGATCTTTTTTTTTACATTTGAAAACATGTAAAAAACGTAGATCTACTTTTGGAGCACTACACATGTGAACGTAGATCTATGTTGGACAGTTTAAGGGTTAAAGACTTCTTTTTACCCATAATCAAACGTGTACAGCCCCAAAACAAAATGGAACACCGAACAAAAGATGGGGCGGATGAGAGAACAGTGCAATGCTTCCTCTCACCACGGCAGCCACGTGAGCAGTGAGAAGTCACTGTGAAGTGTGGCGGCAGGCCGAGATGTCATGATTATGGCTGCTATTCAGCAGAATGCACTGATGAAAAAAGACCCCCCTGTATGGTAGGCCTTTGATTTTCGCCATGGCATTATGCCGGGGCGCTCACTCGGCATAATGTCGTGACGAGCAATGTAGATACACGTATAGATAAATATAATATAGATATAGATACAGATAAATATCGATACTTGAGTTCTGGAGATGGGAAGTACAGTGTCTGCACTCTGTTGCAGTTTTATAACTGTAGTGTAAAGCATCCCTCTAGCAACAGTGATGGAGTGAATGATGATGAAACTTTTTCTTTTTCGGGCCACCCTGCCTTGTTGGGAATCAGCCGATGTGTTAATAAAAAAAATAATATAGATATACAGATACAGATTAAGATGCAGATAGATTAAGATGCAGATAGATAAAGATGCAGATATAAAGATACAGTGGACCCCCGGTTCGCGATACTAATCCGTTCCTGAGAGCTCATCGTAAACCAAAAATATCGGAAAGCGAATCAATTTTCCCCATAAGAAATAATGGAAATCAAATTAATTGTGCAAGACACCCAAAAGTATGAAAAAAAAAAACTTTCACAACATGAAATATTAAGTTTAATGCAATAGAATAGTAATTACAATAACAACAATAACAATAAATAACAATAAATAATGAAAGAATAATTGACCCTTACCTTTAATGAAGATCTGGTGATGATTGATGGGATGGGAGGAGGGGAGAGTGTAGATGGTGTTAGCATTTAGAAGGGGAATCCCCCTCCATTAGGACTTGAGATAGCAAGTCCTTTTCTGGGGTTACTTCCCTTCTTTTAATGCCACTAGGACCAGCTTGAGAGTCACTGGACTTCTGTCGCACAACATAACTGGCAGCCTCACCATGCCTAATCACATTATGTATACCACTACGATTCTTAAATCTTTCAAACCAATCTTTGCTGGCCTTAAATTCACTCGCATCACCACTAGTTGCAGGCAGTTTTTTTCACCAAATCGTCATGCAACTGCCTAGCCTTTTCACAAATGATTGCTTGAAAGATGCTGTCTCCTGCTATCTGTTTTTCATTTATCCACACCAATAACAGTCTCTCAACATTTTCTAACACTTGGGGTCACTGTTTCATAATCACAGTTGCACCTTTTTCAAGAACAGCTTCCTTGATTGCTGTTTTCTTGCTCACTATAGTAGAGATGGTTGATTGGGGTTTACTATACAACCTGACCAGCTCCGACACACGCACTCCACTTCGTACTTTGCAATTATCTCTTTCTTCATTTCAACAGTCATTAGCACCCTTGGTCTCGAAGGGTTGGCACTGGGAGCATTCTTGGGGCCCATGTTGACTTATTTTGCAAAAACAGGCACCAAAAACAGTGATAATATGGATAATATGGAATGTACCGAATGTATCCTTAGATGCGCGCACACTGGCTGACTTGTAAACACTGGCACACATGGGGCAGTTCAGGCCACACATAGACACGTCTCATACGAACCACATCGCATACCGGGTTTTGTATCAGGAAGTGAGGCAAATTTTCTGCGATATAATGCATCGGTTACCGGATTTATCGGATACCGATAGCATCGCGAACCGGGGGTCCACTGTACAGATATATAGATACAGATAGATATATAGATACAGATAGATATATAGATACAGATAGATATATACTTAGGTCACACTAAACATACATGTACACATTTATTTATACACACTCGTTGAGTTTTCTTTGATTTTATCTTAGTTCTTGTTCTAATTACTTTTCATTTTATATCCATGTGGAAGTGGAATAAGAATCTTTCCTCCGTAAGCCATGCGTGTTGTAAGTCAACTAAAATGCCAGGAACAATGGGCTAGTAACCCTTTTTCCTGTAAAAATTACTAAAAAGAATAATAAGAAGAAAATTGTCAAAGTGGGAAGTTTGAATGTGCTTGGATGTTGTGTGAATGATAAGAAAGATGATTGTGGATGTTATGAATGAGAAGAAGCTGGATATCCTAGCTTTAAGTGAAACAAAACTGAAGGGGGTGGGTGAGTTTCAGTGGAGAGGAATAAATGGGATAAGGTCAGGGGTTTCTAATAGAGTTAGAGCTAAAGAAGGAGTAGCAATAATGTTGAAGGATAAGCTATGGCAGGAAAAGAGGGACTATGAATGTATTCAAGGATTATGTGGAGTAAAATATAGGTTGGATGTGACAAGTGGGTTATAGTAAGCATTTATGCACCTGGGGAAGAGAGAAGTATAGAGGAGAGAGAGAGATTTTGGGAAATGTTGAGTAATTGCATGGGGAGTTTTGAACCAAGTGTGAGAGTACTTGTGGTTGGGGATTTTATTGCTAAAGTGGGAAAAAATGTTGTGGAGGGAGTAGTAGGTAAATTTGGGGTGCCAGGGGTAAATGAAAATGGGGAGCCTTTAATTGAGCTATGTGTAGAAAGAGGTTTGGTAATAAGTAATACATATTTTATGAAAAAGAGGATAAATAAATATACAAGTTATGATGTAGCACGTAATGAAAGTAGTTTGTTAGATTATGTCTTGGTGGATAAAAGGTTGATGGGTAGGCTCCAGGATGTACACGTTTATAGAGGGGCAACTGATATATCGGATCATTATCTAGTTGTAGCTACAGTTAGAGTAAGAGGTAGATGAGAAAAGAGGAAGGTGGCAACAACAAGAAAGAGGGAGGTGAAAGTGTATAAACTAAGGGAGGGGGAAGTTCAGGTGAAATATAAGCAACTATTGGCAGAAAGGTGGGCTAGTGCAAAGATGAGTAGTGGGGGGTTGAAGAGGGTTGGAATTGTTTTAAAAATGCAGTATTAGAATGTGGGGCAGAAGTTTGTGGTTATAGGAGGGTGGGGGCAGGAGGAAAGAGGAGTGATTGGTGGAATGATGAAGTAAAGGGTGTGATAAAAGAGAAAAAGGTAGCTTACGAGAGGTATTTACAAAGCATAAGTGTTATAAGAAGAGTAGAGTATATGGAGAGTAAAAGAAAGGTGAAGAGAGTGGTGAGAGTGCAAAAGGAGAGCGGATGATACAGTGGGAGAGGTACTGTTAAGGAATTTTAATGAAAATAAGAAAAAATTTTGGAGTGAGTTAAACAAGTTAAGAAAGCCTAGGGAACAAATGGATTTATCAGTTAAAAACAGAGAAGGGGAGTTAGTGGATGGGGAGATGGAGGTTTTCTGTAGATGGCGAGAATATTTTGAAGAATTTTTAAATGTCGACGAAGAAAGGGAGGCGGTAATTTCGTGCACTGGCCAGGGAGGTCTATCATCTTTTAGGAGTGAAGAAGAGCAGGATGTGAGTGTGGGGGAGGTGTGTGAGGCATTACGTAGAATGAAAGGGGGTAAAGCAGCTGGAACTGATGGGATCATGGCAGAAATGTTAAAAGCAGGGGGGGGGGGACATAGTGTTGGAGTGGTTGGTATTTTTGTTTAATAAATGTATGAAAGAGGGGAAGGTACCTAGGGATTGGCGGAGAGCGTGTATAGTATAAGTTTACTGAGTATACCAGGAAAAGTGTACAGTAGGGTTATTATTGAAAGAATTAGAGGTAAGACAGAATGTAGAATTGCGGATGAACAAGGAGGTTTTAGAGTGGGTAGGGAATGTGTAGATCAAGTGTTTACATTGAAGCATATATGTGAACAGTATTTAGATAAAGGTAGGGAAGTTTTTATTGCATTTATGGATTTAGAAAAGGCATATGATAGTGGATAGGGGAGCAATGTGGCAGATGTTGCAAGTATATGGAATTGGTGGTAAGTTACTAAATGCTGTAAAGAGTTTTTATGAGGATAGTGAGGCTCAGGTTAGGGTGTGTAGAAGAGAGGGAGACTACTTCCTGGTAAAAGTAGGTCTTAGACAGGGATGTGTAATGTCACCATGGTTGTTTAATATATTTATAGATGGGGTGTTCGGGAGAGGGGTGGGATTAAATTATGGGGAATTAAATACAAAATGGGAATTCACAGTTACTTTTTGCTGATGATACTGTGCTTATGGGAGATTCTAAAGAAAAATTGCAAAGGTTAGTGGATGAGTTTGAGAATGTGTGTAAAGGTAGAAAGTTGAAAGTGAACATAGAAAAGAGTAAGGTGATGAGAGTATCAAATGATTTAGATAAAGAAAAATTGGATATCAAATTGGGGAGGAGGAGTATGGAAGAAGTGAATGTTTTCAGATATTTGGGAGTTGACGTGTCAGCGGATGGATTTATGAAGGATGAGGTTAATCATAGAATTGATGAAGGAAAAAAGGTGAGTGGTGCATTGAGGTATATGTGGAGGCAAAAAATGTTATCTATGGAGGCAAAGAAGGGAATGTATGAAAGTATAGTAGTACCAACACTCTTATATGGGTATGAAGCTTGGGTTGTAAATGCTGCAGCGAGGAGCCGGTTGGAGGCAGTGGAGATGTCCTGTCTAAGGGCAATGTGTGGTGTAAATATTATGCAGAAAATTTGGAGTGTTGAAATTAGGAGGTGTGGAGTTAATAAAAGTATTAGTCAGAGGGCTGAAGAGGGTTTGTTGAGGTGGTTTGATCATTTAGAGAGAATGGATCAAAGTAGAATGACATGGAGAGCGTATAAATCTGTAGGGGAAGGAAGGCGGGGTAAGGGTCATCCTCAAAAAAGTTGGAGGGAGGGGGTAAAGGTGGTGGTGTGGGCGAGGGGTTTGGACTTCCAGCAAGCGTGTGTGAGCGTGTTAGATAGGAGTGAATGGAGACAAGTTGTGTTTGGGACCTGACGATCTGTTGGAGTGTGAGCAGGGTAATATTTAGTGAAGGGATTCAGGGAAACCGGTTATTTTATATAGCCGGACTTGAGTCCTGGAAATGGGAAGTACAATGCCTGCACTCTAAAGGAGGGGTTTGGGATATTGGCAGTTTGGAGGGATATGTTGTGTATTTTTATACGTATATACTTCTAAACTGTTGTGTTCTGGGCACCTCTGCAAAAACAGTGATTGTGTGAGTGAGGTGAAAGTGTTGAATGATGATGAAAGTATTTTCTTTTTGGGGATTTTCTTTCTCTTGGGTCACCCTGCCTCGGTGGGAGACGGCCGACTTGTTGAAAGAAAAAAAAAAAGATATATAGATACAGATAGATATATAGATACAGATAGATATATAGATACAGATAGATATATAGATACAGATAGATATATAGATACAGATAGATATTTAGATACAGATATAGATATATAGATACAGATATAGATACTGATATAGATATATAGAAAGATATAGTGAGATATTTCCTTTATTTTTATTGCAATATACAGTACACTACTGTATAAACATTTAAAAATATACCAGAAATGTTATAATACACACAAACCCACTACCATTTTAGTATGCTCCTCACTTAGTGATGAATTTGTTTACCAGCGTGGTTTTAGGTATTGAACTCCATCATTAAGTGAGGAGAGGCTGTATTTTTTTATGATTTTATTCTCGGTTTCTTGGTATCTTTTGGTAGAATGAAAGATAAATTATGAAAGTTGATTTTTGATTGGTTCCAGGACTGGAAGTAACTTGAAATTGAGCTCAAAGTAGTGGAAATATTCAATTTTGTCAGTATTCCAGGACACTAATCACGTCGCTCTCTAATGTGTCCAGCTGGCTGGTCTAATACACGTTCACGAATGTGCTGACATTGTATATACAATTATTGCAGTAATGTAGTGGTCTGCTTAACAGTAAATCTTATGTTTTGTGTGAAAAAAAAAATGGAAAGCAAGTGTAACATAGGAGATGCCTGGAGGTGTTACTAATGAACAGAGGAAATGTTTTAGTGCCAGGAACGTCTACATTATTTATTCTGGACCCTACTTTTAAATGGGCATTTTTTAAATTTTTTGTGAAATTGACAAAATTACTGAATTCTGATCACATTGGGGAGTTGAAATAGTTAAATGGGCAATTTCTTGTGCTCATTTGATAGAATGGAAGGCATACTAGCAAAATAGCTAAGAGTTTGGTCAACTGGGAGAATGGAATTGGCCTAAAATAGGACTTGGTGGGCAAAATTGTTGGTGTGTACATATTGCCAAGACTGCTAACTTTGCACCATCGTAATCTTGTAAATTTTCCATCAGATTTTGTACTTTGGTGTCACTACTTCTGGACAAAGATTCTCTACGGTTTCATGAGTTTTTTTTTTTACGCTGAGAGCAAATTTCAGATTGGGGTCAGGACCCTGAAACTGTTAATATACAGGTATGCACCATTGTTCCAGCATCCTTGGTTCCTAAACCTTGCCAACAGAGGTTATGTAATAATTCAACACGGCACCTCTGACCCAGTAATTATACACTTTCCATTTCTTTAAAGCATCATGGTTATTAATTACTGTAATTAGAAGGCACTCTAAATAAGGGTTGGGGATATTTGCTGTTTGGGGGATCGTCTAAACTGTCCTATCTGCACGCCTCAGGCAAGACAGTGATAGTGTGAATGGTGAAAGTGTTTCTTTTTTGGGTCACCCTTCCTCAGTGGGAGACAGCCACTTCTGTCACTTCCAAAGTGGCAAATTTCAGAATTTTATTGAAACTGTATTTAAATATTTCATTCAAGTGAAGTTGTTTTATGTGCTATGTTCTTTCCCTCTATAATTTTTCATGCATCAAATAAATATTTATTATCATATGTTCTGTAATGAAGTAGTTTTAGTCCTTTGATGAATTCTACTGACAAATTGATTATTTTGTCATTAGTAAGTCTCTAGTTACACCACTGGTACTTACATCTTTCTTAGAAGCCATAACTAGAGTTTACCTGGAGTTTACCTGGAGAGAGTTCCGGGGGTCAACGCCCCCGCGGCCCAGTCTGTGACCAGGCCTCCTGGTGGATCAGAGCCTGATCAACCAGGCTGCTACTGCTGGCTGCACGCAATCCAACGTATGAGCTACAGCTCGGCTGGTCAGGTACCGACTTTAGGAGCTTGTCCAGTGCCAGCTTGAAGACTGTCAGAGGTCTATTGGTAATCCCCCTTATGTACGCTGGGAGGCAGTTGAACAGTCTCGGGCCCCTGACACTTACTGTATTGTCTCTTAACGTGCTAGTGACACCCCTGCTTTTCATTGGGGGGACGTTGCATCATCTGCCAAGTCTTTTGCTTTCGTTGTGAGTGATTTTTGCGTGCAGGTTCGGTACTAGTCCCTTTAGGATTTTCCAGGTGTATATAATCATGTATCTCTCCTGCCTGCATTCCAGGGAATACAGGTTTAGGAACTTTAAGCGCTTCCAGTAATTGAGGTGTTTTATCTCCGTTATGCGCGCCGTGAAGGTTCTCTCTACATTTTCTAGGTCAGCAACTTCACCTGCCTTGAAAGGTGCTGTTAGTGTGCAGCAATATTCCAGCCTAGATAGAACAAGTGACCTGAAGAGTGTCATCATGGTCTTGGCATCCCTAGTTTTGAAGGTTCTCATTATCCATCCTGTCATTTTTGTAGCAGCTGCGATTGATGTAATGTTATGGTCCTTGAATTGAGATCCTCCGACATGACCACTCCCAGGTCTTTGACGTTGGTGTTTCACTCTATTTTGTGGCCGGAATTTGTTTTGCACTCTGATGAAGTTTTGATTTCCTCGTGTTTACCATATCGGAGTAATTGAAATTTCTCATCGTTGGACTTCATATTGTTTTCTGCAGCCCATTGAAAGATTTGGTTGATGTCCGCCTGGAGCCTTGCAGTGCCTTCAATGGAAGACACTGTCATGCAGATTCGGGTGTCATCTGCGAAAGAAGACACGGTGCTGTGGCTGACATCCTTGTCTATGTCAGATATGAGGATGACAAACAAGATGGGAGCGAGTACTGTGCCTTGTGGAACAGAGCTTTTCACCGTAGCTGCCTCGGACTTTACTCTGTTGACTACTACTCTTTGTGTTCTGTTTGTGAGGAAATTATGTACTCAGGATAAGAATTGCACCAAGTCAAGGGATCACCACTAACAGCTGCAGTTTAAGCAATATGAGTGCATGCTACACAGGATGCCATCTGTAGCTACCCAGTAAACTACTGTAGTCTGGCAGTATTGACAATTTCAAGACCCCCCCCCCCCCCCACACTCAATTTTGCTTGGACTAAAAGACGTGCCAGACTATGTTCCTGGAAAATCAGTGGTGTACCTGTAGGATGTATATTTCTTAGGCTGTTAGACTTCATGGGATTTTATTATTTATGTAATGGAGCAATCTGTTCCCCACTTAGTGCAGCCAGTTTCATGCAAATTGCCCTGCTTGTATTTCTGCAAGGTCAAAGAGCTCAAACTAATTATTTTTTATATATGCTGGCTGTCTTCCACTGAGGCAGGGTGACCCGAAAAAGCTTTCACCATCATTCACACTATCACTCTTGCCAGGGGTGTGCAGATATGACAGTTTAGATAAATAAATTAGTTTAATTAATTTTTTTTTTTCAACAAGTCGGCCGTCTCCCACCGAGGAAGGGTGACCCAAAAAAGAAAGAAAATCCTGAAAAAGAAAATACTTTCATCATCATTAAACACTTTCACCACACTCACACATTATCACTGCTTTTGCAGAGGTGCTCAGAATACAACAGTTTAGAAGCATATACAGTGGACCCCCGCATACCGATTTTAATCCGTGCAAGAGGGGTCATTGTTATGCGAAATAATCGGTATGCGAATGAATTTTCCCCATAAGAAATAATGGAAATCAAATTAATCCGTGCAAGACACCCAAAAGTATGAAAAAAAAATTTTTACCACATGAAATATACATTTTCCTACACACAAAGAGAAGGATACATGCACAATAGTAGAGTAGTACATGCACAATATATATTGTGCATGTACTAGTCTACTAAATGAAGAATAAATGACACTTACCTTTATTGAAGATGCAGCAATGACTGATGAGACACTGTGTCCTGGGAGTGCCTTTTCCTCCTGAGTACTGTAGGTCCTGTTTGGCATTTTCTTCCAGAACAGGCCTTATCACACTGTGTATGCCACTACGATTCTTAAATCTCTCAAACCAACCTTTGCTGGCTTTAAATTCACCAATATGAGCACTAGTTCCAGGCATTTTTCCCTGTTCACCTGGGTGTTAGTCGACTTGGGAGACAAGATTAAGGACCCCAATGGAAATAAGTTAGACAGTCTTCGATGACACTGATTTTTTGGGTTATCCTGGGTGGCAAATCCTCTGGGGTTAATTGTTTCTTGGTATTCTCAATAAGCCACACCAACAACGATGCTACAGAAGCAGCAGCAGCTGACGGTGGTACAGCAGCAACAGACGATGCTACAGCAGCAGCAGACGATGCTACAGCAGCAGCAGCAGCTGACGGTGGTACAGCAGCAACAGACGATGCTACAGCAGCAGCAGACGATGCTACAGCAGCAGCAGACGATGCTACAGCAGCAGCAGCAGCTGACGGTGGTACAGCAGCAACAGACGATGCTACAGCAGCAACAGACGATGTTACAGCAGCAGCAGACGATGCTACAGAAGCAGCAGCAGCTGACAGTGCAGCAGCAGCAGCAGCTGTACCACCAATAGTAGCGATGGTTGATTGGGGTTTATTATACAACCTGGCCAGCTCGGAGACACGCACTCCACTTTCATACTTATCAATGATCTTTTTCTTCATCTCTATTGTAATTCTCACCCTTATTGCTGTAGGGTTGGCACTAGAAGCTTTCTTGGGGCCCATGGTCACTTATTTTCCAGAAAAAGCACCGAAAACACTGTAATAATACGAAATATTCCGATTGTATGCTTGGATGTTACCGCGGAGGCTGGCTGGTAAACAATGCCACCGGCGGAACATGTGAGCGTGGCTCAGGCCGCACATTGGACGCGTCTCGGACGAAAATCGGTGAGCGGGTTTTTAAGCGGTGTGCGAGGCAAAATTTTTGCGATTAAAGCAAGCGGTATGCGGATTAATCGTTATGTGATGCCATCAGTATGCGGGGGTCCACTGTACGTATAAAGATACACAACATATCCCTCCAAACTGCCAATATCCCAAACCCCTCCTTTAAAGTGCAGGCATTGTACTTCCCATTTCCAGGACTCAAGTCCGACTATATGAAAATAACCGGTTTCCCTGAATCCCTTCACTAAATATTACCCTGCTCACACTCCAACAGATCGTCAGGTCCCAAGTATCATTCGTCTCCATTCACTCCTATCTAACACGCTCGTGCACGCATGCTGGAAATACAAGCCCCTCGCCCACAAAACCTCCTTTACCCCCTCTTTCCAATCCTTTCGAGGACGACCCCTACCCCTCTTTCCTTTCCCTATAGATTTATATGCTTTCCATGTCATTCTACTTTGATCCATTCTCTCTAAATGACCAAACCACCTCAACAACCCCTCTTCTGCCCTCTGACTAATGCTTTTATTAACTCCACACCTTCTCCTAATTTCCACACTCCGAATCTTCTGCATAATATTTACACCTCGATGACGAACTGACTTTCTTGGGTTATCCTGGGTGGCTAACCCTCCGGGGTTAAAAATCCGAACGAAATCTTATCTTACCACACATTGCCCTTAGACAGGACATCTCCACTGCCTCCAACCGTCTCCTCGCTGCTGCATTTACCACCCAAGCTTCACATCCATATAAGAGTGTTGGTACTACTATACTTTCATACATTCCCTTCTTTGCCTACATAGATAACGTTTTTTGACTCCACATATACCTCAACGCACCACTCGCCTTTTTTCCCTCGTCAATTCTATGATTAACCTCATCCTTCATAAATCCATCCGCCGACACGTCAACTCCCAAGTATCTGAAAACATTCACTTCTTCCATACTCCTCCTCCCCAATTTGATATCCAATTTTTCTTTATCTAAATCATTTGATACCCTCATCACCTTACTCTTTTCTATGTTCACTTTCAACTTTCTACCTTTACACACATTCTCAAACTCATCCACTAACCTTTGCAATTTTTCTTTAGTCTCCCATAAGCACAGTATCATCAGCAAAAAGTAACTGTCAATTCCCATTTTGAATTTGGTTCCCCATAATTTAATCCAACCTCTCTCCCAAACACCCTAGCATTTACTTCTTTTACAACCCCATCTATAAATATATTAAACAACCATGGTGACATTACACATCCCTGTCTAAGACCTACTTTTACCGGGAAGTATTCTCCCTCTCTTCTACACACCCTAACCTGAGCCTCACTATCCTCATAAAAGCTCTTTACAGCATTTAGTAACTTACCACCTATTCCATATACTTGCAACATCTGCCACATTGCTCCTCTATCCACTCTATCATATGCCTTTTCTAAATCCATAAATGCAATAAAAACTTCCCTACCTTTATCTAAATACTGTTCACATATATGCTTCAATGCAAACACATCCCCTACCCACTCTGAAGCCTCCTTGCTCATCCGCAATCCTACATTCTGTCTTACCTCTAATTCTTTCAATTATAACCCTACCGTATACTTTTCCTGGTATACTCAGTAAACTTATTCCTCTATAATTTTTACAATCTCTTTTGTCCTCCTTCCCTTTATATAAAGGGACTATACATGCTCTCCGCCAATCCATAGGTTCCTTCCCCTCTTTCATACATTTATTAAACAAAAGTACCAACCACTCCAACACTATATCCCTCCCCCCCTGATTTTAACATTTCTGTCATGATCCCATCAGTTCCAGCTGCTTTACCCCCTTTCATTCTACGTAATGCCTCGCGTACCTCCACCACACTTACATTCTTCACTCCTTCACTCCTAAAAGATGGTATACCTCCCTCTCCAGTGCATGAAATTACTGCCTCCCTTTCTTCCTCAACATTTAAAAGTTTCTCAAAATATTCTTGCCATCTACCTAATACCTCCCTCTCCCCATCTACTAACTCCCCTTCTCTGTTTTTAACTGACAAATCCATACTTTCCCTAGGCTTTCTTAACTTGTTTAACTCGCTCCAAAATTTTTTCTTATTTTCATTAAAATTTCTTGACAGTGCCTCTCCCACTCTTTCATCTGCTCTCCTTTTGCACTCTCTCACCACTCTCTTCACCTTTCTTTTACTCTCCATATACTCTGCTCTTCTTATAACACTTCTGCTTGTAAAAACCTCTCGTAAGCTACCTTTTTTCTCTTTTATCGCACCCTTTACTTCATCATTCCACCAATCACTCCTCTTTCCTCCTGCCCCCACCCTCCTATAACCACAAAGTTCTGCCCCACATTCTAATACTGCAATTTTAAAACTATTCCAACCCTCTTCAACCCCCCCACTACTCATCTTTGCACTAGCCCACCTTTCTGCCAATAGTTGCTTATATCTCGCCTGAACTTCCTCCTCCCTTAGTTTGTGCACTTTTACCTCCCTCTTACTTGTTGTTGCCACCTTCCTCTTTTCCCATCTACCTCTTACTCTAACTGTAGCTACAACTAAATAATGATCCGATATATCAGTTGCCCCTCTATAAACATGTACATCCTGGAGCCTACCCATCAACCTTTTATCCACCAATACATAATCTAACAAACTACTTTCATTACATGCTACATCATACCTTGTATATTTATTTATCCTCTTTTTCATAAAATATGTATTACTTATTACCAAATTTCTTTCTACACATAGCTCAATTAAAGGCTCCCCATTTACATTTACCCCTGGCACCCCAAATTTACCTACTACTCCCTCCATAACATTTTTACCCACTTTAGCATTGAAATCCCCAACCACCATTACTCTCACACTTGATTCAAAACTCTCCAAGCATTCACTCAACATTTCCCAGAATCTCTCTCTCTCCTCTACACTTCTCTCTTCTCCAGGTGCGTACATGCTTACTATAACCCACTTTTCACATCCAATCTTTATTTTACTCCACATAATCCTTGAATTTATACATTTGTAGTCCCTCTTTTCCTGCCATAGCTTATCCTTCAACATTATTGCTACTCCTTCTTTAGCTCTAACTCTATTTGAAACCCCTGACCTAATCCCATTTATTCCTCTCCATTGAAACTCTCCCACCCCCTTCAGCTTTGTTTCACTTAAAGCCAGGACATCCAGTTTCTTCTCATTCATAACATCCACAATCATCTCTTTCTCATCATTTGCACAACATCCACCCACATTCAGACTTCCCACTTTGACAATTTTCTTCTTATTCTTTTTAGTAATCTTTACAGGAAAAGGGGTTACTAGCCCATTGTTTCCGGCATTTTAGTTGACTTTTACAACACGCATGGCTTACGGAGGAAAGATTCTTATTCCACTTCCCCATGGATATAAAAGGAAAAGTAATAAGACCAAGAACTATTAAGATAAAATCAAAGAAAACTCAGATGAGTGTGTATAAATAAATGTGTACATGTATGTGTAGTGTGACCTAAGTGTAAGTAGAAGTAGCAAGACATGCCTGTAATCTTGCATATTTATGAGACAGACAAAAGACACCAGCAATCCTACCATCATGTAAAACAATTACAGGCTTTCGTTTTACACTCGCTTGGCAGGACGGTAGTACCTCCCTGGGTGGTTGCTGTCTACCAACCTACTACCTATAATTAATTTAATTAATTATTCTCAGTTAAGTTAAGTTTGTTTAAGTTTACTAACATTGACCTACTTTTTTAAACAAGCTGGCCATCTCCCACCAAAGCAGGGTGACCCAAAAAGAAAGAAAATCCCCAAAAAGAAAATACTTTCATCATCATTCAACACTTTTACCTCACTCATACATAATCACTGTTTTTGCCTGTCCATGATATTTAAAAAAACTGATAGCATACCCCTGGCAGTGTGGAGCATAGTGAGACATTTCAGGCATGGAGTTTCTCACAAACTAAAACTTAGTGCATGAGTTTGTATGTGATGTATTGCAGGGATTAATAAAGGGGATATTAATAAGGTATTGAGGATATCTTTCCAATAAGAACATAAGAACATAAGAATGTAGGAACACTGCAGAAGGCCTACTGACCCGCAGTAATGGATTTAAATTAGATAAATTTAGATTTAGAAAGGACATAGGAAAGTATTGGTTTGGAAATAGGGTAGTTGATGAGTGGAACAGTCTACCTAGTTGGGTTATTGATGCTAGGACTTTGGGTAGTTTCAAATTTAGGTTGGATAAATACATGAGTGAGGGGTTGGATTTGAGTGGGACTTGCACATCAGAGCTTATTTCTTGGGTAGCATTGAAAATTGGGTTGGGCAAATGTTTTGTTAGTGGGATGAATTGTAAAGGACCTGCCTAGTATGGGCCAACAGGCCTGCTGCAGTGTTCCTCATTTCTTATGTTCTTATAAGAACATAAGAACATAAGAAAGGAGGAACACTGCAGCAGGCCTGTTGGCCCATACTAGGCAGGTCCTTTACAATTCATCCCACTAACAAACATTTGACCCACCCAATTTTCAATGCTACCCAAGAAATAAGCTCTGATGTGCAAGTCCCACTCAAATCCAACCCCTCCCACTCATGTACTTATCCAACCTAAATTTGAAACTACCCAAAGTCCTAGCCTCAATAACCCAACTAGGTAGACTGTTTCACTCATCAACTACCCTATTTCCAAACCAATACTTGCCTATGTCCTTTCTAAATCTAAACTTATCTAATTTAAATCCATTACTGCGGGTTCTCTCTTGGAGAGATATCCTCAAGACCTTGTTAATATCCCCTTTATTAATACCTATCTTCCACTTATACACTTCGATCAGGTCTCCCCTCATTCTTCGTCTAACAAGTGAATGTAACTTAAGAGTCTTCAATCTTTCTTCATAAGGAAGATTTCTAATGCTATGTATTAATTTAGTCATCCTACGCTGAATATTTTCTAACGAATTTATGTCCATTCTGTAATATGGAGACCAGAATTGAGCTGCATAATCTAGGTGAGGCCTTACTAATGATGTATAAAGCTGCAGTATGACCTCTGGACTTCTGTTGCTTACACTTCTTGATATAAATCCCAGTAATCTATTTGCCTTATTACGTACGCTTAGGCATTGCTGTCTTGGTTTAAGGTTGCTGCTTACCATAACCCCCAAGTCCTTTTCGCAATCTGTATGGTTAAGTTCTACATTATTTAACTTATAAGTGCTAGGGTTATGGACACTCCCGAGCTTCAGAACCTTGCATTTATCTACATTGAACTGCATCTGCCACTTTTCTGACCAAGAGTAGAGTTTGTCTAAATCCTCCTGAAGTTCCCTAACATCTACGTTTGAATCAATTATCCTACCTATCTTCGTGTCATCAGCGAATTTGCTCATATCACTAGTAATTCCTTCATCAAGATCATTGATATATATTATAAACAACAACGGGCCCAAGACTGATCCCTGTGGAACGCCACTTGTTACTGATCCCCACTCGGATTTAACCCCATTTATGGACACTCTTTGCTTCCTGTCTGTGAGCCATGATTCGATCCACGAGAGCACCCTTCCCCCAATGCCATGAGCTGCTACTTTCTTCAACAGTCTTTGGTGCGGAACTCTATCAAATGCCTTACTAAAATCTAAGTAAATAATATCAAATTCTTTGTCGTGGTCAACAGCCTCAAAAGCTTTACTGAAGAAAGTTAATAAATTAGTTAGACAAGACCGGCCTCTTGTGAATCCATGCTGAGTATCATTAATCAAGCTATGCTTATCGAGATGGCTTCTTATAATCTCAGCTATAATTGACTCTAGTAATTTGCCTACAATTGAGGTCAGGCTTATTGGGCGGTAATTTGACGGTAACGACTTGTCCCCTGTTTTAAAAATAGGAATTACATTAGCCATCTTCCACATATCAGACACTGCACCTGTTTGAAGAGATAAATTAAAAATATTAGTTAATGGTTCACAGACTTCCATTTTGCATTCCTTTAGAACCCTTGAAAAAACCTCATCAGGACCCGGTGACTTATTTTGCTTCAGTCTGTCTATCTGCTTCACAACCATTTCACTAGTGACTGTGATGTTACATAATTTATCTTCTTCTGATCCACTATAAAAATTAATTACCGGAATATTATTAGTGTCTTCCTGTGTAAAAACCGAGAGAAAATAATTATTTAAAATCGAGCACATTTCATTCTCTTTGTCAGTAAGATGCCCATAGTTATTTTTAAGGGGACCTATCTTATCTCTGACTTTTGTTCTATATACCTGGAAAAAACTTTTTGGGTTAGTTTTAGAATCCCTAGCAACTTTAATTTCATAGTCCCTTTTAGCTTTTCTTATCCCCTTTTTAATGTCCCTCTTAGTGTCAATATACTGATTCATAAGATGACCCTCGCCTCTTTTGATACGCCTATAAATTCCTTTCTTATGCCCTAGTAGATATTTCAGCCTATTATTCATCCATTTTGGGTCATTTCTATTTGATCTAATTTCTTTATAAGGTATAAATGTTCTTTGAGCAGCATGTATTGTGTTCAGAAAACTGTCATATTGATAGCTCTCTTCGTTACCCCAGTCAACAGATGATAAGTGTTCTCTAAGCCCATCGTAATCTGCTAAGCGAAAATCTGGGACTGTTACTGAGTTATCCCTACTATCATACTTCCATTCAATTCTAAATGTAATTGATTTGTGGTCGCTAGCACCCAGTTCTTCTGAAACTTCTAAATTATTAACAAGGGATTCATTGTTTGCCAGAACTAAGTCAAGCAGGTTATTACCCCTTGTAGGTTCTGTCACAAACTGCTTCAGAAAACAATCCTGAACTACTTCTAAGAAGTCGTATGATTCTAAATTCCCAGTCAAGAAATTCCAATCAATATGACTAAAGTTAAAGTCTCCTAGAATTACTACATTATCGTGCCTTGTGGCCCTAACAATTTCCTCCCATAGTAGTCTTCCCTGGTCCCTATCTAAATTTGGGGGACGGTATATCACACCTAAAGTTAATTTTTCATGCCCCTCTGAAAATTCTATCCAAACAGACTCTGTATGTGTTACTTCAGACTTAATACCCGTTTTAATGCAACAGTTCAAGCGATCTCGGACATACAATGCCACCCCACCCCCCTTCCCGATACTTCTATCTACTTGGAACAATTTGAAACCCTGAATGTGACATTCTGCAGGCATGTCCCGACTTTTTGAATTAAACCAAGTCTCAGTAATGGCAAATACATCTATGTTACCTGCACTAGCACCTAGTCTCAACTCGTCCATCTTATTCCTAGCACTGCGACTATTTGTGTAATATATACTTAAGGACCCTCCTTTCTCTTTATCATTCCTGCTCCTTTCTGTTATTCCACTAAACCTATTACTGTCCTTGTCAATTAGTGCCACTGGCTTTCCGATATCCACCTCATTTTGCCTATTACTAGTTCTCCTAGTACTCATATTACTACCCTGAGACTTCACAGTTTTCCCGCAGAAACCCATACCACTAACTATTCCTAGTTTAAAGACCTAACAGCTCCCTCCTCAAACTTAAATCTAGCATATGTAACCTGTAAACTCTTCTCCACTCACAGGTCCTCAGACTAATTTACTACTAGTGAGCTTTCCCACTCAGATTTTTCCATATTCATTTCAGCAGTTTTTAAAAAACTGAGAAAGTGTAGCATGAAAATATACATACTAGTATATTACTACATGATAATATACATTTTCAGGTTGTGGGCATCTACCGTTGTCTTCCTAACAAGCAAGGTTCCTTCACTAGTGGAACTTTCCGCACCATCTTGCTGGCCAACAATGTTATCCTCATGAGCAAGGAAGTTTCTCCACATATTTCCACAGAGGATGTATATAAGTGCAAGGACTTCTCCAGACAAAAGGTTAGTTGCACTAGCCATATTTTTACAACAATATACAGACATCTACATATTTTTTTTTTTTTAGCTTACTGGCTGTCTACCACTGAGGCAGGGTGACCTGAAAAAGAAGAAAACTTTAAAGTTTTCCTTCTTTTTACATTTAGTAATTTCTTTCTTTCTTCAACAAACCGGCCGTATCCCACCAAGGCAGGGTGGCCCAAAAAGAAAAATGAAAGTTTCTCTTTTTAAATTTAGTAATTTATATAGGAGAAGGGGTTACTAGCCCCTTGCTCCCGGCATTTTAGTCGCCTCTTACAACACGCATAGCTTACGGAGGAAGAATTCTGTTCCACTTCCCCATGGAGATTAGAGGAAATAAACAAGAACAATAACTAGTAAGAAAATAGAAGAAACCCAGAGAGGTGTGTATATATATGCTTGTACATGTATGTGTAGTGTGACCTAAGTGTAAGTAGAAGTAGCAAGACATACCTGAAATCTTGCATGTTTATGAGACAGACAAAAAACACCAGCAATCCTACCATCATGTAAAACAATTACAGGCTTTCGTTTTACACTCACTTGGCAGGACAGTAGTACCTCCCTGGGCGGTTGCTGTCTACCAACCTACTACCTAAACTTAATAATTTATACGGTAGAAAAGGTTACTAGCACTTTGCTCCCGGCGTTTTAGTCACCTTTTATGACATGCATGGCTTATGGAGGAAGGATTCTTCTCCACTTCCCATGGAGCTACAATTTTTTGCATCTCCACAATATTCTTTGTATGAATACTTTTTTCTTGCTATTAATTTTTCTGATCCTCTTATTTTTTTTTATAATGTATTGTGTCAAGAGTTCCTTGTACTGACCATTACTACCTGTATGCCAATTTTGGTTGAGGCACATTGTCACTTCTTGGGCATTTACAGTTTTCTGTCCTCAGTGGCTGTTTCCTGCCAGTGTGGAATAACCTGAAGAACAAAATCCATTTACCATCATTCATTCTTTCGGTTCCTTTCCAAAAGTGTCCTGACCTCACAAATTTTGGGCCGTTTTATCTTGGTGGGAGATTGACCGATGTAGGAAAATGAATGGCTTTACTGGAAATGTGATTCATGTGCTCAATTTCCATTTCTTTTTATATTCTTTCAAAAGATTATTTTTTTTCGATCATGAAAAGCAAAAAGGCACAGCACCGTGACTGGAACAATACACAAATAACCTACACATAGGAGAGAGAAGCTTACAACCATGTCCTGGTTTGACGTGTTAGACCAAAACATCATGTGTATGTGTGTGTGCCCTTTAATATTTGTACTTATAACTCATTACAGTTGTGACTGGGTGTGGATGTGTCAGTGACTTATTACTTTGTAACTTGTTCATGATTGTGACCAGATCTACCTGGAGTTCATTACCTTTGTAACTAGTTCAGCTATCATAACTTTGGTGTCCAGTTCCTGGACCCATTATGTACCTCTGTAATCTTTTGAGTACCGCCCACAGGATGGGTATGGGGTGCATAATAAACGTATTAAACTAACTAACTGCCTTCTATGTGCTTGTTATTTGTGTATTTTCCAATCGTGATTTTTGCATGAGTTTTGAAAGCAAAGTTTATGCCTTAAATAACTTCAAAGATTTTATTAGAGAATTTGATAAAATGATTATATCAAAGAATATTAAGGAAGGTTTTACCAATCATTTGAGAACCTTTGAAAAAATTTACTTTAGAGAATTTAAATTTTCTGTTTCTGATAGTGCATTTCAAAATGAGTAGTGCTAACGATATTTAATGTTAATGTATTTCGGAATGCCCAGGGTGTTAATGTATGTGTGTTTCTAATTATGTTTTACAAAATCCATAGGGTGTTGATATCTTTGAGTTGCTGGCCAAGTCTCTTGCTCCCAGTATTCATGGTCATGAATACATCAAGAGAGCTCTGCTGTGCATGCTGCTGGGTGGTGTTGAGAAGGTGCTGCCCAATGGTACCAGGTTGAGAGGGTAAGTACACTATGCCACCTCTTAGGTCACATCTTTTGTAAAACTTGGTAAGATACATGTGCAGCAGTTAGGTATCTTTGTTCTGAAATGTAGGTACCCGAGTATTAGTTGAACAGTGTGGGTTGCATACTGGGGATGGAAGTATGCTTTGGACAGGGCTGGATTTTGAAATGAGCTGAGGTAGTATAACAGCTCTTAGCCTGTAAAATTGATTTGTGTAAAACAAAAAAAAATGAACGACATTTATTCATAAATTAACAAATTAAAAGAAAAATAGTTTTGTTGTAATAGGGTGAGAGGTTTTAGTTAATTTGCTTACAATACAAAACATAGATTTAAGAATTGGTATGACAGGGCTCACACACCTAGGAGAGAGAGGAAAACAATATGATGCAGTACAAACTCACTGATAATTGTACGGGCAGACATAGACATAAGGAACAAAGACGGGATAATACTGTACAGGATTATCATTACAGTAGCTGTCTCAGTGAAGGGATGTGCCGTACAAGTACTCCTCACTTAACGACCGAGTTCTGTTCCTAACCCTTTCAGGGTCCGTCGCATAGTTCTATGGCTTTGAAGCCAGGATCCAAGTTGTAATTCTATGCCCTGAGCTCAGCTCACTCAGATAAGTTGTGAGTGCTGAATTTGGACCTCGATATGAAAGAATGGATCTGTGTGGTAAGTGTGTGCCATATAAAACAGATCCTGCAGCACGCAGTGCATTATGAGAAAATATGCAACTGTTTTTGGATTAAGACTGAATGGTTTTTATGATTGTATTCACAGTTTCTTGGCCTCTTTTGATAGAATGGAAGATATATTACAGAAATAGAGATGATTTTGATTGGTTTTAGTACTGAAAATACCTTGAAATTGAGCTCAAAGTAGCGGAAATGTTCTATTTTTCCCAACATTCTAGAGTAAACAAATGTCACACGTCCAGTACACGTCAGCTGGTGGATCTGATGTACATTCACGAATGCACTGATATTATTTATACAATTATTACAATATTGCATAACAGTAAATCTTCTATTTTTTGGTGTGAATAAAATTCTTTGAGAATAAAAAATCAAAATGGAATTCATGTGTAAAGCCTGGAAACATAACTAATACACAGAGGAAATGTTATTTTAGTGCCAGGAATGCCTGCATTGTTTATTCTAGACCCTATTTTGAAATGGAATATTTTGAACTTTTTGTGAAATTGGCCAAATTACCAATTTCTGATCACTTTATTGGGTAGTTGAAATAGACGACTTGGCAGTCGATAAAATAGAAGTGATACTAGCAAAATATCTAAGAATTTGGTCAACTGGAATAATGTAATTGGCCTAAAATAGGAGTCAAAGTGGGCAAAATCACCGGTGTAAATATTGCCGATGCAGTAAAATTCGCGATAATGTCACCCTGCTGAGGTGGGAAACGACCGACATGTTGAAAAAAAATAATGTGATAGTACAGTAGACCCTTGGCTAAGGAACGCATCGCATAACGTTAAATCCGCCCAACGAAGCATTTGAGCGTAAAAATTTTGGCCTGGCTAACGATAAAAAACTTGCCGAACGTAATTCGTCCCGAACCTGTCCGTCCAGCTTGAACGCCTCAGCTGCCCTGCCCTCATTGTTTACAAACCAGGGTGGCTGGTTTCATGCATACATTCGATACATTTTGTATTATTCCATTGTTTATTACCTGGAGTGAGTTCCGGGGGTCAACGCCCCCTCAGCCCGGTCTGTGACCAGGCCTCCTGGTGGATCAGAGCCTGATCAACCAGGCTGTTACTGCTGGCTGCACGCAATCCAACGTACGAGCCACAGCCCGGCTGGTCAGGTACCGACTTTAGGTGCTTGTCCAGTGCCTGCTTGAAGACAGCCAGGGGTCTATTGGTAATCCCCCTTATATATGCTGGGAGGCAGTTGAACAGTCTCGGGCCCCTGACACTTATTGTATAGTGCTTGTAACTGCTAAATAAGCCACCATGGGCCCAAAGAAAGCTTCTAGTGCCAACCCTGTGGTAAAAAGGGTGAGAAATACTATCGAAATACTATTGTACCACGGTCAGCTGCTGCTGCGCCACCGTCAGCTGTTGCTGCACCACTGTCAGCTGTACTATTCGAAGATGTGGAGAGACTTGTTGGTGTGGGTTAACGAGAAACAATTACCGAGAAACAATTAACCCCAGAAGGTTAGCCACCCAGGATAACCCAAGAAAGTCAGTGAGTCATCGAGGACTGTCTAACTTATTTCCATTGGGGTCCTTAATCTTGTCCCCCAGAATGCGACCCACACCAGTCAACTAACACCCAGGTGAACAGGAAAAAATGCCTGGAACTAGTGCTCATGTTGGTGAATTTGAGGCCAGCAAAGGTTGGGTTGAGAGATTTAAGAATCGTAGTGGCATACACAGTGTGATAAGGCATGGCAAAGCTGAAAAATTTCAACCCCAACAAGTGTTCAGTTGTGACGAAACAGACCTGTTCTGGAAGAAAATGCCAAACAGGACCTACATTACTCAGGAGGAAAAGGCACTCCTAGGACACAAGCCTATGAAAGACAGGCTAACTTCCTTGTTTTGTTGTAATGCTAGTGGGGATTGCCAAGTGAAGCATTTACTCATGTATCACTGAAAATCCCAGAGTGTTCAAGAAAGTGTCTCATCACTCATCAGTACTCTTCAATAAAGGTAAGTGTCATTTTAACATTTATTTATATAGTTATTATGCATGTCTCATTGTTTTCTTTGTAGGGAAATGTATATTTTATGAAAAAAATTATTTTTTTTAATGCGTTTGGGTGTCTGGAACGGATTAATTGGATTTCCATTATTTCTTATGGGAAAAATTAATTCGGCTAATGATAATTTTGTCTAGTGATGAGCTCTTAGGAATGGATTAATATCGTTAGCCGAGGGTCCACTGTATATGCACATCTAGTAGTTAATGGGAGTTGAAGGAAAGCTGGAATAAGAAGAAATGAAGACAATTGGAAAACGATGGCAGATTCCAGGATATGTTAAACATAGTGTATTGCTGAGAGGGTCACATTAAGGTAATGAGGTACTTTTTAACAGTAACTTCGAAGCAGTTGGCAGACAGAGAACCTTTGGATTCTTCAGGGAGAGTTCCAGATTTTAGTGCTTCTTGTGTTCATTGACATTTTTCACAGGTTGAGGCGAACACCAGGGATATCAGAGATTTTTATCTTGTTGATGCCCATAAGTTGTGTTGCAGCTATCAAGGAAGAGTTTCAGAGCAGAAAAAACAACTGTTTTAGTGTACACACAACTTTTGTATTATACATATTTTTAGTTAGACATTATGTTAAAATAACACATGTCTCCTGTATATAGAATAATAGCTGGAGTTCCATTCTGTTATGATAGTAATATACTTAATTCTGTGTGCATAGCTTATTATACAGAGAAATAGTATGTGTGTGGAACATTACTTCTATTAATTGTATTCTTGTAATTAATCAGTGACATCAATATCCTGCTGATTGGTGATCCATCGGTGGCTAAGTCTCAGTTGTTGCGGTATGTTCTTCACACTGCCGGTCGTGCCATCACCACGACTGGTCGCGGCTCTTCCGGTGTTGGTCTCACGGCGGCCGTCACTACAGACACAGAAACTGGAGAGAGACGGTACAGCTTGTTTCAGTGCAGTATTTATCACTAAAGTCTACTACTGTATATTTGTCATTAAAAAAAATTCAAATGTATGCAATAGAAATCACGGAAACTGTTTTATTGTAGATTCAGAAGAAATAAAAGGTTTGGGAATACTAGTTTGAAAATGAAAAATAGATATGGGCAGTTTTCAGTAGACAATATCATGATAATAGATAAATGTGTTTTTTGCCCTTCAGGTTGGAAGCTGGTGCTATGGTTCTTGGTGACCGTGGAATCGTGTGCATTGATGAATTTGATAAAATGAGTGATATGGACAGAACAGCTATTCATGAAGTGATGGAACAAGGAAGAGTTACAATTTCAAAGGCTGGCATCCATGCTAGGCTCAACGCCAGGTGTTCTGTACTGGCTGCAGCTAACCCAGTCTATGGCCGATACGATCAGTATAAAACTCCGATGGAAAACATTGGTTTACAGGACTCTCTTCTGTCTCGTTTTGATTGTCTATTTATTATGTTAGACATTGCTGACCCTGAGAGTGATCGAAGAATTTCCGATCACGTAGTACGCATGCACCGTTACAGGTAAGTTGTAAGTGATTAAAGAATTTGTGGAAAATCTTTACTTATTTAATGAATGGCATCTACTCATTGTTTATTACCGAAGCTTTTTCATGTCTATTGATCTTCAGTCTAGAAGTGACAGGGATGCTTGGCAGTTATCCCACAACCATTAACAAATGTTAGGTAATTCTCTCTAACTGATGAGTAATCTCCCTCTTAAGTAGGGTGACTGAAAACACAATGGAGATGCATTCACCATCATTCATTAAACTGTTTCATGCCCGAAGCTCACCTCACGTACTCCTCCCCCTCCCCTTTCTTTTCTTCAGAATGCAGGCACTGTACCTCCCACCTCCAGCAACAACTTGTCCATTTAACACTTCTACTCATTCCTGTGCTGGAAGCTCAAGTTAATACTACTCTCAACTTTCACTTCCTCTCACCATCCATTCCTGGGACAACCCCTATACCTCTGCTACTTTCCACTTTAGATTTATACTCCCTCTTTATCATCCTATCCCTCTATGCTCTCAGTGCCCAACCTCTTTAACAACCCCTCAGCCCTCTGAATCACAACTTTGCCAACCTCATTCTTCTAATTTATATATTCCAAAGTCTCTTAAAAATGCACTAACCACACACATTGCTCTCAAACATGATTAATATGAAAAATGAATTGAGTTAAATTTCAGTAACATAAATTGCTTCCAGTTACAATTTTTGTAGCATTAGTGACATTTAACACAACAGAATACCATAATGCTCATTAGTGCCAAGTTCTAACTGCTTAGATACAGAAAGAATGAATTCAAGAGAGACTGCATCCAGAATGCAAGGTCATCACTAAATGGAATGAAAGGAACATGTGAAAGATCTAGGTGTAATGATGTCGGCTGACCTTTGTTTCAGAGAACACAATGGATTTGTAAATATGAAAGCCAGGAAAATGATGAGGTACTAATGAGAATGTTCAAAACAAAGGAAATAGACCCATTGGTGATACTTGACATCACTAGTGTTCTCTTGCTTGTTCAATGTTGGTGGCTCCTTGTAACCCTTTGAGGGTCCAAGCCGTAGTTCTGTGCCATGAGCTCAGTTCACTCAGATAAGCTGTGAGCCGTAAATTTGGGCCTAGATATGAGAGAATGGATCTATGTGGTAAGTGTGCACCATATACAACAAATCCTGCAGTAAGCAGTGCATAATGAGAAAAAAATGCACCTGTGTTTTTGGATTAAAACAGTGACTTTGTGGTGTATTTTCATATGGTTTTTATGATTGTATTCACGGTTTCTTGGTCTCATTTGATAGAATGGAACATATACAGCCTCTTCTCACTTAACGATGGAGTTCCATTCCTAAGACCACATCGTTAAATGAATTCGTCGCTAAGTGAGGAGCATACTATAATGGTAGTGGGTTTGAGCCAACCACCTTTGATATTGTTTTAACCCTTTGAGGGTTTTCGTCGTACTAGTACGTCTTACGCGTAGGGGTTTTTGACGTACTAGTACTCATAAATTCTAGCGGCCTCAAATCTAGTGGGAGAAAGCTGGTAGGCCTTCATATGAAAGAATGGGTCTATGTGGTCAGTGTGCACAGTCTAAAAAAAATCCTGCAGCACACAGTGCATAATGAGAAAAAAAAAACTTTGACCATTTTTTTTTAATAAATCAGCGACTTTGCAGTGTATTTTCGTATGGTATTTATTGTTGTATTCTAGTTTTCTTGGTCTCATTTTATAGAATGGAAGACATATTACAGAAATTGAGATGATTTTGACTGGTTTTACAAAGAAAGGTGCCTTGAAATTGAGCTCAAAGTAGCAGAAATGTTCGATTTTTACCAAACTTCAAAAGTAAACAAATCGTGCCAAGCGTGCAATACACGTCAACTGGTGAGTCTAATATTCTTTCACAAGTGCACCAATAATATTTATACCATTTTTTACACTAATGCAGTAGTCTGCATAACAGTAAATCTTATATTTTTTGTGAAAATAAAAATTCAAAGTGGAAAGCAAAAGAATATAAGAGGGGCCTTGAGACATGACTAATGACTAGAGGAAATGTCATTTTAGTGCCAGGAATGTCTTTCTTGTTTATTCTGGACCCTATTCGGAAATTGGCATCTTTTGAAATTTGTGTGAAATTGGCAAAATTGCTAAATTCTGACCACTGTACTGGATAGTAGAATTTCATAAATGAGTGGTTTCTTGCACCCATTCGATAGAAAAAATGGAGTTCTATCGAAATATTCATGTTTTTTGTCGACTAGTACAGTGAAATTGGCCGAAAATGGGGCTCAAAGTGGGCAAAATCGCCGATGCGTAAACATCGCCGAGACCGCTAACTTTGCGAGAGCATAATTCCGTAAGTTTTCTATCAAATTTCAAACTTTTGGTGTCTTTATGATCGGGAAAAGATTCTCTATCTTTTCATAAGAGAAAATAATTTTTTTTTTTTTTAAATTTGGCCGACCCTGAGAACGAGTTTCGGAGAGGGCCTGTCGACCCTCAAAGGGTTAATGTCACCCTTGCATCATTTACAACATTATGGTATATTTTTAAATGTTTATACAATAGTGTACTGTATATTGAAATAAACAGAATAAGAGGAAATCAGCTCTAATCTGTTATTTAGGTATAAGTACTTGTCAGAGAGCCTGTCGTAAGTCCAAGGCGTCGGTAAACAAGTACATCGCTAAGTGAGGAGAGGCTGTATTACAGAAATAGAGATGATTTTGATTGGTTTAGCACTCAAAATAGCTTGAAATTGAGCTCAAAGTAGCGGAAATGTTCGATTTTTGCCGATATTCAAGTGTAAACAAATGATGTCACACACCCAATACACGTCAGCTGGTAGGTCTGATATACGCTGTTATAATATATACAATTATTACAATATTGCATAGTAGTAAATCTTCTATTTTTTTGGTGTGAATCAAAATTCTTTACGTGAATAAAAAATCAAAATGGAATTCATCTGTAAAGCCTGGAAACATAACTAATAAACAGAGGAAATGTTATTTTAGTGCCAGGAATGCCTGCATTGTTTATTCTGGACCCTATTTTGAAATTGGAATATTTTGGACTTTGTGTGAATTTAGCCATATTGCCAGTTTCTGATCACTTTATTGGGTTGTTGAAATAGTTGATTGGGCAGTTTCTTGTGCTCAGTCGATAAAATAGAAGTACCACTAGCAAAATAGCAAAGAATTTGGTAAACTGAAATAATTTAATTGGAGTCAAAGTTTGCAAAATTGCCAATGCGTAAATGTCACTGATACAGTAAAATTCGCGGTAGTGTAATTTCATCAGTTTTCCATCAAATTTTGTACTTTGTTTTATTACCTTCAGAAAAAGATGCTCTACAATTTCATGAGATTTTTTTTTTTTTTAAATTCTTGGACCCTGTGGGCATGCCATAGAACTATGGTTTGGACCCTCAAAGGGTTAAGGCAGAAATATTGGTGCTGAAATAAATAGGGATCATTTATGGCTGCATAGAACCAATAAAGCCTTTAAATTACTAAGAATGCCTCAAACTTCTAAGAAGGTCCATAAATTACACCTAGAAAATCCTGGAGCAACTGGTCCCAAATCTGCACACTGAAGTCACTCCATATGAAAACAAGACTTGCCTAACAGTGAAGAGTACACTTCATGAGCATCAGAGGTTCCCGATTTCTCAACGCCCTCCCTTCATGCATGAAGGGAATTACCAGCAAACCTGTGGCTGTCTTCAAGAGGAATCGCTACAAGTTCCGAAAGTTGGTTAGTGATCAGCCAGGCTGTACTTCATGTGTTGGTCTGAGTGTGGCTAGCAGTATGAGCCTGGATGATCAGGCCTTGAACCACTGGGAGGTCTGGTCTGGGACCGTTTATCCCCAGAAGCTTATTTCAGGTGTCCCTCAGGAATCTGAAATATCTTCAGAACTTGTATTTCATATGCATAACATGCCTATAATGTTGTTTAGTGGAAGAGGAAAAAATAAGGAATTAGTTCCAGAGTCAGTATGGAAATAGCACACCTCCACCTGCTCTCTCAATATATTACTTTTATGATAAGACACATGCACAACAGTTAAGTATCGTTATTCCACAATGTTTTGCCTACACAGTAGGCTTCTTTAGTCAATCAAATACAGAGGCAACAGTGGAGATATAAAGATGATGTAATCAATTCCTTACCTTTGAAGCTGTAGTTACGAAGTGGTCAGTAGGCAAAATGTTAGGGAATAAAGATGCCTAACTGTTGTGCATGTGTCTTACTTATCAACTCGTCAGTATTGTATACCATTATCATATTCACGTACTATTACTTTTCAATTGATAGTACAGCGGAACCTCTACTTGTGAGTTTAATCCATTCCATGACCTTGTTCGCAACTGGATTTGCTCATTTGCAGAGTCAATTTTCCTCATTTAAATTAACTGAAATGCAATTAATCTGTTCCAGTGGAATTCTGTACTTCAATAATTTCGCTAATATCAACTCAGCGGCTTATTTATCTATCTCACTTCATCTAATACGACAAAATAAACGATATAAATAACATAGAAACCTGATACATACTCAAAAATGAATAAAATGTCATTCATGTAGTGGTATGGGTGGTGTCAGCGGTGGACGAGAGTTTGTCTGGAGACCGAGGAAAATACTTCATGAATGATTTCGCTAATATCATCCATATGGCTTATTTATCTATCACAGTTCATCTAATATGACATAACAATGTAAATAACATAGAAACATGATATATACTCTAGAATGAATAAAATAAGTCATTATGTGGCGGGGTAGGGGTCGGCCTTGGAAAGGTTGGAGGGAGGGGGTAAAGGAGGTTTTGTGTGCGAGGGGCTTGGACTTCCAGCGGGCATGCGTGAGCGTGTTTGATAGGAGTGAATGGAGACAAATGGTTTTTAATACTTGATGTGCTGTTGGAGTGTGAGCAAAGTAACATTTATGAAGGGATTCAGGGAAACCGGTAGGCCGGACTTGAGTTCTGGAGATGGGAAGTACAGTGCCTGCACTATGAAGGAGGGGTGTTATTGTTGCAGTTTAAAAACTGTAGTGTAAAGCACCCTTCTGGCAAGACAGTGATGGAGTGAGTGATGGTGAAAGTTTTTCTTTTTCGGGCCACCCTGCCTTGGTGGGAATCGGCCAGTGTGTTAATAAATAAAAAATAATTATGTGACTGGTGGAGGCGGCCACAACCGCTCCCTCTTTGTTGTGGCAAGCACTGCCATCTAGTGATGACCTTTTGAAGCTGTCTATTATTATAATTATTATATGTAGTACATTATTATTATATATGATGAGTAGTGGGGGGGTTGAAGAGGGTTGGATGAGTTTTAAAAATGCAGTATTAGAATGTGGGGCAGAAGTTTGTGGTTATAGGAGGGTGGGGGCAGGAGGAAAGAGGAGTGATTGGTGGAATGATGAAGTAAAGGGTGTGATAAAAGAGAAAAAGGTAGCTTATGAAAGGTTTTTACAAAGCAGAAGTGTTATAAGAAGAGCAGAGTATATGGAGAGTAAAAGAAAGGTAAAGAGAGTGGTGAGAGAGTGCAAAAGGAGAGCAGATGATAGAGTGGGAGAGGCACTGTCAAGAAATTTTAATGAAAATAAGAAAAATTTTTGGAGTGAGTTAAACAAGTTAAGAAAGCCTAGGGAAAGTATGGATTTGTCAGTTAAGAACAGAGTAGGAGAGTTAGTAGATGGGGAGATGGAGGCATTAGGTAGATGGCGAGAATATTTTGAGGAACTTTTAAATGTTAAGGAAGAAACAGAGGCAGTAATTTCATGCACTGGTCAGGGAGATATATCATCTTTTAGGAGTGAAGAAGAGCAGAATGTAAGTGTGTGGGAGGTACGTGAGGCATTACGTAGAATGAAAGGGGGTAAAGCAGCTGGAACTGATGGGATCATGACAGAAATGTTAAAAGCAGGGGGGGATATTGTGTTGGAGTTTTTGGTACTTTTGTTTAATAAATGTATGAAAGAGGGGAAGGTACCTAGGGATTGGCGGAGAGCATGTATAGTCCCTTTATATAAAGGGAAAGGGGACAAAAGAGACTGTAAAAATTATAGAGGAATAAGTTTACTGAGTATACCAGGAAAAGTGTACGGTAGGGTTATAATTGAAAGACTTAGAGGTAAGACAGAATGTAGGATTGCGGATGAGCAGGGAGGTTTCAGAGTGGGTAGGGGATGTGTAGATCAAGTGTTTACATTGAAGCATATATGTGAACAGTATTTAGATAAAGGTAGGAAAGTTTTTATTGCATTTATGGATTTAGAAAAGGCATATGATAGAGTGGATAGAGGAGCAATGTGGCAGATGTTGCAAGTATATGGAATAGGTGGTAAGTTATTAAATGCTGTAAAGAGTTTTTATGAGGATAGTGAGGCTCAGATTAGGGTGTGTAGAAGAGAGGGAGACTACTTCCCAGTAAAAGTAGGTCTTAGACAGGGATGTGTAATGTCACCATGGTTGTTTAATATATTTATAGATGGGGTTGTAAAGGAAGTAAATGCTAGGGTGTTCGGGAGAGGGGTGGGATTAAATTTTGGGGAATCAAATTCAAAATGGGAATTGACACAGTTACTTTTTGCTGATGATACTGTGCTTATGGGAGATTCTAAAGAAAAATTGCAAAGGTTAGTGGATGAGTTTGGGAATGTGTGTAAAGGTAGAAAGTTGAAAGTGAACATAGAAAAGAGTAAGGTGATGAGGGTATCAAATGATTTAGATAAAGAAAAATTGGATATCAAATTGGGGAGGAGGAGTATGGAAGAAGTGAATTTTTTCAGATACTTGGGAGTTGACGTGTCAGCGGATGGATTTATTAAGGATGAGGTTAATCATAGAATTGATGAGGGAAAAAAGGTGAGTGGGGCGTTGAGGTATATGTGTAGTCAAAAAACGTTATCTATGGAGGCAAAGAAGGGAATGTATGAAAGTATAGTAGTACCAACACTCTTATATGGGTGTGAAGCTTGGGTGGTAAATGCAGCAGCGAGGAGACGGTTGGAGGCAGTGGAGATGTCCTGTTTAAGGGCAATGTGTGGTGTAAATATTATGCAGAAAATTCGGAGTGTGGAAATTACGAAAAGGTGTGGAGTTAATAAAAGTATTAGTCAGAGGGCAGAAGAGGGATTGAGGTGGTTTGGTCATTTAGAGAGAATGGATCACAGTAGAATGACATGGAAAGCATATAAATCTATAGGGGAAGGAAGGCGGGGTAGGGGTTGTCCTCGAAAGGGTTGGAGAGAGGGGGTAAAGGAGGTTTTGTGGGCAAGGGGCTTGGACTTCCAGCAAGCATGCGTGAGTGTGTTAGATAGGAGTGAATGGAGACGAATGGTACTTGGGACCTGACGCCTCTTCAAGGGGGGCTCCTTGGCGTGGTGAAGAGGCTCTTGGTCTGAGGAATTAGACCTGTCGGTCTACTTCCTCAGACCGAACCTAATTACCCCCCAATCCCCCGTTCCTTATCCCATCCTCCCCATCCTCCCCTTTTTCCTTTCCTCCTCCTCCTCCCCACCCCTCCCTTTTGCCCTTCCTTTTTGGCCTTTGTTTTTTTTTTTTTTTTTTCCCCACAGGCATGCTAGTTCCTAGGTAGGGGAAAGGGTACCGGGGTCCATCCCTTTCCGTTGAGGTTCTTGGCGGTGGCGTAGTTTGCCGTGGAATCTGGATTGCCTGGGGATGTCCTGATCCCTCTCCGGTATCCCGGAGGGTGGCTTTGGGTGTCTCTCGGGCGACGGGTGTATCTCTGGAAGCCACCTTTCGGATTCCGGGGGTGGTGGCCGAAGGAGGTATGCTTTGTGGCGGATTTCCAGCCGCCCTCTCTTTTGTCCACCGAGGTAGCTCGGCAGATGTGAGGTTGCTATCCCGGATTGCCGGTTTACTGGCATGATGGGTAGGGTATGGCACGGGTTCCATGCTGCATCTGCGCTACTTGCGGTGCTGAGGTCCTCTTGGGCGTGGAGGGAGATTTCTGGCCCTTTCATTCCTCCTAGGAACTATCCCTCCCCGGTCCCCCCTTTTTTTATTCTTTTTTTTATTTTTATTTTATTTTCTTCTTTCTTTTTTTTTCTTAAAAACAAAAAGAAAGAAGTAACCTAACCATGGCAGCCCTAGTCCATGAACCTGCTACCCCCGGGCCCCTTCTTGATACCGCCCCCCGTTCTGACCTCGCCTCGTCTTTGGACCACTCTTTGGACACTCCTCATGCCTCTGTACCTCTTGCCGGTGCTGTTTCCTCACCCGCTTCAGGTACTGAGGCCTCGACTGACTCCTTCGATTTATCTGACCTTCGCTCTCCTCTGACTATGCTTCCGGCCTCTCCCTCTACAGTGCGGCAATTTTCGAGTCGCTGGCCCGTTCCACGTCGGACCAACTCTGGTCCCACGCCTAAACGACAACGACAATTACCTGCTGATGATACTTCTCCACCTTCTCGTTCTTCTCAGAAAAGATCGACACATCCTTCACTGCCTTTCCACGCTCAGTTTCAGACTGCACAATGGACTAAATTCTTCACTTTATGACCGACTTCCTCTACTGCCTATCTTTCTGACCACAGTATTGGCAAGGCACTCCTACGCCATGTTGGTAAAGATATTTCTTTTCATGCTCTTAAGAGCGGTACGCGCATCGTCACCGTACAGAATGCTACCCAGGCTCATGAGCTTTCTCGTCTTTCCCATATCGATACTGTTCCTGTAACTATTGAAAAGCATCATTCCCTCAATTCTTGTAGTAGTACCATCATTCTGCCCCATACCATAGTTCAACAAAATTTCCAGACATGTGGCACTGACATTCTTTAACAGCTGGAACTCCAAGATCTCCCAATCCTCAAGGTAGACACTTACGTTCTTCCTGCCCGCGGGCGGAGACGATACCCTAGCAATGTGGCTCGTTTAACTTTTGACAGCCGTGAACTCCCATCCTCAGTTTATGTAGCAGGACATCGGTTACAAGTTCGAAAGGTGATCCCTACACCGCAACAGTGTAGAAATTGCTGGCGATTTGGCCATCCAGCGAAATATTGCAGATCTATCGCTGAATGCCCAGTCTGTGGTGCCGATGACCATTCTAATACGTCTTGCAATCGACCTCCCTCTTGCCTTAATTGTTATGAGGCTCACCCTTCGTACTCTCGCCATTGTCAAGTCTACTTAAACGAGCGGGAAATCCGTTACCTCAAAGAGGCAGAAGGTCTCCCTTATGCCATGGCAGTTTCTCATCTCCGCCTCCAAGGGAGACGACCTCGTGTTTCTTATTCCCGTGTTTCAAAACGTCCCCCCACTTCTGGTATCCCATCTTCTGCACCCACCTCTGTGGTTACCTCTCCCATAGTCACTCCTGTAGCTAATTCTTTTGCTGTCCTCGGCTCAGACGTCCCTACTTCAACGTCTCAGTCTGATCTTGCTTCTTCGTGTTCTCTCTCACAAGCCTCAGTAGCGACGAGATCTCGTATGACACCTCCTCCCAATCGTCCCTCTACTTCTCAAAAGTCAAAAAAAGGTCCGTTAACACCTCCTACCCATCTTCCACCTCCTCATTTTCCCTTCCCTGTCTCTGTACCTGGTTCTCCCCCTCTCACTGGCTCTGTTACAAGTGTAGAGGTTCACCCTCCTCCTCGTACTGTACCTTCCTCCCCTGTTCCCTCCCAAGTTTCTTCCTCTTCGGCCACCTCCCAGGTTTCTGCCTCTTCTGTCCCCTTCCACGCTTCTCCAGTTCCCTCCACCCTTCCGTCCCCCCCCTACCTTGGTACAGTCCATTACAGTTCCAGTCTTACTCGTCCTCCCCCTACCATTTCCAGTATTGTCTCCCATACGACGTCTCTGAATTCTGAAACACTTGAAGCAATCTCTGAATATATTGCAGAGACCAAACCATCAATGGACACTGATCCACCCTCCGCTCCTTCTCTCTCCTCTACTCCATCTGCGCAACTCCTTTCTTCACAGCGCACCGTTCCTTCGCTGCTTGAACGTTTTCCACTGCCTCCGCATGTGGACTTTTCTAACCCCTCTAGTCCGTAGGAACCCTTACCTGCAGATTTCAGGTATCTTTATCATTGCCAATCATGGCCTATTTACAGTGGAATATACACGGCCTCAGGGGTAATCGGGGTGAGCTTCAGATGTTACTCTCCCAGTTTTCCCCTGTTGGTGTTTGCTTACAGGAACCAAAATTACACTCTGCTGTTATCTCTCCCATCTCAGGCTATAATTTATTGTATTCTTCAGATCCTTTTCCTGATGGGACCTTTAATGAAAGTGCCCTTCTTCTACGCACTGATACTCCATACCATCAGCTATTTGTTTGTACTTCGCTGCATTACACAGCAGCCTGTATCCACTTGCATAGGTGGTATACGCTCTGTTCTTTATATCTCTCTCCTTCTCGGGCATTATCTATTCCGGATATTGCCTTTCTTGTTTCGTCATTACCACCACCGATTCTGTTGCTTGGTGATTTTAATGCCCACCATTTCCTCTGGGGGGGGGGGGTCTCACTGTGATTCCCGTGGAATTCAGTTAGAGGCTTTTCTTGCCACCCACCCCCTCCATGTTTTAAATACAAGTACTCGCACCCATTTTGATCCTCGGACTCACACTCTCTCTTGCATCGCTCTCTCAGTCTGCTCTTCCTCCGCCGCATTAGACTTCACTTGGTCTGTTCTTCCGGACTTACATGACAGCGATCATTTCCCAATCATTCTTACTTCCCCTTCATATTCGCCACCTCTTCGCATCCCACGCTGGCAATTTGATCAGGCAAATTGGAACCTTTACTCACACCTAACTGTTTTTAGAGAGGTTCCTTCTTCGTCCTCCATCGATGAGCTTTTACACCTCTTCTCGTCCTCCGTTTTAACCGCAGCTTCTCATTCTATACCCCAAACTTCGGGCAGGCATTCTCAGAAATGCGTGCCTTGGTGGTCTCCTGCTTGTGCTAGTGCAGTACGTTTGAAACGCGCTGCATGGGGCAGGTACCGGTACAATAGAACCACAGAGAGATTTCTTGAATTTAAGCAGAAGCGTGCGATCGCTCGCCGTGTCATCCGTGACGCTAAACGCACTTGCTGGCGAGATTGTCTCCACCATCACCTCTGCTTCCTCTATGAGTGCAGTCTGGAAAAAAGTACGAAAACTGAGTGGTAAATATTCTCCTGACCCGGCTCCTGTTCTGCGGGTTGCCGGTGTTGATATAGCAAACCCACTAGATGTTGCCAATGAAATTGGCAATCATCTGGTCCGTATTTCTCAGGGACTCCATCTATGCCCCTCATTTCTTTCCTCAAAGTCTGCCAGAGAGTTAGCATCCTTGGACTTTTCTTCTCTCAGAGAAGAACAGTATAATGTGCCTTTTACACTTCAAGAACTGGAGGCAACACTCTCAGCTTGCCGATCATCGGCAGCTGGGCCCGACGACATTCATATTCCTATGCTACAACATTTACATCAGTCAGCCCTTGCAGTCCTATTACACCTTTACAATCTTATTTGGTCACAAGGAGTTCTTCCACAGCTGTGGAAATCCGCCATTGTTCTCCCTTTCCGCAAACCAGGCACTATGGGACATGAAACCTCCCACTATCGTCCCATTGCTCTTACCAGTGCAGTTTGCAAAGTGATGGAACGCCTAGTAAATAGACGTTTAGTGTGGTATTTAGAGACACACAGCAGTCTCTCCACTCGTCAATATGGCTTTCGTAAGGGACGTTCTACCATAGACCCCTTACTACGCTTGGATACGTATGTTCGTAATGCCTTTGCGAATAACCACTCAGTTATTGCCATATTTTTTGACCTTGAGAAGGCATATGACACAACTTGGAGGTATAATATTTTAGCCCAAGCCCACTCCTTAGGCCTTCGAGGCAATCTACCATCCTTCCTTAAGAACTTTTTAACTGACAGGCATTTCCGTGTTCGGGTTAATAATGTGCTCTCCCCGGACTTTATCCAAGCTGAAGGTGTCCCCCAGGGATGTGTTCTGAGCACAACACTTTTTCTCCTTGCTATTAATGATTTGGCCTCTAGTCTTCCATCAAATATTTGGTCATCACTCTATGTTGATGACTTCGCTATTACCTGTGCAGGCGCTGACTGTCACCTTATTACAGTTTCTCTCCAGCATGTAGTCGACCATGTTTCCAATTGGGCCACCACACGTGGGTTTAAATTTTCCAGCACTAAAACCCACCAAATTACTTTCACTAGACGCTCTGTCATCTCCGATCATCCTTTGTACCTCTATGGCTCCCGTATCCCTGAACGTGATACAGTCAAGTTTCTGGGCCTCCTCTTTGATCGTAGGTTATCCTGGAAACCTCACATTACCTCTCTGAAGGCAACTTGCCACAGCCGGCTGAACCTCCTTAAAACCCTTGCTCATCTTTCATGGGGAGCTGATCGTCGAACCCTCCTTCGCCTACATTCCACCCTTATCTTATCGAAACTTGATTATGGTGACCAGATCTATTCAGCGGCATATCCTGCTACTCTCTCTAGCCTTAACCCCATTCATCACCAAGGATTACGTTTATGCCTTGGAAGTATGTAAAAAAAATGTAGATCTTTTTTTTTGTTTTACATGTGAAAACCTGTAAAAAACTTTAATCTACATTTTTTTTTGTTATATTTGAAAATATGTAAAAAAAAGTAGATCTACTTTTGTAGCACTATGAATTTGAACGTCGATCTGTTTGTACCATTTAAGGGTTAGTCATTCTATTTTGTTCCATGCTGTCTGCATGTCCGAACCACCTCAACAACCCCTCCTCAGCCCTCTGGATAATAGTTTTGGTAATCCTGCACCTTCTAATTTTCAAACTACGAATTCTCTGCATTTTATTCACACCACACATTGCCCTCAGACATCTAAATATTTTCTTCAAACTTTTTATCCTGTTACATAAATTAAGCATTCATGAGTTAAATAAATTTTGGAAAGTATTAGGTAAGAAATATGCTGTCGAGTGAACATGGCTTGTTTTTGGCTTAGCAAGAATAGTTGGAGTCTGGGGCTGAGGATCACCACTCAGGGCTCAGTGGTGAGCACACGGAGAAACTTGAGGGACAATACTATCCACATTTTGCACCTTATTTTTTTTTTTTTTTAATATTTGTTTTCACTTAATAAATTTTGGTTGCACTTTTTCAGCAGCATTTATACAAATATCATAGTGTGTGATATCATGCTAATAAAGGATTTGCTCTACTTCTAAAATTTCTTGCATTATTATTTTCAGCTAAAGTACAAAGGATTGATGAAGCTAACACTAAATATAAACATGGATATGAAACAATGAAGCTAACACTAAAACATAAATGTAGACATGAAACAAGGATGTCAGGTTGCAGAAAGGGAAGATGTGAACAGTATATTCAGATATTTAAGAGTGAATGTGTTGGTAGATGAGTCTGTGAAAAGTGAATGTGAACCACATAATAAATGGGGTAAAGAATGTGTTATTGCAAAAAGGAGAATGTAATAACATTTTTATATGATCAAAACACATTCAGATGTGCAGCAAAGAAGACAGGAAGCAGTGTAGATGTCTTATTTGAGGTCATTGTATGGTGTGAATATTACACCAAGAATAAGGAGCGAAGAAATTAGGTGTGGTGGCATGAAAGTTGTAATTCAAGAGGCAGAAGAGGAGTCAAGATGACTTGATCATTTAGAATACAAGGAACAAGATGGTTGCTCTGGAAGGTTAATAATTCTGGTGTAGATGTTTGAGGGAGAGTCAGAATGTTTCGTGATCTCTCATCTGAACCAAACTAAACACTTGTAATTGTTCATTGAAGGTAGGAATGCTTCTGAGAATACTGTGTTTTGTGTGTGTTTTGTATGTGTGTGTGTTTGTGTGTGTGTTTGTGTGTGTGTGTGTGTTTTGTGTGTGTGTGTGTGTTTTGTGTGTGTGTTTTGTGTGTGTGTGTGTTTTGTGTGTGTGTGTGTTTTGTGTGTGTGTGTGTTTTGTGTGTGTGTGTGTGTGTGTGTGTGTGTGTGTTTTGTGTGTGTGTGTGTGTTTTGTGTGTGTGTGTGTGTTTTGTGTGTGTGTGTTTTGTGTGTGTGTGTTTTGTGTGTGTGTGTGTTTTGTGTGTGTGTGTTTTGTGTGTGTGTGTTTTGTGTGTGTGTGTTTTGTGTGTGTGTTTTGTGTGTGTGTGTTTTGTGTGTGTGTTTTGTGTTTTGTGTATGTATGTTTTGTGTATGTGTTGTGTGTGCACGTGTGTGTGTTGTGTGCGCACATGCGTGCATGTGTGTGAGAGAGAGAGAGAGAGAGAGATAGATTACATGAGTAAGTAATGTTTGTGTATGTGATGATTTTGGAAGATGTAAGCAAAAATTATAAATTATTACAGATCTCCTCATGAACAAGATGGTGAAGCTCTTCCCATGGGCATCGGGGTGGATGTTCTATCAACAAATGGTCTGGATGAGGATGGTGAGGAAGAGGACACTCCTATGTATGAGAAATACGATGCCCTTCTTCATGGCAGTCTTCGCTCCAAGAAGTAAGTACTTGACATACTCTCTTCTTGCATTATGTCAAACAAGTCTGATATCCACGTCCCAAAGTTGAATATGTCCACACCTCATCCCATCCATGCTTTCACACTTACACACGTCCATGCTTACTTATGTCCTCACTTACACACATTGTGAGACCTCTACCCACTCTACCGGAGGTATCCCAGCGAGTGAGCACGTCTCCTGTATATCCCAGTGCTTAACAAAATAGGGAATAGCATATGAAGGTACAAATAAAAATGGGAACTATGGCTATAGTTTACTTAATAACATAAAAGGGCTAGAATACAACATATCCTGATGGAAATTTACACAATATAACAATTGACCTATGAGACTTATTACCAGGGGGAAGGGTAGATGTTATCAGTAACACGGACTAGTACTCACTCTTAATTCACCGACCAGCTGACCCGAGATTCCCAATGCGTGGTCCACTACACACGCGGCTGTCCAGAGCTCTCGCTCGACGGACCTGTCACCAACAACCTCTTTGCCCCGCTCTTCCCTGGGCTTATATCGTAGTCAAAGTACCCCCTCCCCAATGGTGTATGTACCACGTGTTACGACCTGACGCCGAGCTCTGACGCTGTTAAGAACAAAAGACCTCAGACGTGGGCGTGACTACCCGACATTTGCTAAGGCAGGTGTGACCATATAATTAGGTCTCCCTAGAGACCTCACAAGCCCATCTGAACTGCATCACATCCCCCTTTCTCCCCCAATTTAAAATATCTGAGAACTAGGACAATTTGTCCTAAGTTATTAGACTATTTTAATCCTAACCCTTTTATTCTATTACAATACAATAGCAAATAATATGAATTCACACAGATCAGTAGGTTTAATAAATTCTAGCACAAGAAACGAATAACAATGACTCTGGTGCGAAACCTCCTTATCCGTCATGTCTCCTTAAAACTAAATATCGGGCTCCAGTGCCTTCCTGTACTCTACTAGAAATAAACTAGCTCCTGTAGTCACCCTCGCTAATTAACCATTGAGCCAAACCTCGTAAGGTTTTCCTGGCATAGAAAACAGCTCCAGCGGGTATTATTCCTTCAAGTACTTGCAACTGAACCATTACACGACCACAATGTCGCATTTTCCTTGCACCCTACCGTGACCATTCATGACAAGGCAGGAATCGCAACCAGGACCAATCATTATCCCATTTCTAGGAACTAAAAGAAAACCTCCCATCCCTCACATAAAGGAATCCTCTTCTGACGGCGAGCCGATTGGTGTTTACAGTTCTCCACCTGAAAAGAAAATACATCCTATCTCTACTGTGATCCCTCCCGGCAAGGAGCTAGCTCACAAAATATACAACACATGTCCATGCTTACTCTCTTAAACATGTCCATATTTACACTCCCCCCCCAAACATGCACACATGTACACTTGCACACATACAGACATATTTATGAGGCATGTCCACACTTACAAACAAGGAACTTAGGAAGCAACTGAAGTTTATAAATTCTGATCTGTTGTTCAAACGTGTCAGTTAACTTGATAAGATTTTTTATACAGTCATTCTTGTTAGCTAACAGCCAAAAATATTCTTTTGCAGTTGTTGCACCTTGTGTATGTCTATTTTAAAATAATAAAGCAAACAGTAATAATTGTATGCAAGATATTTTATTGTTTTTGATTTTTATGCTTTCAGAGACAACATTGTTAGTTTGAAGTTCATGAGGAAGTACATTCACATAGCTAAGAGCATCAAGCCCAGTCTAACAAGAGAAGCTTGCGAGGTTATTGCCGAGGAATATTCTCGACTACGATCCCAGGACACTGAGCATGCAGATATGGCACGAGTGAGTCTCATCTTGGTATATTGTGCTTAATGTTAGTTACAGCTGCAAGATTAAGCAGTTGTTGTAGTATTGCATGTTAAACCTGTAGTATTGTATGTTAAACCTATAGTGTTGTGGTGTTGCATGTTTAACCTGTAGTGTTGCATGTTAAACCTGTAGTGTTGCATGTTAAACATGTAGCATTGCATGTTAAACCTATAGTGTTTTGTAGTTTTGCCTGTTTAACTCGTAGTGTTTATATTGTAGTGTTTCATGTTAAACTTGTAGCTGCCTCACACCCACTTTACTGCTTAACCTGCTTTGTTGTTATACACTAGTAAGGAAATAAAGGAATAAGAACACTTAAGTGTGGCAGTGTTGATATGGTTTCAAATTTTGAGTGGATATAAATATGTCAACGTGAATAAGGTATTAAAAATGTTAATTATTGAACATTGAGACAGCTAATTACCCAGCAACACACTAACACATTCTCCATTACTCCCTGTGTTTCCAGTAGTGTATACTGGCATAATTTTACACTCACACTTGCATTATCTTACTCTTACACTCTCACTCATGCTCTCCTGATATTTCTTCAAACTACAATGGTGACAGTAGTAGGCAAGAAGTAGATGTGAGGTTATAGGTCCCTTTGCCTTGAAGATGCAAATTTAAGGGGGGGGGGGTCTGAGGGACTGACCACCTCACACTTGCATCATCATCATTATGAAGGATGAGGGACTGATCATCTCGTATCTACACCTCCACTATTGTTGTCCTCTGTAATAGAATGAAGAAGCCTGCTGATTAGGTAGAGTCTCAGCAATAAAGGTATCAGCCTGCATGTGTGATTTACTATCTCGGTAACATTTAATATTTTGCCTATAATATAAAACATTTTTTTTTTTTTCAACAAGTCGGCCGTCTCCCACCGAGGCAGGGTGACCCAAAAAAGAAAGAAAATCCCCAAAAAGAAAATACTTTCATCATTCAACACTTTCACCACACTCACACATTATCACTGTTTTTGCAGAGGTGCTCAGAATACAACAGTTTAGAAGCATACACATATAAAGATACACAACATATCCCTCCAAACTGCCAATATCCCAAACCCCTCCTTTAAAATGCAGGCATTGTACTTCCCATTTCCAGGACTCAAGTCCGACTATATGAAAATAACCGGTTTCCCTGAATCCCTTCACTAAATATTACCCTGCTCACACTCCAACAGATCGTCAGGTCCCAAGTACCATTCATCTCCATTCACTCCTATCTAACACGCTCACGCACGCTTGCTGGAAGTCCAAGCCCCTTGCCCACAAAACCTCCTTTACCTCCTCTCTCCAACCCTTTCGAGGACGACCCCTACCCCGCCTTCCTTCCCCTATAGATTTATATGCTTTCTATGTCATTCTACTTTGATCCATTCTCTCTAAATGACCAAACCACCTCAACAACCCCTCTTCTGCCCTCTGACTAATACTTTTATTAGCTCCACACCTTTTCCTAATTTCCACACTCCGAATTTTCTGCATAATATTTACACCACACATTGCCCTTAAACAGGACTTCTCAACTGCCTCCAACCGTCTCCTCGCTGCTGCATTTACCACCCAAGCTTCACGCCCATATAAGAGTGTTGGTACTACTATACTTTCATACATTCCCTTCTTTGCCTCCATAGATAATGTTTTTTGACCCACATATACCTCAACGCACCACTCATCTTTTTTCCTTCATCAATTCTATGATTAACCTCATCCTTCATAAATCCATCTACCGACACGTCAACTCCCAAGTATCTGAAAACATTCACTTCTTCCATACTCCTCCTCCCCAATTTGATATCCAATTTTTCTTTATCTAAATCATTTGATACCCTCATCACCTTACTCTTTTCTATGTTCACTTTCAACTTTCTACCTTTACACACATTCCCAAACTCATCCACTAACCTTTGCAATTTTTCTTTAGAATCTCCCATAAGCACAGTATCATCAGCAAAAAGTAACTGTGTCAATTCCCATTTTGAATTTGATTATCCAAAATTTAATCCCACCTCTCTCCCGAACACCCTAGCATTTACTTCCTTTACAACCCCATCTATAAATATATTAAACAACCATGGTGACATTACACATCCCTGTCTAAGACCTACTTTTACCGGGTAGTAGTCTCCCTCTCTTCTACACACCCTAACCTGAGCCTCACTATCCTCATAAAAACTCTATACAGCATTTAATAACTTACCACCTATTCCATATACTTGCAACATCTGCCACATTGCTCCTCTAACCACTCTATCATATGCCTTTTCTAAATCCATAAATGCAATAAAAACTTCCCTACCTTTATCTAAATACTGTTCACATATATGCTTCAATGTAAACACTTGATCTACACATCCCCTACCCACTCTGAAACCTCCTTGCTCATCCGCAATCCTACATTCTGTCTTACCTCTAATTATTTCAGTTATAACCCTACCGTATACTTTTCCTGGTATACTCAGTAAACTTATTCCTCTATAATTTTTACAATCTCTTTTGTCCCCCTTCCCTTTATATAAAGGGACTATACATGCTCTCCGCCAATCCCTAGGTACCTTTCCCTCTTTCATACGTTTATTAAACAAAAGTACCAACCACTCCAACACTATAATCCCCCCTGCTTTTAACATTTCTGTCATGATCCCATCAGTTCCAGCTGCTTTACCCCCTTTCATTCTACGTAATGCCTCACGTACCTCCTAAAAGATGATATACCTCCCTGACCAGTGCATGAAATTACTGCCTCTCTTCCTTAACATTTAAAAGTTCCTCAAAATATTCTCGCTATCTACCTAATACCTCCATCTCCCCATCTACTAACTCCCCTACTCTGTTCTTAACTGACAAATCCATACTTTCCCTAGGCTTTCTTAACTTGTTTAACTCACTCCAAAATTTTTTCTTATTTTCATTAAAATTTCTTGACAGTGCCTCGCCCACTCTATCATCTGCTCTCCTTTTGCACTCTCTCACCACTCTCTTCACCTTTCTTTTACTCTCCATATACTCTGCTCTTCTTATAACACTTCTGCTTTGTAAAAACCTCTCATAAGCTACCTTTTTCTCTTTTATCACACCCTTTACTTCATCATTCCACCAATCACTCCTCTTTCCTCCTGCCCCCACCCTCCTATAACCACAAACTTCTGCCCCACATTCTAATACTGCATTTTTAAAGCTATTCCAACCCTCTTCTACCCCCCCCCCACTACTCATCTTTGCACTAGCCCACCTTTCTGCCAATAGTCGCTTATATCTCGCCCGAACTTCCTCCTCCCTTAGTTTATACACTTTCACCTCCCTCTTACTTGTTGTTGCCACCTTCCTCTTTTCCCATCTACCTCTTACTCTAACAGTAGCTACAACTAAATAATGATCCGATATATCAGTTGCCCCTCTATAAACATGTACATCCTGGAGCCTACCCATCAACCTTTTATCCACCAATACATAATCTAATAAACTACTTTCATTACGTGCTACATCATACCTTGTATATTTATTTATCCTCTTTTTCATAAAATATGTATTACTTATTACCAAATTTCTTTCTACACATAGGTCAATTAAAGGCTCCCCATTTACATTTACCCCTGGCACCCCAAATTTACCTACTACTCCCTCCATAACATTTTTACCCACTTTAGCATTGAAATCCCCAACCACCATTACTCTCACACTTGATTCAAAACTCCCCACGCATTCACTCAACATATCCCAAAATCTCTCTCTCTCTCCTCTACACTTCTCTCTTCTCCAGGTGCATACACGCTTATTATAACCCACTTTTCACATCCAATCTTTATTTTACTCCACATAATCCTTGAATTAATACATTTATAGACCCTCTTTCCCTGCCATAGCTTATCCTTCAACATTATTGCTACTCCTTCTTTAGCTCTAACTCTATTTGAAACCCCTGACCTAATCCCATTTATTCCTCTCCATTGAAACTCTCCCACCCCCTTCAGCTTTGTTTCACTTAAAGCCAGGACATCCAGCTTCTTCTCATTCATAACATCCACAATCATCTCTTTCTTATCATTTGCACAACATCCACGCACATTCAGACTTCCCACTTTGACAATTTTCTTCTTATTCTTTTTAGTAATCTTTACAGGAAAAGGGGTTACTAGCCCATTGTTCCCGGCATTTTAGTTGACTTTTACAACACGCATGGCTTACGGAGGAAAGATTCTTGTTCCACTTCCCCATGGATATAAAAGAAAAAGTAACAAGACTAAGAACTATTAAGATAAAATCAAAGAAAACTCAGATGAGTGTGTATAAATAAATGTGTACATGTATGTGTAGTGTGACCTAAGTGTAAGTATAAGTAGCAAGATATACCTGTAATCTTGCATATTTGTGAGACAGACAAAAGACATCAGCAATCCTACCATCATGTAAAACAATTACAGGCTTTCATTCTACACTCACTTGGCAGGACGGTAGTACCTCCCTGGGTGGTTGCTGTCTACCAACCTACTACATATTTTGCTTAATTGGAGTATGTGCCATATAGTTTTTACCAGACATCATAAGCCCTGAAACCTGGTCTGGGACCTGGTCTCATTAATCATTATAAATGAAATATTATAATGCTAGAGGGGTGGGGATATTGCATTTTGGAGAGGTAAATCAGCTAGGATGATGGCATGCCTCTGCCAAGATAGTGATTGAGTGATGGTGAAAGTGTTTCTTCTCTTTTGGTAGATGGCCAGTGTGTTTAACAACTACAGTAAGGCCCCACTTTTATGGCAGGTTAAGTTTCAAGCTGCCGCTGGAGAGCAGACATTGCCTGAAAACAGAGCACCACTTTTTCCACTTATAAATGCATATAAATGCTAGGTAACAAGTTCATACTAACATATGTTAAGTTAGCAATAGAACTAGGCATTAAAAACAATAAAAAGTAAAATACACACTCAGTACACCCATTACTTAACTTGAAATATTTGTAGTCTTAATGTAGGGTGAGAGGTGAGTTGTATTTATTTGTAGGAAGTCAGGTGTAGGAGGTATGGTAGCCAGCCAGGTCAGGTTGGTTGTGCTACACGGTAGCATGTAGTGTTGGTTGTGCTGCATGGTAGCATGTAGTGTTGGTTGTGCTGCACGGTAGTATGTAGTGTTGGTTGTGCTACACGGTAGCATGTAGTGTTGGTTGTGCTACATGGTAGCATGTAGTGTTGCTTGTGCTACACGGTAGCATGTAGTGTTGCTTGTGCTACACGGTAGCATGTAGTGTTGCTTGTGCTACACGGTAGCATGTAGTGTTGCTTGTGCTACACGGTAGCATGTAGTGTTGCTTGTGCTACACGGTAGCATGTAGTGTTGCTTGTGCTACACGGTAGCATGTAGCGTTGCTTGTGCTACACGGTAGCATGTAGCGTTGCTTGTGCCGCACGGTAGCATGTAGCGTTGCTTGTGCCGCACGGTAGCATGTAGCGTTGCTTGTGCCGCACGGTAGCATGTAGCGTTGCTTGTGCCGCACGGTAGCATGTAGCGTTGCTTGTGCCGCACGGTAGCATGTAGCGTTGCTTGTGCCGCACGGTAGCATGTAGCGTTGCTTGTGCCGCACGGTAGCATGTAGCGTTGCTTGTGCCGCACGGTAGCATGTAGCGTTGCTTGTGCCGCACGGTAGCATGTAGCGTTGCTTGTGCCGCACGGTAGCATGTAGCGTTGCTTGTGCCGCACGGTAGCATGTAGCGTTGCTTGTGCCGCACGGTAGCATGTAGCGTTGCTTGTGCCGCACGGTAGCATGTAGCGTTGGTTGTGCCGCACGGTAGCATGTAGCGTTGGTTGTGCCGCACGGTAGCATGTAGCGTTGGTTGTGCCGCACGGTAGCATGTAGCGTTGCTTGTGCCACACGGTAGCATGTAGCGTTGCTTGTGCCGCACGGTGGCACGTGGTGTCGGTCGTGCTGCACAGTGGCATGTGTAGTGTGTGTAGTGTGATCTAAGTGCAAGTAGAAGTAGCAAGACATACCTGAAATCTTGCATGTTTATGAGACAGACAAAAGGCACCAGCAATCCTACCATCATGGCTTTCGTTGTGCACTCACTTGGCAGGACGGTAATACCTCCCTGGGCGGTTGCTGTTTACCAACCTACTACCTAGGACTCGACAGACTTCTCCCCCTATAATTTTTGCACTCTTTTGTCCCCTTTGCCTTTATACAAAGGAATTATGCATGCTCTCTGCCAATCCCTAGGTACCTTACCCTCTTCCATACATTTATTAAATAATTGCACCAACCACTCCAAAACTATATCCCCACCTGCCTTTAACATTTCTATCTTTATCCCATCAATCTCCGCTGCCTTACCCCCTTTCATTTTACTTACTGCCTCACGAACTTCCCCCACACTCACAACTTGCTCTTCCTCACTCCTACAAGATGTTATTCCTCCTTGCCCTATACACGAAATCACAGCTTCCCTATCTTCATCAACATTTAACAATTCCTCAAAATATTCCTTCCATCTTCCCAATACCTCTAACTCTCCATTTAATAAGAAAAATTGCAAAGGTTAGTGGATGAATTTGGGAATGTGTGTAAAGGTAGAAAGTTGAAAGTGAACATAGAAAAGAGTAAGGTGATGAGGGTGTCAAATGATTTAGATAAAGAAAAATTGGATATCAAATTGGGGAGGAGGAGTATGGAAGAAGTGAATGTTTTCAGATACTTGGGAGTTGACATGTCGGTAGATGGATTTATGAAGGATGAGGTTAATCATAGAATTGATGAGGGAAAAAAGGTGAGTGGTGCGTTGAGGTATATGTGGAGTCAAAAAACGTTATCTATGGAGGCAAAGAAGGGAATGTATGAAAGTATAGTAGTACCAACACTCTTATATGGATGTGAAGCTTGGGTGGTAAATGCAGCAGCGAGGAGACGGTTGGAGGCAGTGGAGATGTCCTGTCTAAGGGCAATGTGTGGTGTAAATATTATGCAGAAAATTCGGAGTGTGGAAATTAGGAGAAGGTGTGGAGTTAATAAAAGCATTAGTCAGAGGGCAGAAGAGGGGTTGTTGAGGTGGTTTGGTCATTTAGAGAGAATGGATCAAAGTAGAATGACATGGAAAGCATATAAATCTATAGGGGAAGGAAAGAGGGGTAGGGGTCGTCCTCGAAAGGGTTGGAAAGAGGGGGTAAAGGAGGTTTTGTGGGCGAGGGGCTTGGACTTCTAGCAAGCGTGCATGAGCGTGTTTGATAGGAGTGAATGGAGACGAATGATACTTGGGACCTGACGATCTGTTGGAGTGTGAGCAGGGTAATATTTAGTGAAGGGATTCAGGGAAACCGGTTATTTTCATATAGTCGGACTTGAGTCCTGGAAATGGGAAGTACAATGCCTGCACTTTAAAGGAGGGGTTTTGGGATATTGGCAGTTTGGAGGGATATGTTGTGTATCTTTATACGTATATGCTTCTAAACTGTTGTATTCTGAGCACCTCTGCAAAAGCAGTGATAATGTGTGAGTGTGGTGAAAGTGTTGAATGATGATGATAGTATTTTCTTTTTGGGGATTTTTTCTTTTTTGGGTCACCCTGCCTCGGTGGGAGACGACCGACTTGTTGAAAAAAAAAAAAAAAAAACCTATTGTACACAACTCATTTTTTTAATTTACACCTTTATTTTTTTAAACAAGTCGGTTGTCTCCCACCGAGGCAGGGTGACCCAAAAAAAAAAAAGAAAATCCCCAAAAAGAAAATACTTTCATCATCATTCAACACTTTCACCTCGCTCACACATTATCACTGTCTTTGCAGAGATGCCCAGATGAAACTGTTTAGAAGCGTATAGTATAAAGATAGATAACATGCCCCTCGAAACTTCCAATATCTCAAACCTCTCCTTTAAAGTGCAGGCATTGTACTTCCCATTTCCAGTACTCAAGTCCCTGAATCTCTTCACTAAGTATTACCCTGCTCACACTCCAGCAGCTTGTCAGGTCCCAAAAACCATTTGTCTCCATTCACTCTTATCTAACACGTTCACACATGCTTGCTGGAAGTCCAAGCCCCTCGCCCACAAAGCCTCCTTTACTCTCTCCCTCTAACCTTTTCTAGGACGGCCCCTACCCCTCCTTCCTGTGTGATAAGCTTAGGTGACAACCCATAAATTTCCTCTTTTCTTGTCTTTCAATGTGTTAATTATTTATATTTATATTTAGTTAAAAAAAAAAAAATTATTTCCAAACGTTATACTATATAGCTGGCCTTGTCAGTAATGAGTATTTGTTTATTTGTAGATGTCTGAACAAACATTACACCACCATACTAAAGTTGGTTCTTCTTTTCCAGACACAGCCAGTAACTGCCCGTGCCCTGGAGACGCTCATTCGTCTCTCTACAGCTCATTCAAAAAGCAGACTTTCCCGTTATGTAACAGTGCAAGACGCTGAAGCTGCCATCGAGATGGTGTCATATGCCTACTTTAAAAAGGTGCGTCATTAGCAGTGAGTCGTTACTTGTAACATTACTACCAGTTGTTATTAGTCCTATTAACAGTGGGTCCTCATTAGTACTACTACCAGTGGGTCATTATTTATGCATTATCAGTGGGTCATTATTTGTGCCATTATCAGTGGGTCATTATTTGTGCCTTTATCAGTGGGTCAATATTTGTCATTATCAGTGTTTCATTATTAGTATTACTACCAGTGGGTCATTATTAGTGCTATTGTTTCACTAATGTGCTACATTTTATTTGACTCGATTCCTTTAAGGGCAGGTGTATGCATGTATGCTGATAAATGGGTCTTGAGCAAAGAAAATCAAAGTACCATTCCGTGGGTCAGGAGGAGGAGGAGGAGGGAAGCACTAAAGCAGTGGTTCCCAAACTTTTTCAGCTTGTTACCCAATTTAACATGCCACATAAAGCATGTTACCCCTTTCACAAAATGTTATTATTGATATATATGGCTAAACATGAACGTATACAGCCTCGCATACTCTGCTAATCCTAGCAAAACCATTGAAAACGTAAGAACCACACATACATTATATATAAAATTAATAATAGCTACAAATTCACAGTAACAGTGGGTAAATACTAACTATATACTGCACAGGGCAGTACACATACATACCAGCTTATGTCTACCTCGGCTGATGCTCACAGATAAACTGACAGTGTGAAATAGAGGCAGCCTCAGTAAGTGAGTGACACATACTGGACAGGTCGATCTGGGCTACTGAGTGACTTTTGTCCTGAAGCATACTTGTCAAAATACTTTTGGGTTTCTACACACTTAGCTATATATTTCTTCTTTTCTAATACTGTATATTAGTTTTTGATGTTTATTGTTATTTGGTTTAACTTTATTACTTACTTATAATAGGTTTACTTTACAACTTTATATACTAAGACAAAGTTAACAATAATCCTCATACCGGGTACCGCATTGTTTTCTTGATTTTCAGAATTCATAACTTTTTTTCTGTCACTCCTGCATTACCCCCCAAAAATGGTTAAATTACCCCCAGGGGGTAATTTACCCCCAGTTTGGGAACCACTGCACTAAAGGAAGAGGAATAAGAGGTAATCTGCTCTGACCCGAGGGAAAGTTTCTCGTGTGTCAGAGAAGATTATCTCCTCTTCCTCTTGCTTTACTGCTTCCCTGTGAATATAATAATATATGTACCGGAGAGTTAAGATATAAAATGGAGACAGTTTAGCTGCTGACTGTTTCCACATAAAGATGGTCCTTGACTTATGATGGGGTTATGTTCCAACAAACCTCTTGTAATTCAAAAATATCCTAAGTCAAATATGATATGATAAATAAACAAGTAAATAAATACTTCCCGGTAAAAGTAGGTCTTAGACAGGGATGTGTAATGTCACCATGGTTGTTTAATATATTTATAGATGGGGTTGTAAAAGAAGTAAATGCTAGGGTGTTCGGGAGAGGGGTGGGATTAAATTATGGGGAATCAAATTCAAAATGGGAATTGACACAGTTATTTTTTGCTGATGATACTGTGCTTATGGGAGATTCTAAAGAAAAATTGCAAAGGTTAGTGGATGAGTTTGAGAATGTGTGTAAAGGTAGAAAGTTGAAAGTGAACATAGAAAAGAGGAAGGTGATGAGGGTATCAAATGATTTAGATCAAGAAAAATTGGATATCAAATTGGGGAGGAGGAGTATGGAAGAAGTGAATGTTTTCAGATACTTGGGAGTTGACGTGTCGGCGGATGGATTTATGAAGGATGAGGTTAATCATAGAATTGATGAGGGAAAAAAGGTGAGTGGTGCGTTGAGGTATATGTGGAGTCAAAAAACGTTATCTATGGAGGCAAAGAAGGGAATGTATGAAAGTATAGTAGTACCAACACTCTTATATGGATGTGAAGCTTGGGTGGTAAATGCAGCAGCGAGGAGACGGTTGGAGGCAGTGGAGATGTCCTGTCTAAGGGCAACGTGTGGTGTAAATATTATGCAGAAAATTCGGAGTGTGGAAGTTAGGAGAAGGTGTGGAGTTAATAAAAGCATTAGTCAGAGGGCAGAAGAGGGGTTGTTGAGGTGGTTTGGTCATTTAGAGAGAATGGATCAAAGTAGAATGACATGGAAAGCATATAAATCTATAGGGGAAGGAAAGAGGGGTAGGGGTCGTCCTCGAAAGGGTTGGAAAGAGGGGGTAAAGGAGGTTTTGTGGGTGAGGGGCTTGGACTTCCAGCAAGCGTGCATGAGCGTGTTAGATAGGAGTGAATGGAGACGAATGATACTTGGGACCTGACGATCTGTTGGAGTGTGAGCAGGGTAATATTTAGTGAAGGGATTCAGGGAAACCGGTTATTTTCATATAGTCGGACTTGAGTCCTGGAAATGGGAAGTACAATGCCTGCACTTTAAAGGAGGGGTTTGGGATATTGGCAGTTTGGAGGGATATGTTGTGTATCTCTATACGTATATGCTTCTAAACTGTTATATTCTGAGCACCTCTGCAAAAGCAGTGATAATGTGTGAGTGTGGTGAAAGTGTTGAATGATGATGAAAGTATTTTCTTTTTGGGGATTTTCTTTCTTTTTTTGGGTCACCCTGCCTCGGTGGGAGACGACCGACTTGTTGGGAAAAAAAAAAAAAAATCACTGAATAAGTAAATAAACAAATAATTAGTGTAACTATAGACCAGTAAAATGAATACAGGTTACGGACTTGCCGCCTTTGTGCTTGGTAATTATCTTAAGTAATTGCAGCAGCGAGGAGACTGTTGGAGGCAGTGGAGATGTCCTGTTTAAGGGCAATGTGTGGTGTAAATATTATGCAGAAAATTCGGAGTGTGGAAATTAGGAAAAGGTGTGGAGTTAATAAAAGTATTAGTCAGAGGGCAGAAGAGGGGTTGTTGAGGTGGTTTGGTCATTTAGAGAGAATGAATCAAAGTAGAATGACATGGAAAGCATATAAATCTATAGGGGAAGGAAGGCGGGGTAGGGGTCGTCCTCGAAAGGGTTGGAGAGAGTGGGTAAAGGAGGTTTTGTGGGCAAGGGGCTTGGACTTCCAGCAAGCGTGCGTGAGCGTGTTAGATAGGAGTGAATGGAGACGAATGGTACTTGGGACCTGACGATCTGTTGGAGTGTGAGCAGGGTAATATTTAGTGAAGGGATTCAGGGAAACCGGTTATTTTCATATAGTCGGACTTGAGTCCTGGAAATGGGAAGTACAGTGCCTGCACTTTAAAGGAGGGGTTTGGGATATTGGCAGTTTGGAGGGATATATTGTGTATCTTTATATGTGTATGCTTCTAAACTGTTGTATTCTGAGCACCTCTGCAAAAAGAGTGATAATGTGCGAGTGTGGTGAAAGTGTTGAATGATGATGAAAGTATTTTTCTTTATCTAAATCATTTGACACCCTCATCACCTTACTCTTTTCTATGTTCACTTTCAACTTTCTACCTTTACACACACTCCCAAACTCATCCACTAACCTTTGCAATTTTTCTTTAGAATCTCCCATAAGCACAGTATCATCAGCAAAAAGTAAATGTGTCAATTCCCATTTTGAATTTGATTCCCCAAAATTTAATTCCACCCCTCTCCCGAACACCCTAGCATTTACTTCCTTTACAACCCCATCTATAAATATATTAAACAACCATGGTGACATTACACATCCCTGTCTAAGACCTACTTTTACTGGGAAGTAGTCTCCCTCTCTTCTACACACCCTAACCTGAGCCTCACCATCCTCATAAAAACTCTTTACAGCATTTAATAACTTACCACCTATTCCATATACAGTGGACCCCCGCTTAACGATCACCTCCAAATGCGACCAATTATGTAAGTGTATTTATGTAAGTGCGTTTGTACGTGTATGTTTGGGGGTCTGAAATGGACTAATCTACTTCACAATATTCCTTATGGGAAAAAATTCGGTCAGTACTGGCACCTGAACATACTACTGGAATGAAAAAAGTTCGTTAACCGGGGGTCCACTGTACTTGCAACATCTGCCACATTGCTCCTCTATCCACTCTATCATATGCCTTTTCTATATCCATAAATGCAATAAAAACTTCCCTACCTTTATCTAAATACTGTTCATATATATGCTTCAATGTAAAACACTTGATCTACACATCCCCTACCCACTCTGAAACCTTCTTGCTCATCCGCAATCCTACATTCTGTCTTACCTCTAATTCTTTCAATTATAACCCTACCGTACACTTTTCCTGGTATACTCAGTAAACTTATTCCCCTATAATTTTTACAGTCTCTCTTGTCCCCTTTCCCTTTATTATTATAAAGGGACTATACATGCTCTCTGCCAATCCCTAGGTACCTTCCCCTCTTTCATACATTTATTAAACAAAAATACCAACCACTCCAACACTATATCCCCCCCTGCTTTTAACATTTCTGTCATGATCCCATCAGTTCCAGCTGCTTTACCCCCTTTCATTTTACGTAATGCCTCGCGTACCTCCCCCACACTTACATTCTGCTCTTCTTCACTCCTAAAAGATGGTATACCTCCCTGACCAGTGCATGAAATTACTGCCTCTGTTTCTTCCTTAACATTTAAAAGTTCCTCAAAATATTCTCGCCATCTACCTAATACCTCCATCTCCCCATCTACTAACTCCCCTACTCTGTTTTTAACTGACAAATCCATACTTTCCCTAGGCTTTCTTAACTTGTTTAACTCCCTCCAAAATTTTATTATTATTGTTATTATTTATTGTAATCTTGTCACTAACTCCCTCCAAAATTTTATTATTATTGTTATTATTTATTGTAATCTTGTCACTAATCTGGTTCATACTTCTTCCCCCCTGTCCCTTTTCCCTGCCTCTGATGTTCCAGTGTATGCTCCCTTTCATGCTCCTTGTTCCCTCTCCAGTATGTTGCTGAGCGTGTGTGTGTTCCTTCTCTGCTGACACGAATAATTCTTTTTGTCATGTTAAAGATCAGTCACTTGTAAACTGGTTAAACTACCCTTCTTTCAACTTGACAACTGTCTTGTTGAATTACCACATATCAACACATTCCTAACATGAATGTTAATCCTCTTTTCTTTCTCTTGATACCTACCTTTCACAGTACATTGTGTGTTGCATGGAGTGACCACTTCACATAGTGTGTATGTAGCATGGAGTGACCACATTACATAGTGTGTATGTAGCATGGAGTGACCACATTACATAGTGTGTATGTAGCATAGTGACCACATCACATAGTGTGTATGTAGCATAGTGACCACATCACATAGTGTGTATGTAGCATGGAGTGACTGTCTCTTAAATATATACTCTTGATTGCAGGTGATGGAGAGGAAGAAGAGGCGTAAGAATGATGAAGAGAGTGATACAGAACCAGAAGAGGAAGATGACAACAGGGAGGAGGAGGAAGGTGGGAGGAAGAGAAAGAGAAGAGGCACAGGAGAGGCAGAGAAGAAGACAAAGAAGGTCAAGAAGACCAAGAAGCAGCCTGGTGATGAAGGTTGGTCTTTGTACTCTGCTTATTGGATCTTCTGTGCTGGTGAAGACCTCTTGTGACAAGCATTGGAACTTGTCTTCCCCTTCCTCACATTAAACCTGACTAACTCCCAGTCCTGAGGTATTGTCACTCCCAGCACTACGGCAGTCACACGAGGAATAAAAAGTCACAGTACCGTGACTGGAACACTACACAAATAACACAATCAGGAGAATGAAATTAATGACAGTGTTTTGGTCCAAGTAGGACTGCAACTTAGTCATAAGTTTCAGTCTCCTGAGTGAGAGTGATTTGTGGAGAGTCAGACATGGTTTTATTTTATGCTTTGACATTCTGTTAGTAACATTTATGAAGGGATTTAGAGCATCTGGTTACCTAGACTTAAGTCCTGGAGGTGGGAGCACCAGTGCCTGGACACTCAATGATGGTTGGGAATGTTGTACTTTAGAGTACCATCTGACTGTGATATAAACACACTTCTGGCAATAGTCATTGAATGAACAATGACTATATTGCCCTACCTCACTAGGGAACAGCTGGTGTATTAAAATGTTACATTTGACACCCAGTTAACCTTCATTCTGTGTAAGAATACCATAGATTGTAGCTTGGTAACCATTTAGGGAGGTAGTCATCCTGGCATGATGCTGGGTAACCATATAGGGAGGTACAATCATCCTGGCATGTTGGGTAACCATATAGGGAGGTACAATCATGCTGGCATGATGCTGGGTAACCATATAGGGAGGTATAATCATCCTGGCATGATGCTGGGTAACTAAATTGGGAGGTACAATCATTGTGGCATGTTGGGTAACCATATAAGGAAGAGAGATATAGTTTGTTAGTCAGTTACCATTTGTTAGTTACTGGGCCTCAGTCTTGAAGCCATGAGAGAGTAAACCAAGCAACAGCTAGCAAAAAGATGAGAGATGGGGCCAAGAGCAGAGACTTGAACCATGCAACCATATATTGGTGAGTCTGTCTGTCTCATTGTCTCTTTTGTCTCTGTCTCTCATGTCTTTGTCTCTATATCTCCCTTTCTTGCATATACAGTGGACCCCCAGTTATCGGCCGTAATCTGTTCCAGAAGGTCGGTTGATAACCGAAATGGCTGATAACAGAATTAATATTTCCCATAAGAATTAAAAATAGGAGAGGAGAGTTATTAAATGGAGAGTTAGAGGTATTGGGGAGATGGAGGGAATATTTTGAGGAATTGTTAAATGTTGATGAAGATAAGGAAGCTGTGATTTCATGTATAGAGCAAGGAGGAATAACATCTTGTAGGAGTGAGGAAGAACCAGTTGTGAGTGTGGGGGAAGTTCGTGAGGCAGTAGGTAAAATGAAAGGGGGTAAGGCAGCCGGGATTGATGGGATAAAGATAGAAATGTTAAAAGCAGGTGGGGATATAGTTTTGGAGTGGTTGGTGCAATTATTTAATAAATGCATGGAAGAGGGTAAGGTACCTAGGGATTGGCAGAGAGCATGCATAGTTCCTTTGTATAATGGCAAAGGGGACAAAAGAGAGTGCAAAAATTATAGGGGGATAAGTCTGTTGAGTATACCTGGTAAAGTGTATGGTAGAGTTATTATTGAAAGAATTAAGAGTAAGACGGAGAATAGGATAGCAGATAAACAAGGAGGCTTTAGGAAAGGTAGGGGGTGTGTGGACCAGGTGTTTACAGTGAAACATATAAGTGAACAGTATTTAGATAAGGCTAAAGAGGTCTTTGTGGCATTTATGGATTTGGAAAAGGCGTATGACAGGGTGGATAGGGGGGCAATGTGGCAGATGTTGCAGGTGTATGGTGTAGGAGGTAGGTTACTGAAAGCAGTGAAGAGTTTTTACGAGGATAGTGAGGCTCAAGTTAGAGTATGTAGGAAAGAGGGAAATTATTTCCCAGTAAAAGTAGGCCTTAGACAAGGATGTGTGATGTCACCGTGGTTGTTTAATATATTTATAGATGGGGTTGTAAGAGAAGTAAATGCGAGGGTCTTGGCAAGAGGCGTGGAGTTAAAAGATAAAGAATCACACATAAAGTGGGAGTTGTGACAGTTGCTCTTTGCTGATGACACTGTGCTCTTGGGAGATTCTGAAGAGAAGTTGCAGAAATTGGTGGATGAATTTGGTAGGGTGTGCAAAAGAAGAAAATTAAAAGTGAATAAAGGAAAGAGTAAGGTTATGAGGATAACAAAAAAGATTAGGTGATGAAAGATTGGATATCAGATTGGAGGGAGAGAGTATGGAGGAAGTGAATGTATTCAGATATTTGGGAGTGGACGTGTCAGCGGATGGGTCAATGAAAGATGAGGTGAATCATAGAATTGATGAGGGGAAAAGGGTGAGTGGTGCACTTAGGAGTCTGTGGAGACAAAGAACTTTGTCCTTGGAGGCAAAGAGGGGAATGTATGAGAGTATAGTTTTACCAACGCTCTTATATGGGTGTGAAGCATGGGTGATGAATGTTGCAGCGAGGAGAAGCTGGAGGCAGTGGAGATGTCATGTCTGAGGGCAATGTGTGGTGTGAATATAATGCAGAGAATTCGTAGTTTGGAAGTTAGGAGGAGGTGCGGGATTACCAAAACTGTTGTCCAGAGGGCTGAGGAAGGGTTGTTGAGGTGGTTCGGACATGTAGAGAGAATGGAGCGAAAGAGTGACTTCAAGAGTGTATCAGTCTGTAGTGGAAGGAAGGCAGGGTAGGGGTCGGCCTAGGAAAGGTTGGAGGGAGGGGGTAAAGGAGGTTTTGTGTGCGAGGGGCTTGGACTTCCAGCAGGCATGCGTGAGCGTGTTTGATAGGAGTGAATGGAGACAAATGGTTTTTAATACTTGACATGCTGTTGGAATGTGAGCAAAGTAACATTTATGAAGGGATTCAGGGAAACCGGCAGGCCGGACTTGAGTCCTGGAGATGGGGAGTACAGTGCCTGCACTCTGAAGGAGGGGTGTTAATGTTGCAGTTTAAAAACTGTAGTGTAAAGCACCCTTCTGGCAAGACAGTGGTGGAGTGAATGATGGTGAAAGTTTTTCTTTTTCGGGCCGCCCTGCCTTGGTGGGAATCGGCCAGTGTGATAATAAAAAAAAGAATTAATGGAAATACAATTAATCCGTTCCAAATAAAAATATTCACAAAAAAAAAATTAACAATTATGTAAGTATTACATACCTTTATTGATGGCTAATGCTGGCTTCTGGAAGATAGGGAGGAGGAAAGAGGGAGGAGTTAGTGTTTGGAAGGGGAATCCCCCTCCATAAAGACTAGGTAGCAAAGCCTTCTCTGGGGTTACTTCCCTTCTGTCTTTTATTGCCACTAGGACCAGCTTGAGAGTCACTGGATCCTGTCTCACAAAATAACTGTCCAGAGTGTTCTGTTTCTGGCATCTCTTAAAGATTTTCCTGAAGTGGGACAGGGTTTTGCCACTAAACATTGTTGCAGATATGGCTTGTTTCAGCTTTGTCAGGGTGGTGTTTCTCTACAAAAGCTTGCACCCTAATCCACATGCACACACCTCTTTAATCTCTGAAGAAGGCACCTCTTTCACTCTCTTCCTCCTCTTCTGAAGCAAGTTCCTCAGCTCCAGTCTGTTGCTGTTCAAGTTGAAGCTCTTGCAGCTCTTCAGTGGTAAGCTCTTCCCTGTGGTCCTCCACCAACTCATCCACATCCTTGCCACTCACCTCCAACCCCAGGGACTTCCCCAGTACTTCAAAGCACTTTTGAAACACTGCTTTTGTGTAGAGTTTTTTGAAGTTAGAAATGGCCTGCTGGTCCATGGGCTGGAGGAAAGGAGTGGTGTTAGGTGGCAAGAACTTAACTGTGATGAAACTGAAGTCCCTAAACACTTGGTCTTGCAAGTCTGGAGGATGTGCAGGAGCATTGTCCAGTAACAGGAGGCACTTGAGTGGCAATTTCTTTTCCAGGAAGTATTTTTTCACACTTGGGCCAAACACATCATTAACCCACTCTTTGAAAATTTGCCTTGTGACCCATGCCTTATGATTAGCTTTCCACATCACACACAATCTATTCTTCATTACATTGTTTTTCTTGAACACTCTGGGATTTTCTGAGTGATACACGAGTAAAAGCTTCACTTTGAAATCCCCACTAGCATTACCACACAACAAAAGAAGAAGCCTGTCTTTTATAGGCTTGTGTCCTGGCAGTGCCTTTTCCTTATGGGTAATGGGGCCCGAGACTGTTCAACTGCCTCCCAGCATACATAAGGGGGATTACCAACAGACCCCTGGCAGTCTTCAAGCTGGCACTGGACAAGCACCTAAAGTCGGTTCCTGATCAGCCGGGCTGTGGCTTGTACGTTGGTTTGCGTGCAGCCAGCAGCAACAGCCTGGTTGATCAGGCTCGGATCCACCAGGAGGCCTGGTCACAGACCGGGCCGCGGGGGCGTTGACCCCCGGAACTCTCTCCAGGTAAACTCCAGGTATTGTAGGTCCTGTTTGGCATTTTCTTCCAGAACAGGCCTGTTTCGTCACAATTGAACACTTGTTGGGGTTCGAATCCTTCAGCCTTTACGTAGTCCTGGAATTCGTGAACATACTTTTCAGCTGCACATTTGTCAGAACTTGCAGCCTCACCATGCCTTACAACACTGTGTATGCCACTACGCTTCTTAAATATATCAAACCATTCTTTGCTGGCTCTAAATTCACAAACTGCAGCACTTGTTCCAGGCATTTTCTTTGCAAGATCCTCATGCAACTGCTTTGCCTTCTCACAAATAATCGACTCCACAACACTGTCTCCCACTAATTCTTTTTCCTTAATCCACAATAATAATAACTTTTCCATCTTTTCCATTATTGGTGGCCTTTGTTTAGTTAGAAAAGTTACTCCTTTTGCAACATTAGCATCTTTGATTTGTTCTTTCTTTGCCAGGATGAATGTAATTGTTGATTTATTCTTGCTGTACATCCTGGCAAGTTCCACCACCTTCATACCACTCTCAAGCTTTTCTATCACTTCATGCTTAAATTCCATGGCGTTTCTCACTGTTTACCACAGGAACTTTACTAGGAGCTTTCTTTGGACCCATGGTTACTTATTTCACAGTGCACTGCAAGAAAAACCAGTAAAAACAATGGTAAACAAGCAAAATGTTTGGATGTATGAGCAGAAGCTTCCTCAGCCACCTAGAGACAAAATGAAACTGAAGTGCAAGCTGCCCTAGCCGGCGGATGGATGCTTCCGAAACGGCCGGTAACCAGGCGTGGAAAAACCCGTTGATAACTGAGTTGGCCGATAACCAAACCGGTCGATAACTGGGGGTCCATTGTACATATGCACACTCTTACCCCATCACTTCCCCTCCTTCCCACATCTTCACTTACCTGCTCACCTACCTACCTTTGCTTCCTGTTTCTTAATAATTCTTAATCATTTACCTTTTTTTTTTCATGTAGGTGTAGTGTAAGAGAGGAGGTCAGGGGCAATAAACTCCAGAACAAGTAAATATTGTGTTGTTTGCATGTTGTTTTTAAAGTAGATTACAGAGTAGGTCTACTGAAGTGATTTATTAATGTGAATTTTGTTGTTGTGTAGGTTATGATCCTTATGACATTGAGAGTGCCGAGGAAGAAGGTGAAGCCATGTCTCCAACACCAGCCTCAGTGAGAAGCAGTGTTAGCAGAGCCTCCAGGACTAGTGAAGCTGCTTCATCTACTACTACACCTAAAGAGATCTCTACTGAGAGACTAGCAGCCTTCAAAGTTTCACTCACAAAGCTGTTCAAAGAGGTAACATTTTTTTGAGGTTATGGTTACATAGCATTATGAAACGTTGAAGGGTCGTTTTTTAACCCCTTAACCCTTTCATGGTCGACAGGCCCTCTCAGAAACTTGTTCTCAGGGTCGCCCAATTTTCAAAAAAAAAAAAAAAATATTCTTTCTTTTGAAAAGATAGAGAATCTTTTCCCGATCATAATGACACCAAAAGTATGAAATTTGATGGAAAACTTGCGGAATTATGCTCTCGCGAAGTTAGCGGTCTCGACGATGTTTACGCATCAGCGATTTTTGCCCACTTTGAGCCCTATTTTCGGCAAATTCCACTGTACTAGTCGACAAAAATCATGAATATTTTGCTAGAACTCCATTTTTTCTATAGAATGAGTGCAAGAAACCACCCATTTACCGATTTCAACTATCCAATACAGTGGTCAGAATTTAGCAATTTTGCCAATTTCACACAAATTTCAAAAGATGCCAATTTCCAAATAGGGTCCAGAATAAACAAGAAAGACATTCCTGGCACTAAAATGACATTTCCTCTGTTCATTAGCCATGTCCCAAGGCCCCTCTTACATTCTTGTGTTTTCCACTTTGAATTTTTATTCTCACAAAAAATAGAAGATTTACTGTTATGCAGACTACTGCATTAGTGTAAAAAATGGTATAAATAATATCGGCGCACTTCTGAAAGAATATTAGACTCGCCAGTTGACGTGTATTGGACACTAAGCATGATTTGTTTACTTTTGAACTTTGGTAAAAATTGAACATTTCTGCTAATTTGAGCTCAATTTCAAGGTACTTTTCATTGTAAAATCAGTCAAAATCATCTCAATTTCTGTAATGTGTCTTCCATTCTATAGAATGAGACCAGGAAAACTAGAATACAACAATAAATACCATACGAAAATACAGTGCAAAGTTGCTGTTTTAATCCAAAAACATGGTCAAAGTTTTTTTTTTCTCATTACGCACTGTGTGCTGCAGGATTTTTTTATACTGTGCACACTGACCACATAGACCCATTCTTTCATATGTAGGCCTACCAGCTTTCTCTCACTATATTTGAGGGCGCTAGAATTTAGGTGTACTAGTACGTCAAAAACCCTGGTGCGTAAGCTGTACTAGTATGGCCGAAACCCTGAAAGGGTTAAGGGTCCGTCCCATAGTTTTACGGCTTTAAAGCCTGGGTCTGTGCTGTAGTACTGTCATGAGCTCAGGTCACTCAGATAAGCTGTGAGCGGTAAATTTGGGCTTAGATGTAAGAGAATGCATCTGTGTAGTAAGTGTGCACCAGCACACAGTGCATAATGAGAAAAAACTGACCGTGTTTTTTTTTTATTAAAACAACTTTGCGGTGTATTTTTGTATGGTTTTTATGTTTGTATTTGCAGTTTGGGATATTGTCAGTTTGGAGGGATATGTTGTGTATCTTTATACGTATATGCTTCTAAACTGTTGTATTCTGAGCACCTCTGCAAAAGCAGTGATAATGTGTGAGTGTGGTGAAAGTGTTGAATGATGATGAAAGTATTTTCTTTTTGGGGATTTTCTTTCTTTTTTGGGTCACCCTGCCTCGGTGGGAGACGACCAACTTGTTGAGGAAAAAAAAAAAAATTGCAGTTTCTTGGTCTCATTTGATAGAATGGAAGATATATTACAAAAGTAGAGATGTGGGTCTGATATAAGTTCACAAATGTGCTGATATTATTTATACAGTTACAGTATTGCATAACACTAAATCTTCTATTTTTTGGTGTGAATAAAAATTCTTTGTGAATAAAGAATCAAAATGGAATTCATGTGTAAAGCCTGGAAACATAAATAATAAACAGAGGAAATGTTATTTTAGTGTCAGGAATGCCTGCATTGTTTATTCTTATTATTTTTCAGAGTTTCTTTTTTGTGGTGCACACATGGAGGCTTGTATCTGCTTGGTGGAGGATGCTCAAGAACTGTAAATTAATGACTGTTTTATTATAGCTGAATTCCACTTTATTTTTGCCATATTCTTTGATATTTTGTTTATTTTGTGCATGTGTGTGGTTGTTTTATTTGTTTGGTAGAGGTGGCCAAGAACTGTAGATTTAAGAAATTCTTTGGTGTGGGGGGTGGTGGGGCGACAGTCTTGTCCTGTACATGAGCAAGATTAGTTTGCAGCCTTTCTGCTAAAAGCTGGGCATGCAGATACCCCTCACTTCAATCTTTTTATACTGTATGTCCAGACACCTAATACCTTCAACACAACAACAGTGAGAAGGTGGCAAGAACAGAAGAAGCAGTACCCTGGCTATAACCAGAGCCTACACTTCCTTCTCAACATGCTGAACATACCCCTCCTCCTTAGTATTCTTCTGATACCACCTCTTCAGACAAGTGTTGCAACTCTTCAGTGTTTGTGTTTTCTGCAGCTGTGCACATAACATATGGCGGTCTCTCAACTTTGCTCATGCCATTTGTTTGAAATGTGCTACATGGTGCTGCTTCAATCACAGTCATACTGCAAATTATTATCTTACTTGCTAGCAAGGCAGTGGTCATTTACGTTACGAATTTGTTGGTGTGCCTACGTCTGTGTCTATATAGAATGGGGAAAAAAAAAAAAGTGGGCATCACGAGGCAAGTACATACACACTTGACCTAGCTCCCATCCTTAACATTGCTGGCAAAGAATTAGCCCACATTGTTGACACAGCTTCAGCAATTAGACATCACTTTTCTTGTGTTCCCATGGGGAACACCACTAGGCTTCACCTCTCATACTTACGATTGTACATTGTTACCTTCGGGTTAAGAGAATCCACATGGGTGCTATCAAGATTTCAACTTGTACCAGCTGGGCCTGATGATGTACAAGTTTGCATGTTCTGTTATGAACATCCTTCAACACTAGACTTTCTCTTGCATCTCTTCAGTCAGATTTGGCCTGAAGGAATTTTATCTCCAGTGGAAAACTATGGTTGTTGTCCCTTTGAAAATCAGACTCATATGAATGTGATAATTACTATTGTGGACCCATGTTTCTTACCAGCTTTGTGTTATTGACATCTCCCGGAAGCATCCTTTAGGTATACTGACCTCGGTCAGGTGTTGCAATACAGTACATGGCAGTTGTTTTTAGTTAGTGGTGCTGTTGCAGAAGATAGTGAAAACAGTAACTTGAAGTTGATACATTTATATACATTTAACTCTTATAAAGCTGCTTTACATATGATGTGTTGTTTTTGTAGATGTGATTGAAAATGTACATCCAGACTGGAATAGCATGTGGAATGATCATAATACTCACTGTTAAATTTTGGATGTACTTTTTCAGTTGTGTTGAGGAAAAGTTCACATTATGTAAAGGAATTGTAAGAGGTGACTGTACTTTCTGTACATATAATTTATATTGAATAGAATATTTTCTTGCACTTAATAGCTTCATTTTAAATATATATGTACAGTAAACCCTGGATAAAACTTAAAATTATGGGTAAAATCCACTGGTTAAATTGTAATTTTAACTCCATTATTGTCAATGTTTATTGCAGTATATCTGTTAATTGTGTGTACAGCATTATACTAGGTAGAGTACTTTAGTGTACTTTTATGCTATTTTTTAACATTCTGATTTATTAGACACTCGTATGATCCCCCTGTTAGTTCATTATATTGAGGGTTTACTATACTGATAGCATTATTTACTTGTTAGTTCATTATTTTTTTTGATCTTTCAGGAAAGAATTCAAACAGTGGCTGTGTCGAAGGTTAAGAAGTTCCTGAGTGATGAACATGCCTCTCAGCCATTTACCACGGATGAATTCGATGCTGCAATTGCAAGAATGACAGATGATAACCAGCTGATGGTTGCAGATGACATGATTTTCCTTATGTAAACCTTTAAGGAAGGAGCATTGAAATGCAAGGGTGTTGTAAAATATTATGAATGCCTGTTAGTGTGCCACCAAGTTATTATTGCAGTGTGCTGCCAGTGGTACTATTGCAGTGTGCTGCCAGTGGTACTATTGCAGTGTGCTGCCAGTGGTACTTTTACAGTGTGCTGCCAGTGGTACTTTTACAGTGTGCTGCCAGTGGTACTATTACAGTGTGCTGCCAGTGGTACTTTTACAGTGTGCTGCCAAACGTACTACTTCAAGCAGTGTACCACCAAAAGTTCTTTTACAAACAATGTATAGCCAAAAGTACTTTACAGTGTACCACCAAATGGTATTTTGTTAGTATTGTATAAAATTTAAAATGTGTAATCTGGAAAATTAGTATTTTATAATCACATTATTTGTTAATTTGATACAAGTTACCTGAACATTTTTCCTTTATCCTGTAAGTATGATGAAAATAAATGTTTATGTATAATTTGTTATTAACATTTCTGCTATAGTATGAGTTTTTAACATTAGATATTTCTCAACAAAAGAAATAAACACTGACATGATTGGTAAAGGCAGTTTACCTCAAGTAAACTTGTGTACCAATACTTTTTCCTGTCTCTTGAAGGAAGTGGTTATATATTATACATGAATCTTTGCAACCATATCATGCCTACACATCCTTCAGAATGCAGGCACTGCACTCCACCTTGTTGCAATCCTGGGTAACATTGCATCATTCCCACCCATCCTTCAGGGTGCTAGATAAAAGGACAGATGCAACTAATGTGACAAGTTGTTGTGGCTCCTGGAGAGCAAAACACTGCCACAATAGTCTGTGTCCTTTTACCTAACATTTTGTTGATAATTTTGAGAAATTTTTTCCTGGGTAGAGGCATGGCTGACAAATAGACAGCAGAGAGTTTGCATAAATGGGGAGAAATCAGAATGGGGGCACGTCACAAGCGGTATTCCTCAGGGGTCAGTGTTGGGCCCGTTGTTGTTCACAATTTACATAAACGACATAGATGAGGGAATAAATAGTGACATAAGCAAATTTGCTGATGACGCCAAAATAGGCCGTCCAATTCATTCTAATGAGGACACTAGAGCACTCCAGGATGATTTGAATAGACTGATGCAATGGTCGGAGAAGTGGCAGATGCAGTTTAACATTGACAAATGCAAAGTTCTAAATGTTGGACAGGTAAATAACCATGCCACATATAAACTAAATAATGTAGATCTTAATACTACTGATTGCAAAAAGGATTTAGGAGTTCTGGTTAGCAGTAATTTAAAACCAAGACAACAGTGCATTAGTGTTCGCAATAAAGCTAACAGAATTCTTGGCTTCATATCTAGAAGTATAAATAATAGAAGTCCTCAGGCTGTTCTTCAACTCTATATATCCTTGGTTAGGCCTCATTTAGACTATGCTGCTCAGTTCTGGTCACCGTATTACAGAATGGATATAAATGCTCTGGAAAACGTACAGAGGAGGATGACAGATGATCCCATGTATCAGAAATCTTCCCTATGAGGATAGACTGAGGGCCCTGAATCTGCACTCTCTCGAAAGGCGTAGAATTAGGGGGGATATGATCAAGGTGTATAAATGGAAAACAGGAATAAATAAAGGGGATGTAAATAGCATGCTGAAAATTTCCAACCAAGACAGGACTCGCAGCAATGGTTTCAAGTTGGAAAAATTCAGATTCAGAAAGGATATAGGAAAGCACTGGTTTGGTAATAGAGTTGTGGATGAGTGGAACAAACTCCCGAGTACAGTTATTCAGGCTAAAACGTTGTGTAGTTTTAAAAATAGGTTAGATAAATACATGAGTGGGTGTGGGTGGGTGTGAGTTGGACCTGACTAGCTTGTGCTGCTGGATCTGGTGCAGTGCTCCATCCTTGAGTGAAGATGGTCAGACTGGGTGGGTCATTGGGCTAATCCGGGGGGGGTCATTGGTCTAATCCGGGAGGGAACATGGACCTGCTCCGCATGGGTCAGTAGGCCTGTCGCAGTGCTCCTTCTTTCTTATGTTCTTAATCCTTCAGAGTACTGGCACTCTTCTGTGCCTTGCTGCGGTTTGGCCCATGGCTAGGCTCTGGGAGTAGACTCGTGAAACTTGTCAAAGGTACCACTGGGCCCTATAGCCTCTCCATGATATCTTCTGTCCACCTACATGGGCAATGTTCTTCATTGTTGGAACCATCGAGACCACTGACTTGGGGAACTCTGTTCCACTTCCAGAACTGTTTTTTGATAGTTTTTCAGATTTTTTTTTTTTTTACAAACCAGCTATCTCCCACAGAGGTAAGGTGACCCAAAAAAGAAGAAACATTTTCACCATCACTCCTCCAGAGTGCAGGAACTGTACTTCTCACTCCCAGGGCTCAAGTTCAGCCAACCAATTTCCCTGAATCCGTTTGTGGTTTTTTTTTTTTTTTAACACATCAGCAGTTTCCCACCAAGGTAGGATGGCCTGAAAAAGAAAATCTTTCATCATTCACTCCATCACTGTCTTTCCAGAGGCATGCTTACACTACAGTTATAAAACTCCAACATTAACACCCCTCCTTCAGAATTCTTGCACTGTACTTCCCATCTCCAGGAATCAAGTCCAGCCTGCTGGTGTCCCTGAATCCCTTCATAATGTTACCTTGCTCACACTCCCACATCATGTCAAGTCCTAAAAACTATGTCTCCATTTGCTCCTATCTAACATGCTTGCTGGATATCAAGCCCCTCGCACACAAAACCACCTTTACCCCCTCCCTCCAACCTTTCCTAGGCCGACCCTTACCTCGCCTTCCCTCCACTACAGATTTATACACTGGAAGTCATTCTATTTCGTTCCATCCTCTCTACATGTCCAAGCCATCTTAATAACCCCTCCTCTTTCTTAGCCCTCTGGATAATAATTTTGGTAATCCTGCACCTCCTCCTAATCTCCAAACTACTGTAATAAACAGATTAGAGAAAATCACCTCTAATATATATATTAGGTTTGCATACTGGTTGGAGAGCTGGTCGTAAGTCCGAATGGTCGGTAAACGAGCACGTCGCTAAGTGAGAAGTGACTGTATAATTTTTTTTTTTTTTTTATTATCACACTGGCCGATTCCCACCAAGGCAGGGTGGCCCGAAAAAGAAAAACTTTCACCATCATTCACTCCATCACTGTCTTGCCAGAAGGGTGCTTTACACTACAGTTTTTAAACTGCAACATTAACACCCCTCCTTCAGAGTGCAGGCACTGTACTTCCCATCTCCAGGACACAAGTCCGGCCTGCCGGTTTCCCTGAATCCCTTCATAAATGTTACTTTGCTCACACTCCAACAGCACGTCAAGTATTAAAAACCATTTGTCTCCATTCACTCCTATCAAACACGCTCATGCATGCCTGCTGGAAGTCCAAGCCCCTCGCACACAAAACCTCCTTTACCCCCTCCCTCCAACCTTTCCTAGGCCGACCCCTACCCCGCCTTCCTTCCACTACAGACTGATACACTCTTGAAGTCATTCTGTTTCGCTCCATTCTCTCTACATGTCCGAACCACCTCAACAACCCTTCCTCAGCCCTCTGGACAACAGTTTTGGTAATCCCGCACCTCCTCCTAACTTCCAAACTACGAATTCTCTGCATTATATTCACACCACACATTGCCCTCAGACATGACATCTCCACTGCCTCCAGCCTTCTCCTCGCTGCAACATTCATCACCCACGCTTCACACCCATATAAGAGCGTTGGTAAAACTATACTCTCATACATTCCCCTCTTTGCCTCCAAGGACAAAGTTCTTTGTCTCCACAGACTCCTAAGTGCACCAATCACTCTTTTTCCCTCATCAATTCTATGATTCACCTCATCTTTCATAGACCCATCCGCTGACACGTCCACTCCCAAATATCTGAATACGTTCACCTCCTCCATACTCTCTCCCTCCAATCTGATATTCAATCTTTCATCACCTAATCTTTTTGTTATCCTCATAACCTTACTCTTTCCTGTATTCACCTTTAATTTTCTTCTTTTGCACACCCTACCAAATTCATCCACCAATCTCTGCAACTTCTCTTCAGAATCTCCCAAGAGCACAGTGTCATCAGCAAAGAGCAGCTGTGACAACTCCCACTTTGTGTGTGATTCTTTATCTTTTAACTCCACGCCTCTTGCCAAGACCCTCGCATTTACTTCTCTTACAACCCCATCTATAAATATATTAAACAACCACGGTGACATCACACATCCTTGTCTAAGGCCTACTTTTACTGGGAAAAAAATTTCCCTCTTTCCTACATACTCTAACTTGAGCCTCACTATCCTCGTAAAAACTCTTCACTGCTTTCAGTAACCTACCTCCTACACCATACACTTGCAACATCTGCCACATTGCTCCCCTATCCACTCTGTCATATGCCTTTTCCAAATCCATAAATGCCACAAAGACCTCTTTAGCCTTATCTAAATACTGTTCACTTATATGTTTCACTGTAAACACCTGGTCCACACACCCCCTACCTTTCCTAAAGCCTCCTTGTTCATCTGCTATCCTATTCTCCGTCTTACTCTTAATTCTTTCAATTATAACTCTACCATACACTTTACCAGGTACACTCAACAGACTTATCCCCCTATAATTTTTGCACTCTCTTTTATCCCCTTTGCCTTTATACAAAGGAACTATGCATGCTCTCTGCCAATCCCTAGGTACCTTACCCTCTTCCATACATTTATTAAATAATTGCACCAACCACTCCAACACTATATCCCCACCTGCTTTTAACATTTCTATCTTTATCCCATCAATCCCGGCTGCCTTACCCCCTTTCATTTTACCTACTGCCTCACGAACTTCCCCCACACTCACAACTGGCTCTTCCTCACTCCTACAAGATGTTATTCCTCCTTGCCCTATACACGAAATCACAGCTTCCCTATCTTCATCAGCATTTAACAATTCCTCAAAATATTCCCTCCATCTTCCCAATACCTCTACCTCTCCATTTAATAACTCTCCTCTCCTATTTTTAACTGACAAATCCATTTGTTCTCTAGGCTTTCTTAACTTGTTAATCTCACTCCAAAACTTTTTCTTATTTTCAACAAAATTTGTTGATAACATCTCACCCACTCTCTCATTTGCTCTCTTTTTACATTGCTTCACCACTCTCTTAACCTCTCTCTTTTTCTCCATATACTCTTCCCTCCTTGCATCACTTCTACTTTGTAAAAACTTCTCATATGCTAACTTTTTCTCCCTTACTACTCTCTCTACATCATCATTCCACCAATCGCTCCTCTTCCCTCCTGCACCCACTTTCCTGTAACCACAAACTTCTGCTGAACACTCTAACACTACATTTTTAATCCTACCCCATACCTCTTCGACCCCATTGCCTATGCTCTCATTTGCCCATCTATCCTCCAATAGCTGTTTATATCTTACCCTAACTGCCTCCTCTTTTAGTTTATAAACCTTCACCTCTCTCTTCCCTGATGCTTCTATTCTCCTTGTATCCCATCTACCTTTTACTCTCAGTGTAGCTACAACTAGAAAGTGATCTGATATATCTGTGGCCCCTCTATAAACATGTACATCCTGAAGTCTACTCAGCAGTCTTTTTTCTACCAATACATAATCCAACAAACTACTGTCATTTCGCCCTACATCATATCTTGTATACTTATTTATCCTCTTTTTCTTAAAATATGTATTACCTATAACTAAACCCCTTTCTATACAAAGTTCAATCAAAGGGCTCCCATTATCATTTACACCTGGCACCCCAAACTTACCTACCACACCCTCTCTAAAAGTTTCTCCTACTTTAGCATTCAGGTCCCCTACCACAATTACTCTCTCACTTGGTTCAAAGGCTCCTATACATTCACTTAACATCTCCCAAAATCTCTCTCTCTCCTCTGCATTCCTCTCTTCTCCAGGTGCATACACGCTTATTATGACCCACTTCTCGCATCCAACCTTTACTTTAATCCACATAATTCTTGGTAGACAGCAACCACCCAGGGAAGTACTACCGTCCTGCCAGATGACTGTGAAACAAAAACCTGTAACTGTTTTGCATGATGGTAGGATTGCTGGTTTCTTTTTCTATCTCATAAACACGCTAGATAACAGGGATATCTTGCTACTCCTACTTACACTTTGGTCACACTTCACAGACACGCACATGCATATATATATATACATACATCTAGGTTTTTCTCCTTTTTCTAAATAGCTCTTGTTCTTTTTTATTTCTTCTATTGTCCATGGGGAAGTGGAAAAGAATCTTTCCTCCGTAAGCCATGCGTGTCGTATGAGGCGACTAAAATGCCGGGAGCAATGGGCTAGTAACCCCTTCTCCTGTATACATTTACTAAAAAAGAGAAGAAGAAAAACTTTATAAAACTGGGATGCTTAAATGTGCGTGGATGTAGTGCGGATGACAAGAAACAGATGATTGCTGATGTTATGAATGAAAAGAAGTTGGATGTCCTGGCTCTAAGCGAAACAAAGCTGAAGGGGTTAGGAGAGTTTCAGTGGGGGGAAATAAATGGGATTAAATCTGGAGTATCTGAGAGAGTTAGAGCAAAGGAAGGGGTAGCAGTAATGTTAAATGATCAGTTATGGAAGGAGAAAAGAGAATATGAATGTGTAAATTCAAGAATTATGTGGATTAAAGTAAAGGTTGGATGCGAGAAGTGGGTCATAATAAGCGTGTATGCACCTGGAGAAGAGAGGAATGCAGAGGAGAGAGAGAGATTTTGGGAGATGTTAAGTGAATGTATAGGAGCCTTTGAACCAAGTGAGAGGGTAATTGTGGTAGGGGACCTGAATGCTAAAGTAGGAGAAACTTTTAGAGAGGGTGTGGTAGGTAAGTTTGGGGTGCCAGGTGTAAATGATAATGGGAGCCCTTTGATTGAACTTTGTATAGAAAGGGGTTTAGTTATAGGTAATACATATTTTAAGAAAAAGAGGATAAATAAGTATACACGATATGATGTAGGGCGAAATGACAGTAGTTTGTTGGATTATGTATTGGTAGATAAAAGACTGTTGAGTAGACTTCAGGATGTACATGTTTATAGAGGGGCCACAGATATATCAGATCACTTTCTAGTTGTAGCTACACTGAGAGTAAAAGGTAGATGGGATACAAGGAGAATAGAAGCATCAGGGAAGAGAGAGGTGAAGGTTTATAAACTAAAAGAGGAGGCAGTTAGGGTAAGATATAAACAGCTATTGGAGGATAGATGGGCTAATGAGAGCATAGGCAATGGGGTCGAAGAGGTATGGGGTAGGTTTAAAAATGTAGTGTTAGAGTGTTCAGCAGAAGTTTGTGGTTACAGGAAAGTGGGTGCAGGAGGGAAGAGGAGCGATTGGTGGAATGATGATGTAAAGAGAGTAGTAAGGGAGAAAAAGTTAGCATATGAGAAGTTTTTACAAAGTAGAAGTGATGCAAGGAGGGAAGAGTATATGGAGAAAAAGAGAGAGGTTAAGAGAGTGGTGAAGCAATGTAAAAAGAGAGCAAATGAGAGAGTGGGTGAGATGTTATCAACAAATTTTGTTGAAAATAAGAAAAAGTTTTGGAGTGAGATTAACAAGTTAAGAAAGCCTAGAGAACAAATGGATTTGTCAGTTAAAAATAGGAGAGGAGAGTTATTAAATGGAGAGTTAGAGGTATTGGGAAGATGGAGGGAATATTTTGAGGAATTGTTAAATGTTGATGAAGATAGGGAAGCTGTGATTTCGTGTATAGGGCAAGGAGGAATAACATCTTGTAGGAGTGAGGAAGAGCCAGTTGTGAGTGTGGGGGAAGTTCGTGAGGCAGTAGGTAAAATGAAAGGGGGTAAGGCAGCCGGGATTGATGGGATAAAGATAGAAATGTTAAAAGCAGGTGGGGATATAGTTTTGGAGTGGTTGGTGCAATTATTTAATAAATGTATGGAAGAGGGTAAGGTACCTATGGATTGGCAGAGAGCATGCATAGTTCCTTTGTATAAAGGCAAAGGGGATAAAAGAGAGTGCAAAAATTATAGGGGGATAAGTCTGTTGAGTGTACCTGGTAAAGTGTATGGTAGAGTTATAATTGAAAGAATTAAGAGTAAGACGGAGAATAGGATAGCAGATGAACAAGGAGGCTTTAGGAAAGGTAGGGAGTGTGTGGACCAGGTGTTTACAGTGAAACATATAAGTGAACAGTATTTAGATAAGGCTAAAGAGGTCTTTGTGGCATTTATGGATTTGGAAAAGGCGTATGACAGGGTGGATAGGGGGGCAATGTGGCAGATGTTGCAAGTGTATGGTGTAGGAGGTAGGTTACTGAAAGCAGTGAAGAGTTTTTACGAGGATAGTGAGGCTCAAGTTAGAGTATGTAGGAAAGAGGGAAATTTTTTCCCAGTAAAAGTAGGCCTTAGACAAGGATGTGTGATGTCACCGTGGTTGTTTAATATATTTATAGATGGGGTTGTAAGAGAAGTAAATGCGAGGGTCTTGGCAAGAGGCGTGGAGTTAAAAGATAAAGAATCACACACAAAGTGGGAGTTGTCACAGCTGCTCTTTGCTGATGACACTGTGCTCTTGGGAGATTCTGAAGAGAAGCTGCAGAGATTGGTGGATGAATTTGGTAGGGTGTGCAAAAGAAGAAAATTAAAGGTGAATACAGGAAAGAGTAAGGTTATGAGGATAACAAAAAGATTAGGTGATGAAAGATTGAATATCAGATTGGAGGGAGAGAGTATGGAGGAGGTGAACGTATTCAGATATTTGGGAGTGGACGTGTCAGCGGATGGGTCTATGAAAGATGAGGTGAATCATAGAATTGATGAGGGAAAAAGAGTGAGTGGTGCACTTAGGAGTCTGTGGAGACAAAGAACTTTGTCCTTGGAGGCAAAGAGGGGAATGTATGAGAGTATAGTTTTACCAACGCTCTTATATGGGTGTGAAGCGTGGGTGATGAATGTTGCAGCGAGGAGAAGGCTGGAGGCAGTGGAGATGTCATGTCTGAGGGCAATGTGTGGTGTGAATATAATGCAGAGAATTCGTAGTTTGGAAGTTAGGAGGAGGTGCGGGATTACCAAAACTGTTGTCCAGAGGGCTGAGGAAGGGTTGTTGAGGTGGTTCGGACATGTAGAGAGAATGGAGCGAAACAGAATGACTTCAAGAGTGTATCAGTCTGTAGTGGAAGGAAGGCGGGGTAGGGGTCGGCCTAGGAAGGGTTGGAGGGAGGGGGTAAAGGAGGTTTTCTGTGCGAGGGGCTTGGACTTCCAGCAGGCATGCGTGAGCGTGTTTGATAGGAGTGAATGGAGACAAATGGTTTTTAATACTTGACGTGCTGTTGGAGTGTGAGCAAAGTAACATTTATGAAGGGATTCAGGGAAACCGGCAGGCCGGACTTGAGTCCTGGAGATGGGAAGTACAGTGTCTGCACTCTGAAGGAGGGGTGTTAATGTTGCAGTTTAAAAACTGTAGTGTAAAGCACCCTTCTGGCAAGACAGTGATGGAGTGAATGATGGTGAAAGTTTTTCTTTTTCGGGCCACCCTGCCTTGGTGGGAATCGGCCAGTGTGATAATAAAAAAAATTCTTGAATTTACACATTCATATTCTCTTTTCTCCTTCCATAACTGATCATTTAACATTACTGCTACCCCTTCCTTTGCTCTAACTCTCTCAGATACTCCAGATTTAATCCCATTTATTTCCCCCCACTGAAACTCTCCTACCCCCTTCAGCTTTGTTTCACTTAGAGCCAGGACATCCAACTTCTTTTCATTCATAACATCAGCAATCATCTGTTTCTTGTCATCCTCACTACATCCACGCACATTTAAGCAACCCAGTTTTATAAAGTTTTTCTTCTTCTCTTTTTTAGTAAATGTATACAGGAGAAGGGGTTACTAGCCCATTGCTCCCGGCATTTTAGTCGCCTCATACGACACGCATGGCTTACGGAGGAAAGATTCTTTTCCACTTCCCCATGGACAATAGAAGAAATAAAAAGGGACAAGAGCTATTTAGAAAAAGGAGAAAAACCTAGATGTATGTATATATATATATATATATGCATGTGCGTATAGGTTGGTAGACAGCAACCACCCAGGGAAGTACTACCGTCCTGCCAGATGACTGTGAAACAAAAACCTGTAACTGTTTTGCATGATGGTAGGATTGCTGGTTTCTTTTTCTGCCTCATAAACACGCTAAGATAACAGGGATATCTTGCTACTCCTACTTACACTTTGGTCACACTTCACAGACACGCACATGCATATATATATATACATACATCTAGGTTTTTCTCCTTTTTCTAAATAGCTCTTGTTCTTTTTTATTTCTTCTATTGTCCATGGGGAAGTGGAAAAGAATCTTTCCTCCGTAAGCCATGCGTGTCGTATGAGGCGACTAAAATGCCGGGAGCAATGGGCTAGTAACCCCTTCTCCTGTATACAATTACTAAAAAAGAGAAGAAGAAAAACTTTATAAAACTGGGTTGCTTAAATGTGCGTGGATGTAGTGCGGATGACAAGAAACAGATGATTGCTGATGTTATGAATGAAAAGAAGTTGGATGTCCTGGCCCTAAGCGAAACAAAGCTGAAGGGGGTAGGAGAGTTTCAGTGGGGGGAAATAAATGGGATTAAATCTGGAGTATCTGAGAGAGTTAGAGCAAAGGAAGGGGTAGCAGTAATGTTAAATGATCAGTTATGGAAGGAGAAAAGAGAATATGAATGTGTAAATTCAAGAATTATGTGGATTAAAGTAAAGGTTGGATGCGAGAAGTGGGTCATAATAAGCGTGTATGCACCTGGAGAAGAGAGGAATGCTGAGGAGAGAGAGAGATTTTGGGAGATGTTAAGTGAATGTATAGGAGCCTTTGAACCAAGTGAGAGAGTAATTGTGGTAGGGGACTTGAATGCTAAAGTAGGAGAAACTTTTAGAGAGGGTGTGGTAGGTAAGTTTGGGGTGCCAGGTGTAAATGATAATGGGAGCCCTTTGATTGAACTTTGTATAGAAAGGGGTTTAGTTATAGGTAATACATATTTTAAGAAAAAGAGGATAAATAAGTATACACGATATGATGTAGGGCGAAATGACAGTAGTTTGTTGGATTATGTATTGGTAGATAAAAGACTGTTGAGTAGACTTCAGGATGTACATGTTTATAGAGGGGCCACAGATATATCAGATCACTTTCTAGTTGTAGCTACACTGAGAGTAAAAGGTAGATGGGATACAAGGAGAATAGAAGCATCAGGGAAGAGAGAGGTGAAGGTTTATAAACTAAAAGAGGAGGCAGTTAGGGTAAGATATAAACAGCTATTGGAGGATAGATGGGCTAATGAGAGCATAGGCAATGGGGTCGAAGAGGTATGGGGTAGGTTTAAAAATGTAGTGTTAGAGTGTTCAGCAGAAGTTTGTGGTTACAGGAAAGTGGGTGCAGGAGGGAAGAGGAGCGATTGGTGGAATGATGATGTAAAGAGAGTAGTAAGGGAGAAAAAGTTAGCATATGAGAAGTTTTTACAAAGTAGAAGTGATGCAAGGAGGGAAGAGTATATGGAGAAAAAGAGAGAAGTTAAGAGAGTGGTGAAGCAATGTAAAAAGAGAGCAAATGAGAGAGTGGGTGAGATGTTATCAACAAATTTTGTTGAAAATAAGAAAAAGTTTTGGAGTGAGATTAACAAGTTAAGAAAGCCTAGAGAACAAATGGATTTGTCAGTTAAAAATAGGAGAGGAGAGTTATTAAATGGAGAGTTAGAGGTATTGGGAAGATGGAAGGAATATTTTGAGGAATTGTTAAATGTTGATGAAGATAGGGAAGCTGTGATTTCGTGTATAGGGCAAGGAGGAATAACATCTTGTAGGAGTGAGGAAGAGCCAGTTGTGAGTGTGGGGGAAGTTCGTGAGGCAGTAGGTAAAATGAAAGGGGGTAAGGCAGCCGGGATTGATGGGATAAAGATAGAAATGTTAAAAGCAGGTGGGGATATAGTTTTGGAGTGGTTGGTGCAATTATTTAATAAATGTATGGAAAAGGGTAAGGTACCTAGGGATTGGCAGAGAGCATGCATAGTTCCTTTGTATAAAGGCAAAGGGGATAAAAGAGAGTGCAAAAATTATAGGGGGATAAGTCTGTTGAGTGTACCTGGTAAAGTGTATGGTAGAGTTATAATTGAAAGAATTAAGAGTAAGACGGAGAATAGGATAGCAGATGAACAAGGAGGCTTTAGGAAAGGTAGGGGGTGTGTGGACCAGGTGTTTACAGTGAAACATATAAGTGAACAGTATTTAGATAAGGCTAAAGAGGTCTTTGTGGCATTTATGGATTTGGAAAAGGCGTATGACAGGGTGGATAGGGGGGCAATGTGGCAGATGTTGCAAGTGTATGGTGTAGGAGGTAGGTTACTGAAAGCAGTGAAGAGTTTTTACGAGGATAGTGAGGCTCAAGTTAGAGTATGTAGGAAAGAGGGAAATTTTTTCCCAGTAAAAGTAGGCCTTAGACAAGGATGTGTGATGTCACCGTGGTTGTTTAATATATTTATAGATGGGGTTGTAAGAGAAGTAAATGCGAGGGTCTTGGCAAGAGGCGTGGAGTTAAAAGATAAAGAATCACACACAAAGTGGGAGTTGTCACAGCTGCTCTTTGCTGATGACACTGTGCTCTTGGGAGATTCTGAAGAGAAGTTGCAGAGATTGGTGGATGAATTTGGTAGGGTGTGCAAAAGAAGAAAATTAAAGGTGAATACAGGAAAGAGTAAGGTTATGAGGATAACAAAAAGATTAGGTGATGAAAGATTGAATATCAGATTGGAGGGAGAGAGTATGGAGGAGGTGAACGTATTCAGATATTTGGGAGTGGACGTGTCAGCGGATGGGTCTATGAAAGATGAGGTGAATCATAGAATTGATGAGGGAAAAAGAGTGAGTGGTGCACTTAGGAGTCTGTGGAGACAGAGAACTTTGTCCTTGGAGGCAAAGAGGGGAATGTATGAGAGTATAGTTTTACCAATGCTCTTATATGGGTGTGAAGCGTGGGTGATGAATGTTGCAGCGAGGAGAAGGCTGGAGGCAGTGGAGATGTCATGTCTGAGGGCAATGTGTGGTGTGAATATAATGCAGAGAATTCGTAGTTTGGAAGTTAGGAGGAGGTGCGGGATTACCAAAACTGTTGTCCAGAGGGCTGAGGAAGGGTTGTTGAGGTGGTTCGGACATGTAGAGAGAATGGAGCGAAATAGAATGACTTCAAGAGTGTATCAGTCTGTAGTGGAAGGAAGGCGGGGTAGGGGTCGGCCTAGGAAGGGTTGGAGGGAGGGGGTAAAGGAGGTTTTGTGTGCGAGGGGCTTGGACTTCCAGCAGGCATGCGTGAGCGTGTTTGATAGGAGTGAATGGAGACAAATGGTTTTTAATACTTGACGTGCTGTTGGAGTGTGAGCAAAGTAACATTTATGAAGGGATTCAGGGAAACCGGCAGGCCGGACTTGAGTCCTGGAGATGGGAAGTACAGTGCCTGCACTCTGAAGGAGGGGTGTTAATGTTGCAGTTTAAAAACTGTAGTGTAAAGCACCCTTCTGGCAAGACAGTGATGGAGTGAATGATGGTGAAAGTTTTTCTTTTTCGGGCCACCCTGCCTTGGTGGGAATCGGCCGGTGTGATAATAAAAATAAAAAAAAATGTGCGTGTCTGTGAAGTGTGACCAAAGTGTAAGTAGGAGTAGCAAGATATCCCTGTTATCTAGCGTGTTTATGAGACAGAAAAAGAAACCAGCAATCCTACCATCATGCAAAACAGTTACAGGTTTTTGTTTCACAGTCATCTGGCAGGACGGTAGTACTTCCCTGTATAATAATAATAATAATCCCCACCCTCAGAAATACACTGCAAGTTGAATTAGTCTAGGTGGCTTTCTTGAATCATTTCATAATATAATAAAAAAGAAGCTCTAAACCAACTAGGGTCATAGCACTGCAAAATTATTTCTTAGGTATTGCGTTACTCCACTAGCACATATGTACCATGCACCACCTAGCATTTCTGTTAACATCTAGCATCAGATTTTTACCCTGGCTCCTTGGCAAGCCCCTTTGATTCAGATTTTTTCCTCCTTACCCCCCTTTTCCTTGCCTGAATGCATGAATGTCTGCACTAAATTAAATTCTCAAGTGTTTGTTATTGAACATTTAAAATCATTCATATGCTATGGTATACACCAGTGATTGCAAATCTCCAGATGCAGCCATTTTTCCCAGAGACACTAATTCAAGGCCATATACTAGTGTGAGCCAGTATTGTCATCTCAAGCATTTTATGTTGTATTTACCCTTACAGCGGCCATTATGTAAAACCATGTCATTGAGCCCAGGGTCTATCATGTAGTTCTGTCATGAGCTCAGCTGTGTCAGTTCCACTTTCAATTCCCCATATTCTGTTGGACTCTCCTGTCTGTCAACTAGCATGCAGAATTTACTTCCAACATTGTCACCACTCTAACACACTTTATCTTCCCTCCTTGCCGACTCCCTCTTTGACTTTTTGACAGCAACCGATTTATTACACAAACTTTGTTAATACTTCCTCTAGCACTTCTCACAGCCCTTTCTAACTACCTCTGTTATCCTCCCCACCCTTGTTTATAATATGATCCTGCATCATTCCCTGCCCTGCAGCACTGTATGGCCCTAATGGTTTTAGTGTTTCATTTTGATTATAATAATCAACTTGGTCAGATAAACTGCAAGTGGTAAATTTTGGTGTAGATAAGAGACAGCCAACTTGTTGAGAGAGAGAAAAAAAAAGGAGAATGGTTCTGCACAGGGAGTGTGCACGGTATAAAAAATACAGCACCACTGTGCATGATGGGAAAACAAAACTAACCATGTGTTTGATATAAAATAGTAACTGAGGTGTTTTTATTGGTTGTTTCTTGGTATCATTTGATAGAATGGAAGATATACTACCAAAGAAAATGATTTTGGTTAGTTTCAAGCATTGGGCTTAAATCATTGGAAATGTTAGATTTTTTTTTTTTTTCTATTTTTCTGAGGATGGGCTAGGCCCCCCTACACCTTTAGCCTGTTTTATAGGTTTTTACTAGGTGTGAGTCAATTATTGGGATGCCATGAACCCTGACCAATCATTCATGTTTATATTTTTTTATCCAGGAAATAGGAGTAAATCTTCTATTTTTGTATGACTGTGAATTCAAAATGGAAGGCAAGTGTATTATAGGAGAGGTCTGGAGATGTGATTAATGAACAGAGGAAAAGTTTTAGTATTTTTAAATTGCTATATTTTTTAACTGTAAAATTGGCCAAATTACTGACTTCTCTAATCTTTATAGGTTAGTTGTTATAGTTGAATGGGAGAGAGAAAGTGGGGGAGCTGGGAGCTAGTGCCCCTATCATTTCCATCAGTCCCTGAAGGAAGAAAGCGATAGCTAAATGTATTTCAGTTGCTGCAATAACTAAGATAGGTATCCCTATATTGCATAACACTAGTCCCCTGTACTTCAGTGCATGCAACTTAGTAATGCAGTGTGTGGCACAACTTAGTAATGCAGTTCAACATCAATGAAAATTTGAAGCAAATTAGAAGAGGCATAGACAAGTTATCACATGGAAATTAGTATTTTAGATCCTTCAGTAACAATGGCAAGTTAGGGCAGCATGTGAAAGGAATTATAGTTTTTTTTAAAAACATTTGAAAACAGGAGGATGTATTTAGAAAATGCTTTGACTGAGGGATCATATCAGTTGTATTAATGCCAGGGATCAAATCCTGGTCCCTCAGAGTGAGAGATTCTCAGCAAGATTGATTCATTATTTCCAATAACTGCATTACAAAATGTACATTAAGCAGAAAGCTCATAAGATATGTTTCCCTACAAATTATGTTCCTTCCACTTGGAACAGTTTCTTGCCCTGGCAACACAGATCAATATAATGCAAGCTGACAGTGCTGTAAACCCTCAAGAACAAGAAGGAAATAGATACAAGTTACAGCATAATTCATAAAACCAAAAACAAATTTGTCTAACTGAACAAGAGTGTAACTAATTTATAAACAAAATATTATACAATATAATTATATGTATGTAGTAGGTTGGTAGACAGCAACCACCCAGGGAGGTACTACCGTCCTGCCAAGTGAGTGTAAAACGAAAGCCTGTGATTGTTTTACATGATGGTAGGATTGCTGGTGTCTTTTGTCTGTCTCATAAATATGCAAGATTACAGGTATGTCTTGCTACTTCTACTTACACTTAGGAAGGAATACATATAAATGACCTCATAGGGGACAGGAGCCATAGTAGGGAAACAAGTGTAGTCAAAGATAAGATAAAACCAATATTGCAAACTAGAAATACCGCAGGAAATAGCAAACAAGAGGACTCCACTAGCAATAGTGAGGATATATTACCAAAAACAACTAGTGGGAGCTCCATTGTTGGTGCTAGGGAGTATAGGAATAAGACAGGGAAACATGCACCAACAGGGAATACAGTCACAGAAACCCAAGGCAAACGGAAACCAAGCCTGTGCACATACTATGCACTCGGTATCTGCTGGCATGGGAAATCTGGAAAAACAGATGGGACGTGCAACTATGGCCACCCTAGGAAATGCCATGCCCATATGACAACAGGAAAATGCAAACTCCCTTCCTGTAAGCTTTTTCACCCTGAACTGTGTACCTCTTCAGTACAGGAAAGACTGTGCTATAACTTAAATTGCCAGGCATACCATCTAAAGGGGACAAAAAGATACAAAACATCCAGGCCATGGGAAAACCTGGGTAGCCACAGCCACTCAAGAGGGAGAGGTTTTTTAGTGCCAGGAAGGAAAAAAAACTGGCAGGAAATGGCAGAAATCGTACACCAAATCCAGTCATTCCTGGAGTGGAACCACAGTCGATGGCCTCCACTCCAAACCAACAGATACAGATACTAATGCCGGAAAAAAAATCCCCCCCCCCCAGTACCAACAATACCACCAGTCCGATAACATTCTTCTTTGCAAATATACAGGGTCTAAAGCCAGCAACAAACAACAAAATACCTTTCATCCGTGGACTGCTTGCAGAGGCAAAGGCAATGTTCGCGGCTTTCACTGAGACCCACATAAAGGATCACTTGGACAACGAAATATGGATCCCAGGTTACAACCTATACAGATGTGACAGAGTGAACAGGCAAAAGGGGGGGGTTGGCCTGTACATTGCAGAGTCACTTGTTTGCACAGAACTGCTAAATGCCTCAAATGATGTAGTGGAAGTTTTAGCAGTAAAGGTCGAGAACCAAAACCTAGTCATTGTGATAGTCTACAAGCCTCCGGATGCAACATCCCAGCAATTCCAGGAACAGCTGTTAAAAATTGACCACTGTCTGGAAAACCTTCCAGCTCCTGCACCCAACATCTTGCTCCTGGGGGATTTCAACTTAAGGCACCTAAAATGGAGGAATATAGCAAATAATATTGTTGCAGTAATAACACCAGGAGGCAGCTCTGATGAAAACTCACACTCACGCGAGCTTTTAAATCTCTGCACAAAATTCAATTTAAACCAGCAAATAATAGAGCCTACTAGACTGGAGAATACACTAGACCTCATCTTCACTAACAATGATGATCTGATAAAAAATATCACCATATCAAAAACAATATACTCAGATCACAACATAATTGAGGTTCAGTCATGTATGCGCGGAGCCCCAGACCGACATAATGAGATTAGTCACGAGGGAGCATTCACCAAATTCAACTTCAATAACAAAAACATAAAGTGGGACCAAGTAAACCAAGTCCTAACCGATATAAGCTGGGAAGATATACTAAGCAACACAGACCCCAACTTATGCCTAGAACAGATTAACTCGGTGGCACTCGATGTATGCACAAGGCTTATTCCTCTAAGAAAAAGGAGGAGTAGATGTAAAACAGAAAGAGACAGGCGCTCCCTTTACAGGCGACGGAAAAGAATAACAGAGCGGCTAAAAGAGGTCAATATATCTGAAATGCGTAGGGAGACACTGGTCAGAGAAATAGCAAGCATCGAACTTAAGCTAAAAGAATCCTTTAGGAGTCAGGAATCGCGGGAAGAACTAAAAGGCATAAATGAAATCGAAAGAAACCCAAAGTATTTCTTCTCCTATGCCAAATCAAAATCGAGAACAACGTCCAGTATTGGGCCCCTACTTAAACAAGATGGGTCCTACACACATGACAGCAAGGAAATGAGTGAGCTACTCAAGTCCCAATATGACTCAGTTTTTAGCAAGCCGCTAACCAGACTGAGAGTCGAAGATCAAAATGAATTTTTTATGAGAGAGCCACAAAATTTGATTAACACAAGCCTATCCGATGTTATCCTGACGCCAAATGACTTCGAACAGGCGATAAATGACATGCCCATGCACTCTGCCCCAGGGCCAGACTCATGGAACTCTGTGTTCATCAAGAACTGCAAGAAGCCCCTATCACGAGCCTTTTCCATCCTATGGAGAGGGAGCATGGACACGGGGGTCGTCCCACAGTTACTAAAATCAACAGACATAGCCCCACTCCACAAAGGGGGCAGTAAAGCAACAGCAAAGAACTACAGACCAATAGCACTAACATCCCATATCATAAAAATCTTTGAAAGGGTCCTAAGAAGCAAGATCACCACCCATCTAGAAACCCATCAGTTACACAACCCAGGGCAACATGGGTTTAGAACAGGTCGCTCCTGTCTGTCTCAACTATTGGACCACTACGACAAGGTCCTAAATGCACTAGAAGACAAAAAGAATGCAGATGTAATATATACAGACTTTGCAAAAGCCTTCGACAAGTGTGACCATGGCGTAATAGCGCACAAAATGCGTGCTAAAGGAATAACAGGAAAAGTCGGTCGATGGATCTATAATTTCCTCACTAACAGAACACAGAGAGTAGTCGTCAACAGAGTAAAGTCCGAGGCAGCTACGGTGAAAAGCTCTGTTCCACAAGGCACAGTACTCGCTCCCATCTTGTTCCTCATCCTTATATCCGACATAGACAAGGATGTCAGCCACAGCACCGTGTCTTCCTTTGCAGATGACACCCGAATCTGCATGACAGTGTCTTCCATTGCAGACACTGCAAAGCTCCAGGCAGACATCAACCAAATCTTTCAGTGGGCTGCAGAAAACAATATGAAGTTCAACGATGAGAAATTTCAATTACTCAGATATGGTAAACATGAGGAAATTAAATCTTCATCAGAGTACAAAACAAATTCTGGCCACAAAATAGAGCGAAACACCAACGTCAAAGACCTGGAAGTGATCATGTCGGAGGATCTCACCTTCAAGGACCATAACATTGTATCAATCGCATCTGCTAGAAAAATGACAGGATGGATAATGAGAACCTTCAAAACTAGGGAGGCCAAGCCCATGACACTCTTCAGGTCACTTGTTCTATCTAGGCTGGAATATTGCTGCACACTAACAGCACCTTTCAAGGCAGGTGAAATTGCCGACCTAGAAAATGTACAGAGAACTTTCACGGCGCGCATAACGGAGATAAAGCACCTCAATTATTGGGAGCGCTTGAGGTTCCTAAACCTGTATTCCCTGGAACGCAGGTGGGAGAGATACATGATTATATACACCTGGAAAATCCTAGAGGGACTAGTACCGAACTTGCACACGAAAATCACTCACTACGAAAGAGAAAGACTTGGCAGACGATGCACCATCCCCCCAATGAAAAGCAGGGGTGTCACTAGCACGTTAAGAGACCATACAATAAGTGTCAGGGGCCCGAGACTGTTCAACTGCCTCCCAGCACACATAAGGGGGATTACCAACAGACCCCTGGCAGTCTTCAAGCTGGCACTGGACAAGCACCTAAAGTCAGTTCCGGATCAGCCGGGCTGTGGCTCGTACGTTGGTTTGCGTGCAGCCAGCAGCAACAGCCTGGTTGATCAGGCTCTGATCCACCAGGAGGCCTGGTCACAGACCGGGCCGCGGGGGTGTTGACCCCCGGAACTCTCTCCAGGTAAACACTACACATACATGTACACATTTATTTATACACACTCATCTGAGTTTTCTTTGATTTTATCTTAATAGTTCTTGGTCTTATTACTTTTCCTTTTTATATCCATGGGGAAGTGGAATAAGAATCTTTCCTCCGTAAGCCATGCGTGTTGTAAAAGTCAACTAAAATGCCGGGAACAATGGGCTAGTAACCCCTTTTCCTGTAAAGATTACTAAAAAGAATAAGAAGAAAATTGTCAAAGTGGGAAGTCTGAATGTGCGTGGATGTTGTGCAGATGATAAGAAAGAGATGATTGTGGATGTTATGAATGAGAAGAAGCTGGATGTCCTGGCTTTAAGTGAAACAAAGCTGAAGGGGGTGGGAGAGTTTCAATGGAGAGGAATAAATGGGATTAGGTCAGGGGTTTCAAATAGAGTTAGAGCTAAAGAAGGAGTAGCAATAATGTTGAAGGATAAGCTATGGCAGGAAAAGAGGGACTATAAATGTATTAATTCAAGGATTATGTGGAGTAAAATAAAGATTGGATGTGAAAAGTGGGTTATAATAAGCGTGTATGCACCTGGAGAAGAGAGAAGTGTAGAGGAGAGAGAAAGATTTTGGGAAATGTTGAGTGAATGCGTGGGGAGTTTTGAATCAAGTGTGAGAGTAATGGTGGTTGGGGATTTCAATGCTAAAGTGGGTAAAAATGTTATGGAGGGAGTAGTAGGTAAATTTGGGGTTTGTAGATGAATGGTTCAGAGAACCGACATGTTGATAAATTAGACACATGTGCAACTCTTGGGTATCTTTATTGAGGAAACGTTTTGTCACACAGTGGCTTCATCAGTCCATACATAGGAGAAACTTGAAGAACAGGAGGAGAATGAGGTAATCAGTCCCTCAACCTTGAGTCGATGTGTTCAGTCCATCAATCTTGTATGGACTGATGAAGCCACTGTGTGGCAAAACGCTTCCTCAATAAAGATACCCAAGAGTTGCACATGTGTCTAATTTATCAAACTTGGGGTGCCAGGGGTAAATGTAAATGGGGAGCCTTTAATTGAGCTATGTGTAGAAAGAGATTTGGTAATAAGTAATACATATTTTATGAAAAAGAGGATAAATAAATATACAAGGTATGATGTAGCACGTAATGAAAGTAGTTTATTAGATTATGTATTGGTGGATAAAAGGTTGATGGGTAGGCTCCAGGATGTACATGTTTATAGAGGGGCAACTGATATATCGGATCATTATTTAGTTGTAGCTACAGTTAGAGTAAGAGGAAGGTGGCAACAACAAGTAAGAGGGAGGTGAAAGTATATAAACTAAGGGAGGAGGAAGTTCGGGTGAGATATAAGCGACTATGTATTACTCATTTGTATTTTATAGTTATCTGTTTACAATAATGTCTTATCACTGATTTCATCATTGCTTAGTTAATCTTAAGTTAATTTTAAGCCAGCCTGTAATGCTATGCATATAAGTGGCTTTGGCATGCTGCTCTTACCTGTATTTTTTGTACCTCTGTTTGTATGCTAAATTTCTAAATAAATAAATAAACTATTTGCAGAAAGTGGGCTAGTGCAAAGATGAGTAGTGGGGGGGGGGGGGTTGAAGAGGGTTGGAATAGTCTTAAAAATGCAGTATTAGAATGTGGGGCAGAAGTTTGTAGTTATAGGAGGGTGGGGGCAGGAGGAAAGAGGAGTGATTGGTGGAATGATGAAGTAAAGGGTGTGATAAAAGAGAAAAAGGTAGCTTATGAAAGGTTTTTACAAAGCAGAAGTGTTATAAGAAGAGCAGAGTATATGGAGAGTAAAAGAAAGGTAAAGAGATTGGTGAGAGAGTGCAAAAGGAGAGCAGATGATAGAGTGGGACAGGCACTGTCAAGAAATTTTAATGAAAATAAGAAAAAATTTTGGAGTGAGTTAAACAAGTTAAGAAAGCCTAGGGAAAGTATGGATTTGTCAGTTAAAAACAGAGTAGGGGAGTTAGTAGATGGGGAGATGGAGGTATTAGGTAGATGGCAAGAATATTTTGAGGAACTTTTAAATGTTAAGGAAGAAACAGAGGCAGTAATTTCATGCACTGGTCAGGGAGGTATACCATCTTTTAGGAGTGAAGAAGAGCAGAATGTAAGTGTGGGGGAGGTACGTGAGGCATTACGTAAAATGCAAGGAGGTAAAGCAGCTGGAACTGATGGGATCATGACAGAAATGTTAAAAGCACGGGGGGATATAGTGTTGGAATGGTTGGTACTTTTGTTTAATAAATGTATGAAAGAGGGGAAGGTACCTAGGGATTGGCAGAGAGCATGTATAGTCCCTTTATATAAACTTAGGGAAAGGGGACAAAAGAGACTGTAAAAATTATAGAGGAATAAGTTTACTGAGTATACCAGGAAAAGTGTACGGTAGGGTTATAATTGAAAGAATTAGAGGTAAGACAGAATGTAGGATTGCGGATGAGCAGGGAGGCTTCAGAGTGGGTAGGGGATGTGTAGGTCAAGTGTTTACATTGAAGCATATATGTGAACAGTATTTAGATAAAGGTAGGGAAGTTTTTAATGCATTTATGGATTTAGAAAAGGCATATGATAGAGTGGATAGAGGAGCAATGTGGCAGATGTTGCAAGTACAGTGGACCCCCGCATAACGATTACCTCCGAATGTGACCAATTATGTAAGTGTATTTATGTAAGTGCGTTTGTATGTGTATGTTTGGGGGTCTGAAATGGACTAATCTACTTCACAATATTTCTTATGGGAACAAATTCGGTCAGTACTGGCACCTGAACATACTTCTGGAGTGAAAAAATATCGTTAACCGGGGGTCCACTGTATATGGAATAGGTGGTAAGTTATTAAATGCTGTAAAGAGTTTTTATAAGGATAGTGAGGCTCAGGTTAGGGTGTGTAGAAGAGAGGGAGACTACTTCCCGGTAAAAGTAGGGCTTAGACAGGGATGTGTAATGTCACCATGGTTGTTTAATATATTTATAGATGGGGTTGTAAAGGAAGTAAATGCTAGGGTGGCCTGGTGGCTAAAGCTCCCGCTTCACACACGGAGGGTCCGGGTTCGATTCCCGGCGGGTGGAAACATTCGACACGTTTCCTTACACCTGTTGTCCTGTTCACCTAGCAGCAAATAGGTACCTGGGTGTTAGTCGACTGGTGTGGGTCGCCTCCTGGGGGACAAGATTAAGGACCCCAATGGAAATAAGTTAGACAGTCCTCGATGACACACTGACTTTCTTGGGTTATCCTGGGTGGCTAACCCTCCGGGGTTAAAAATCCGAACGAAATCTTATCTTATCTTATCTCTAGGGTGTTCGGGAGAGGGGTGGGGTTAAATTATGGGGAATCAAATTCAAAATGGGAATTGACACAGTTACTTTTTGCTGATGATACTGTGCTTATGGGAGATTCTAAAGAAAAATTGCAAAGGTTAGTGGATGAGTTTGGGAATGTGTGTAAAGGTAGAAAGTTGAAAGTGAACATAGAAAAGAGTAAGGTGATGAGGGTATCAAATGATTTAGATAAAGAAAAATTGGATATCAAATTGGGAAGGAGGAGTATGGAAGAAGTGAATGTTTTCAGATACTTGGGAGTTGACGTGTCGGCAGATGGACTTATGAAGGATGAGGTTAATCATAGAACTGATGAGGGAAAAAAGGTGAGTGGTGCATTGAGGTATATGTGGAGTCAAAAAACGTTATCTATGGAGGCAAAGAAGGGAATGTATCAAAGTATAGTAGTACCAACACTCTTATATGGGTGTGAAGCTTGGGTGGTAAATGCAGCAGCGAGGAGACGGTTGGAGGCAGTGGAGATGTCCTGTTTAAGGGCAATGTGTGGTGTAAATATTATGCAGAAAATTCGGAGTGTGGAAATTAGGAAAAGGTGTGGAGTTAATAAAAGCATTAGTCAGAGGGCAGAAGAGGGGTTGTTGAGGTGGTTTGGTCATTTAGAGAGAATGGATCAAAGTAGAATGACATGGAAAGCATATAAATCTATAGGGGAAGGAAGGCGGGGTAGGGGTCGTCCTCGAAAGGGTTGGAGAGAGGGGGTAAAGGAGGTTTTGTGGGCAAGGGGCTTGGACTTCCAGCAAGTGTGCATGAGCATGTTAGATAGGAGTGAATGGAGACGAATGGTACTTGGGACCTGACGATCTGTTGGAGTGTGAGCAGGGTAATATTTAGTGAAGGGATTCAGGGAAACCGGTTATTTTCATATAGTCGGACTTGAGTCCTGGAAATGGGAAGTACAATGCCTGCACTTTAAAGGAGTGGTTTGGGATATTGGCAGTTTGGAGGGATATGTTGTGTATCTTTATACGTATATGCTTCTAAACTGTTGTATTCTGAGCACCTCTGCAAAAACAGTGATAATGTGAGAGTGTGGTGAAAGTGTTGAATGATGATGAAAGTATTTTCTTTTTGGGGATTTTCTTTCTTTTTTGGGTCACCCTGCCTCGGTGGGAGACGACCGACTTGTTGGAAAAAAAAAATAATAGTTGTGCTCTATGTTCCTTATTGGTTTAGCACTTGGTTATGATTATAATTCACAAGACAGCAAAACTTTAACAGGATGTGACCCACTACAGTTGTTTTTCACCTAGGTACCTACTTACTGCTAGGTGAAGATGGGTAATGGGTATAAGGAAACTTACAAAGTTTACTTTGATCAGGAAGTTGAACCCTGGTTGCTTAGTCGACTGTGTTACACACAGTCTACTCTTACTGGTCTTTATTAACAAAAAAAGCCTAATGGAAAAACAACCTATTACATAGTGTCTTGCTTTGCTGTATAGCCCTTGTGGCTTGGCGCTTCTTTTTGATTATAATAATAATGTGCTATTAGCACTTCATTTTGATTATAATATCTTAAATCTTGCTTATGTATCTACAAACGTTTCTGTAACCTATGCAGCGCTGTATAGCCCTTGTGGTTTGGCGCTTGTTTGATTATAAACCCCTCAAGGAAGGTTCCTTGATGTTGGTGAGGGGCTCTTGATTTAGGGAATTAGATCTGTGCTCCAGTTCCCCGAATTAAGCCTGAATGCCTTCCACATCCCCTCCCCAGGCGCTGTATAATCCTCCGGGTTTAGCGCATCCCCCTTGATTATAATAATAATAATTTGATTATAATAATTGTGTAACCTATTGGTAAGGTTAAATGAGCCTTTCATCCCAACAGTAACCAGAGGCTGGGTGAACCCTTCATCCCAACAATAACCAGAGGCGGGTGAATCCTTCATCCCAACAATAACCAGAGGCTGGGTGAACCCTTCATCCCAACAGTAACGAGAGGCTGGGTGAACCCTTCATCCCAACAATAACCAGAGGCTGGGTGAACCCTTCATCCCAACAATAACCAGAGGCTGGGTGAACCCTTCATCCCAACAATAACCAGAGGCTAGGTGAACCCTTCATCCCAACAATAACCAGAGGCTGGGTGAACCCTTCATCCCAACAATAACCAGAGGCTGGGTGAACCCTTCAACCCAACAATAACCAGAGGCTGGGTGAACCCTTCATCCCAACAAAAACCAGAGGCTGGGTGAACCCTTCATCCCAACAATAACCAGAGGCTGGGTGAACCCTTCAACCCAACAATAACCAGAGGCTGGGTGAACCCTTCAACCCAACAATAACCAGAGGCCAAGTGAACCCTTCAACCCAACAATAACCAGAGGCTGGGTGAACCCTTCATCCCAACAATAACCAGAGGCCAAGTGAACCCTTCATCCCAACACACTAACCAGAGGCCGAGTGAACCCTTCATGCCAACACTAACCAGAGGCCAAGTGAACCCTTCATGCCAACACACTAACCAGAGGCTGAGTGAACCCTTCATGCCAACACACTAACCAGAGGCCAAGTGAACCCTTCATGCCAACACACTAACCAGAGGCCGAGTGAACCCTTCATGCCAACACACTAACCAGAGGCCAAGTGAACCCTTCATGCCAACACACTAACCAGAGGCCGAGTGAACCCTTCATGCCAACACACTAACCAGAGGCCGAGTGAACCCTTCATGCCAACACACTAACCAGAGGCTGGGTGAACCCTTCATGCCAACACACTAACCAGAGGCCGAGTGAACCCTTCATGCCAACACACTAACAAGAGGCCGAGTGAACCCTTCATGCCAACACACTAACCAGAGGCCGAGTGAACCCTTCATGCCAACACACTAACCAGAGGCCGAGTGAACCCTTCATGCCAACACACTAACCAGAGGCCGAGTGAACCCTTCATGCCAACACACTAACCAGAGGCCGAGTGAACCCTTCATGCCAACACACTAACCAGAGGCCGAGTGAACCCTTCATGCCAACACACTAACCAGAGGCCGAGTGAACCCTTCATGCCAACACACTAACCAGAGGCCGAGTGAACCCTTCATGCCAACACACTAACCAGAGGCCGAGTGAACCCTTCATACCAACACACTAACCAGAGGCCGAGTGAACCCTTCATGCCAACACACTAACCAGATGCCGAGTGAACCCTTCATGCCAACACACTAACCAGAGGCCGAGTGAACCCTTCATGCCAACACACTAACCAGAGGCCGAGTGAACCCTTCATGCCAACACACTAACCAGAGGCCGAGTGAACCCTTCATGCCAACACACTAACCAGAGGCTGGGTGAACCCTTCATGCCAACACACTAACCAGAGGCCGAGTGAACCCTTCATGCCAACACACTAACCAGAGGCCGAGTGAACCCTTCATGCCAACACACTAACCAGAGGCCGAGTGAACCCTTCATGCCAACACACTAACCAGAGGCCGAGTGAACCCTTCATGCCAACACACTAACCAGAGGCCGAGTGAACCCTTCATGCCAACACACTAACCAGAGGCCGAGTGAACCCTTCATGCCAACACACTAACCAGAGGCCGAGTGAACCCTTCATGCCAACACACTAACCAGAGGCCGAGTGAACCCTTCATGCCAACACACTAACCAGAGGCCGAGTGAACCCTTCATGCCAACACACTAACCAGAGGCCGAGTGAACCCTTCATGCCAACACACTAACCAGAGGCCGAGTGAACCCTTCATACCAACACACTAACCAGAGGCCGAGTGAACCCTTCATGCCAACACACTAACCAGATGCCGAGTGAACCCTTCATGCCAACACACTAACCAGAGGCCGAGTGAACCCTTCATGCCAACACACTAACCAGAGGCCGAGTGAACCCTTCATGCCAACACACTAACCAGAGGCCGAGTGAACCCTTCATGCCAACACACTAACCAGAGGCTGGGTGAACCCTTCATGCCAACACACTAACCAGAGGCCGAGTGAACCCTTCATGCCAACACACTAACCAGAGGCCGAGTGAACCCTTCATGCCAACACACTAACCAGAGGCCGAGTGAACCCTTCATGCCAACACACTAACCAGAGGCCGAGTGAACCCTTCATGCCAACACACTAACCAGAGGCCGAGTGAACCCTTCATGCCAACACACTAACCAGAGGCCGAGTGAACCCTTCATGCCAACACACTAACCAGAGGCCGAGTGAACCCTTCATGCCAACACACTAACCAGAGGCCGAGTGAACCCTTCATGCCAACACACTAACCAGAGGCCGAGTGAACCCTTCATGCCAACACACTAACCAGAGGCCGAGTGAACCCTTCATGTCAACACACTAACCAGAGGCCGAGTGAACCCTTCATGCCAACACACTAACCAGAGGCCGAGTGAACCCTTCATGCCAACACACTAACCAGAGGCCGAGTGAACCCTTCATGCCAACACACTAACCAGAGGCCGAGTGAACCCTTCATGCCAACACACTAACCAGAGGCCGAGTGAACCCTTCATGCCAACACACTAACCAGAGGCCGAGTGAACCCTTCATGCCAACACACTAACCAGAGGCCGAGTGAACCCTTCATGCCAACACACTAACCAGAGGCCGAGTGAACCCTTCATCCCAACACATCGCTGACAGTCAACATAAGAGTCCAAGATGCAGGCAGACGACGCAAGATACCTGAAAAAGTAAGCTTATATTCTACTGAAAATAACTTGAAACACTGTGTAATATATAGTTTTATTTATATTTCTTGTACTGTTGCAGGAGTGGAGGAGGATCTATGGTAGTATATGTCACGTGACCTGGAATTAACCTGACTAATGTGTTTGTCTGCGTCATTGTAATGAAATGTTCTTAATCCAAGGACATGGAACTACCGTCCCTATCCTCTGATCAAACCTTATTAACCTCACAGTCCTTAGGTCAAGCTTAATTATTCATACTCTCCCATCCTCAGATCAAGTTAAACCTCCCCATTCTTAGATCAAGTCTTATTAACCTCCCCATCCTCAGATCAAACCTAATTAACCTCCCCATCCTCAGATCAAACCTAATTAACCTCCCCATCCTCAGAGCAAACCTAATTAACCTCCCCATCCTCAGATCAAACCTAATTAACCTCCCCATCCTCAGAGCAAACCTAATTAACCTCCCCATCCTCAGATCAAATCTTATTAACCTCCCCATCCTCAGAGCAAACCTAATTAACCTCCCCAACCTCAGATCAAACCTAATTAACCTCCCCATCCTCAGATCAAACCTAATTAACCTCCCCATCCTCAGAGCAAACCTAATTAACCTCCCCATCCTCAAATCAAACCTAATTAACCTCCCCATCCTCAGATCAAACCTAATTAACCTCCCCATCCTCAGATCAAACCTAATTAACCTCCCCATCCTCAGATCAAACCTAATTAACCTCTCCATCCTCAGAGCAAACCTAATTAACCTCCCCATCCTCAGAGCTTATTTCAAATCTTACATTACTAATAGGTATCAGTATGTCACCATTAAAGACACAGCATCAGCAACACGGCCACTTGATACTGGAGTTCCGCAGGGAAGTGTCCTTGGTCCCCTGCTCTTCCTCATATACATCAATGACCTTCCAAACGTATCCCAACACCTGAAACCCATTCTCTTTGCTGATGACACAACTTATGTCATCTCTCACCCTAATCTTGCCACACTCAACACTATTGTGAATGAGGAGCTGATTAAAATATCGACTTGGATGACAGCCAATAAACTTACGCTTAACACTGACAAAACCTACTATATTATGTTTGGTAGCAGAGCAGGAGATGCACAAATTAACATTAAGATTGACAACACTCTAATTACCCGAAATAATGGGGGAAAATTCCTAGGCTTATACCTTGACAACAACCTGAATTTCAGCGCCCATATCCAGCATATAGCCAAAAAAGTATCCAAAACGGATGGGATCCTCTCCAAGATACGATACTACGTGCCGCAAAATGCCCTTCTCACACTATACCACTCACTTATTTATCCAGTTAGAATGATAACAAATTCTCACTACAGGCAGCACACTCCACCAATATTCAATACACTCAACCTACTCACCATACAAAACATCCATACTTATTACTGCACCTATTACATACATAGAACACTCAACTCTGATATTAACCCTCCCCTCAAACATCTCCTTGCCAACCTCAACAGAACACATGACCATAACACAAGGCACAGATCACTCTTTGATATTCCTCGTGTCCATCTCACGCTATGCAAAAACTCAATGCACATAAAAGGCCCTAAAATCTGGAATTCATTACCTGTTAATATAAAAGAAACACTACCTGTTTATAAATTCAAGTCTCTTCTCAAAGATCACTTACTCACCCAAAACCAAATAAATACTGAATAACTGAACCTTATAAATTGTATATCTTAAATGTTTCTCACAATTATATCACATAAATGTTAAACCTAAAACCCAATCTAACTTTATTATTTTTTAAATTCACTACCTAACAGAATACTCCATTCTACTGAATTTACAACAATGCATGCAACCATATGACCTGTCTTTGTAATACTCACTTGTGCTTTATAGTAATCAGTTTACATTAATGTTTTTCACTGATTTCATCATTGCTTAGTTAATCTTAAGTTAATTTTAAGCCAGCCCGTAATGCTATGCATAGTATAAGTGGCTTTGGCATGCTGCTCTTATCTGTATTTTTTTTTGTACCTCTGTAAGTGTGCTCAAATTATAAATAAATAAATAAATAAATAAATACCTCACCTATGCTATTTGTGCTTGGGGATCAACTGCAGCAACACACCTAAAGCCAATAATAACCCAACAAAAAGCTGCAGTAAGAATAATCACTAAATCCCATCCCTGGCAACACCCCCCCCCCACTCTTCATAGACCTAAACTTACTCCCTGTTCAGTACATCCACACTTCACTTACTACTGTGCAATCTACATCTACAGGGCCTTAAACTCTAATATCAACCTTGACCTAAAATGCTTTCTTGATAGTTGTGACAGAACCCACAGGCATAACACCAGACATAAACATCTCTACGACATTCCCCGTGTCCGACTAAACCTTTACAAAAATTCAATGTATGTCAAAGGCCCTAAAATCTGGAATACCCTACCTGAGAACTCTAGAACTGCAGACACATTCATCACCTTCAAAACTACCATTAGAAAACATCTTATCTCCCTGATACACCCCGTCAACTAACTATACGAATACCACCTGGTGGTTCACACTTACACTCACTCACTCATTTGACCATAAACAGAAATATTAATCTCAGTCTTAAAATAATGAATCCTGTGATACTCCAATACTGAAACTATGTACTGTGCCAAAACAAAAGCATTCACATTGCTAAACTCACAAACTAGTATTTAGTCACTTAGCCATAATACCAACTTACCTCATAATTTGTAATATTTTACAATTAAGAATAAAACTAAGTATGCCCGAAATGCCTAGCCATGCTAAGCGTTCTAGTGGTACACTCTGTAATCTCAATTTTACTACATGTAAACCAAACAATAACCAAATTTCTGTAAACTCAGCATTGTAATCCTTATAGAGAATAAACTTTGAATTAACCTCCCCATCCTCAGAGCAAACCTAATTAACCTCCCTATCTTCATATCAAACCTAATTAACCTCCCCATCCTCAGATCAAACCTAATTAACCTCCCCATCCTCAGAGCAAACCTAATTAACCTCCCTATCTTCATATCAAACCTAATTAACCTCCCCATCCTCAGATCAAACCTAATTAACCTCCCCATCCTCAGAGCAAACCTAATTAACCTCCCCATCCTCAGATTAAACCTAATTAACCTCCCCATCCTCAGAGCAAACCTAATTAACCTCCCCATCCTCAGATCAAACCTAATTAGCCTCCCCATCTTCAAATCAAACCTAATTAACCTCCCCATTCTCAGATTAAACCTAATTAACCTCCCCATCTTCAGATAAAACCTAATTAACCTCCCCATTCTCAGATTAAACCTAATTAACCTCCCCATCTTCAGATAAAACCTAATTAACCTCCCCATTCTCAGATTAAATGTAATTAACCTCCCTATCTTCAGATCAAACCTAATTAACCTCCCCATTCTCAGATTAAACATAATTAACCTCTCCATCTTCATATCATACCTAATTAACCTTACCAATCCTCATATCAAACCTAATGAACCTCCTCAATCCTCAGAGCAAACCTAATTAACATTCCCATTCTCAGATCAAACCTAATTAACCTTCCCAGTCTCATATTAAACCTAATTAACCTCCCCATCTTCATATCAAACCTAATTAACCTCCCCATTCTCATTAAACCTAATTAGCCTCCTCCCCATCCTCAGATCAGTATACACTTGTGTTACACTGTCAGTGTACACTTGTACTCACCCAGTTGTGGTTGTGGGGGGTCGATTCACAGTTCCTGGCCCTGCCTCTTCAACTGGCCGCTACTCAGTCACTCTTCCCACTCCGTGAGCTTTATCATACCTCTTCTTAAAGCTGTGTATGGATCCTGCCTCCACTACATCACTACCCAGGCTATTCCACTTCCTGACAACTCTGTGGCTGAAGAAATACTTCCTAACATCCCTGTGGTTCATCTGTGTCTTCAACTTCCAACTGTGACCCCTTGTTGCTGTGTCCCATTTCTGGAACATCCTGTCTTTGTCCACCTTGTCTATACCTCTCAGTATTTTATCATGTCCCCTCTCTCTCTCTCTCTTGTCTTCCAGTGTTGTCAGGTCGATTTTCCTTAACCTCTCCTCATAGGACATACCCTTTAGCTCCGGGACGAGTCTTGTTGCAAACCTTTGCACTTTCTATAGTATCTTTACATGCTTGACTAGGTGAGGGTTCCAAACTTGCGCTGCATATTCCAATATGGGCCTAACGTGCACAGTGTACAGGGTCCTGAATGAGTCCTTATTTAGATGTCGGAATGCTGTTCTTAGGTTTGGAAGGTGCCCGTATGCTGCAGCTGTCAGCATAGTTGCTGATCCCCTTACATGTGTTGTATAGCTTATCTGAGTATCATAGTACCATCCATATGTTTTATATAGACGATCCCTTACTAGGCCTAGTGACGGTTTGTGTGACGTCACGTGATGCGCATATGTGCGCGAGTACCTCTGTAACTTCCTCAGTCCACGCACAGGTCTACACACGGCAGGTTGGGCTCCCTTACCACAGTCTGACAATATATAGTGTTACCATCCACTAGTGTGTTTATCTTCAACCATCATATCTCCTTTTGAACCCCCACGACAATTGGTGACAGTGGTGTGGGCGTAAAATTGATAATTACGCCGATGCACGGAGATAAATTCTCGCAGTACACTTGTTACACAGTACACTTGTTACACAGTACACTTGTTACACAGTACACTTGTTACACAGTACACTTGTTACACAGTACACTTGTTACACAGTACACTTGTTACTTAATCAGTGCAATTGTTACACAGTACACTTGTTATACAGTACACTTGTTATACAGTACACTTGTTATACAGTACACTTGTTATACAGTACACTTGTTGCACAGTACACTTATTACACAGTAAGCTTGTTACACAGTACTCTTATTACACAGTACAGTTGTTACACAGTACATTTGTTACACAGTACACTTGTTATACAGTACACTTGTTGCACAGTACACTTATTACACAGTAAGCTTGTTACACAGTACTCTTATTACACAGTACAGTTGTTACACAGTACACTTGTTACACAGTACACTTGTTACACAGTACACTTGTTACACAGTACACTTGTTACACAGTACACTTGTAAGTAAGTAAGTTTATTCAGGTATACACAAATACAGTTACATAGAATTATCATACATAGCAGCATATGTGTAGAGAACCTAGGATAACCCCAAAAAGTCAGACAGAGTGACTTATTTCCATTGTTACACAGTCAGTACACTTGTTACACAGTCAGTACACTTGTTACACAGTACACTTGTAAGTAAGTTTATTCAGGTATACACAAATAAAGTTACATAGAATTATCATACATAGCAGCATATGTGTAGAGAACCTGGGATAACCCCAAAAAGTCAGACAGAGTGACTTATTTCCATTGTTACACAGTCAGTACACTTGTTACACAGTCAATACACTTGTTACACAGTACACTTATTACACAGTACACTTATTACACAGTACACTTGTTACATAGTGCCCTTGTTACACAGTACACTTGTTACACAGTACCCTTGTTACACAGTACCCTTGTTACACAGTACCCTTGTTACACATTACACTTGTTACACATTACACTTCTAACACAGTCAGTACACTTGTTACACAGTCAGTACACTTGTTACATAGAACACTTGTACACAGTACACTTGTTACACAGTATACTTGTTACACTACACTTGTTACACAGTACACTTGTTACACAGTACATTTGTTACACAGTACACATGTTTACCTGGAGTTTACCTGGAGAGAGTTTCGGGGGTCAACGCCCCCGCGGCCCGGTCTGTGACCAGGCCTCCTGGTGGATCAGCGCCTGATCAACCAGGCTGTTGCTGCTGGCTGCACGCAAACCAACGTACGAGCCACAGCCCGGCTGATCAGGAACTGCCTTTAGGTGCTTGTCCAGTGCCAGCTTGAAGACTGCCAGGGGTCTGTTGGTAATCCCCCTTATGTGTGCTGGGAGGCAGTTGAACAGTCTCGGTCCCCTGACACTTATTGTATGGTCTCTTAACGTGCTAGTGACACCCCTGCTTTTCATTGGGGGGATGGTGCATCGTCTGCCAAGTCTTTTGCTTTCGTAGTGAGTGATTTTCGTGTGCAAGTTCGGTACTAGTCCCTCTAGGATTTTCCAGGTGTATATAATCATGTATCTCTCCCTCCTGCGTTCCAGGGAATACAGGTTTAGAAACCTCAAGCGCTCCCAGTAATTGAGGTGTTTTATCTCCGTTATGCGCGCCGTGAAAGTTCTCTGTACATTTTCTAGGTCGGCAATTTCACCTGCCTTGAAAGGTGCTGTTAGAGTGCAGCAATATTCCAGCCTAGATAGAACAAGTGACCTGAAGAGTGTCATCATGGGCTTGGCCTCCCTAGTTTTGAAGGTTCTCATTATCCATCCTGTCATTTTTCTAGCAGATGCGATTGATACAATGTTATGGTCCTTGAAGGTGAGATCCTCCGACATAATCACTCCCAGGTCTTTGACGTTGGTGTTTCGCTCTATTTTGTGGCCAGAATTTGTTTTGTACTCTGATGAAGATTTAATTTCCTCATGTTTACCATATCTGAGTAATTGAAATTTCTCATCGTTGAACTTCATATTGTTTTCTGCAGCCCACTGAAAGATTTGGTTGATGTCCGCCTGGAGCCTTGCAGTGTCTGCAATGGAAGACACTGTCATGCAGATTCGGGTGTCATCTGCAAAGGAAGACACGGTGCTGTGGCTGACATCCTTGTCTATGTCGGATATGAGGATGAGGAACAAGATGGGAGCTAGTACTGTGCCTTGTGGAACAGAGCTTTTCACCGTAGCTGCCTCGGACTTTACTCTGTTGACGACTACTCTCTGTGTTCTGTTAGTGAGGAAATTATAGATCCATCGACCAACTTTTCCTGTTATTCCTTTAGCGCGCATTTTGTGCGCTATTACGCCATGGTCACACTTGTCGAAGGCTTTTGCAAAGTCTGTATATATTACATCTGCATTCTTTTTGTCTTCTAGTGCATTTAGGACCTTGTCGTAGTGATCCAGTAGTTGAGACAGACAGGAGCGACCTGTTCTAAACCCATGTTGCCCTGGGTTGTGTAACTGATGGGTTTCTAGATGGGTGGTGATCTTGCTTCTTAGGACCCTTTCAAAGATTTTTATGATATGGGATGTTAGTGCTATTGGTCTGTAGTTCTTTGCTGTTGCTTTACTGCCCCCTTTGTGGAGTGGGGCTATGTCTGTTGTTTTTAGTAACTGAGGGACGACCCCCGTGTCCATGCTCCCTCTCCATAGGATGGAAAAGGCTCGTGATAGGGGCTTCTTGCAGTTCTTGATGAACACAGAGTTCCATGAGTCTGGCCCTGGGGCAGAGTGCATGGGCATGTCATTTATCGCCTGTTCGAAGTCATTTGGCGTCAGGATAACATCGGATAGGCTTGTGTTAATCAAATTTTGTGGCTCTCTCATAAAAAATTCATTTTGATCTTCGACTCTCAGTCTGGTTAGCGGCTTGCTAAAAACTGAGTCATATTGGGACTTGAGTAGCTCACTCATTTCCTTGCTGTCATCTGTGTAGGACCCATCTTGTTTAAGTAGGGGCCCAATACTGGACGTTGTTCTCGATTTTGATTTGGCATAGGAGAAGAAATACTTTGGGTTTCTTTCGATTTCATTTATGGCTTTTAGTTCTTCCCGCGATTCCTGACTCCTAAAGGATTCTTTTAGCTTAAGTTCGATGCTTGCTATTTCTCTGACCAGTGTCTCCCTGCGCATTTCTGATATATTGACCTCTTTTAGCCGCTCTGTTATTCTTTTCCGTCGCCTGTAAAGGGAGCGCCTGTCTCTTTCTATTTTACATCTACTCCTCCTTTTTCTTAGAGGAATAAGCCTTGTGCATACATCGAGTGCCACCGAGTTAATCTGTTCTAGGCATAAGTTTGGGTCTGTGTTGCTTAGTATATCTTCCCAGCTTATATCGGTTAGGACTTGGTTTACTTGGTCCCACTTTATGTTTTTGTTATTGAAGTTGAATTTGGTGAATGCTCCCTCGTGACTAGTCTCATTTTGTCGGTCTGAGGCTCCACGCATACATGTCTGAACCTCAATTATGTTGTGATCTGAGTATATTGTTTTTGATATGGTGACATTTCTTATCAGATCATCATTGTTAGTGAAGATGAGGTCTAGTGTATTCTCCAGTCTAGTAGGCTCTATTATTTGCTGGTTTAAATTGAATTTTGTGCAGAGATTTAAAAGCTCGTGTGAGTGTGAGTTTTCATCAGAGCTGCCTCCTGGTGTTATTACTGCAACAATATTATTTGCTATATTCCTCCATTTTAGGTGCCTTAAGTTGAAATCCCCCAGGAGCAAGATGTTGGGTGCAGGAGCTGGAAGATTTTCCAGACAGTGGTCAATTTTTAACAGCTGTTCCTGGAATTGCTGGGATGTTGCATCCGGAGGCTTGTAGACTACCACAATGACTAGGTTTTGGTTCTCGACCTTTACTGCTAAAACTTCCACTACGTCATTTGAGGCATTAAGCAGTTCTGTGCAAACAAGTGACTCTGCAATGTACAGGCCAACCCCCCCCTTTTGCCTGTTCACTCTGTCACATCTGTATAGGTTGTAACCTGGGATCCATATTTCGTTGTCCAAGTGATCCTTTATGTGGGTCTCAGTGAAAGCCGCGAACATTGCCTTTGCCTCTGCAAGCAGTCCACGGATGAAAGGTATTTTGTTGTTTATTGCTGGCTTTAGACCCTGTATATTTGCAAAGAAGAATGTTATCGGACTGGTGGTATTGTTGGTACTGGGGGGGGGATTTTTTTTCCGGCATTAGTATCTGTATCTGTTGGTTTGGAGTGGAGGCCATCGACTGTGGTTCCACTCCAGGAATGACTGGATTTGGTGTACGATTTCTGCCATTTCCTGCCAGTTTTTTTTCCTTCCTGGCACTAAAAAACCTCTCCCTCTTGAGTGGCTGTGGCTACCCAGGTTTTCCCATGGCCTGGATGTTTTGTATCTTTTTGTCCCCTTTAGATGGTATGCCTGGCAATTTAAGTTATAGCACAGTCTTTCCTGTACTGAAGAGGTACACATTTCAGGGTGAAAAAGCTTACAGGAAGGGAGTTTGCATTTTCCTGTTGTCATATGGGCATGACATTTTCTAGGGTGGTCATAGTTGCATGTCCCATCTGTTTTTCCAGATTTCCCATGCCAGCAGATACCAAGTGCATAGTATGTGCACAGGCTTGGTTTCCGTTTGCCTTGGGTTTCTGTGACTGTATTCCCTGTTGGTGCATGTTTCCCTGTCTTATTCCTATCCTCCTTAGCACCAACAATGGAGCTCCCACCAGTTGTTTTTGGTAATTTATCCTCACTATTGCTATTGGAGTCCTCTTGTTTGCTATTTCCTGCGGTATTTCTGGTTTGCAATATTGGTTTTATCTTATCTTTGACTACACTTGTTTCCCTACTATGGCTCCTGTCCTCTATGAGGTCATTTATATGTATTCCTTCCTGCGTATAATTCCCGACTACCTGGACAAAATCTCCAGCTTCACCATTACTGTCTACCAGGACAGTATCTCCAGCTTCACCATTTCTGTCTCCCAGGACAGCACCTCCAGCTTCACCATTACTGTCTCCCAGGACAGTATCTCCAGCTTCACCATTACTGTCTCCCAGGACAGCACCTCCAGCTTCACCATTACTGTCTCCCAGGACAGCACTATCAGCCCTACATTTACTGACTACCAGGACATCACCTCCAGCCTTACAGTTTGTGACTACATGGCCAGTATCAAGGGCAGTACCATTCAGCCCGGACTTTTTATGTTCCCATCTGTTGTAGAAAGCTTCCAGGTTTTCTATGAAAGCAGCTTTGATGTTATCCTCTTTTAATACCCTTGTGATTTTAGTCCACAGATTTTCCTCATTTGGGCATACCCAAAAACACTTCTCTGTTTTAATACTGCTTGTAGCTAGTTCTGGGATATCTGCACAAGGAGCGTGACACCAATTTCCACAAAAATGACAATTTATCCATGTGGTAGCCCGTTTGTTTGACTGACCACAGACTACACACAGCTTCATAATGATTTGAATGGTTGATTTACTGCAAGTCTACTAGCAACCTCTTGAATATTATATTAATAACCTTAAATGAAGCTCTAGCTATTTGTATTTCTGTTTCTAACTCTTTTTGTATATTGGACAGCTTACCGTCACGTTCCTGATTTTTAATGTTTGTGTTGATCTAGAAGGTGAAAATACAACTTACCAGAGATTAAAATGTTGGTTTTAAACAAGAACAATACTTGTAGTCATGTAATAAATGTTGTCCTCTGCAATGTTACGTTATTATATTAATATATTTATTATTATTATTATTTTCTCACAATATACTTATCAACAAAATTGGATGGTATTTAATAGTAATATTAAAAATTTGTTTGGTGTTAACCCAGGGTAGAGAGTGTTAGCCACCCAGGATAACCCAGGGTAGGGAGTGTTAGCTGCCTTGGATAACTCAGGATAGGGAGGATTAGCCACCCAGAACAGGGAGTGCTAGTCACTCAGGATAACCCAGGATAGGGTTAGCCACATAGGATAACCCAGGATAGGGAGGGTTAGCCACCCAGGATAGGGAGAGTTAGCCAACCAGGATAACCCAGGATAGGGAGGGTTAGCCACCCAGGATAGGGAAGGTTAGCCACCCAGGATAGGAAGGGTTAACCATGCAGGATAGGGAGGGTTAGCCACCCAGGATAGGGAGGGTTAGCCACCCAAGATAGGGAGGGTTAGCCACCCAAGATAGCAAATAAAGTCGTCATTGGGGGCTGTCTTATTTCCACTGGGCTCCTTTTATCTTCTTCCCCAGGATGTGAACCACAACAGTTACCTAACACCCAGGTACCTATTTACTGCTATGTGAACAAGGGTAGCAGGTGTAAGGAAACATGACCAACATTTCACCTGTGCCGGGGAACAATCTCCAGTCACACAGTGTGTGAGCCATGGACTCTTCCAACTGAGCCATGAGTACCCACCAGCAGGGGGTGGTAGCCCCAGGTTATGTAGAGTGTATCAGGCAAACTCAGATGTAACCCAAGACTGATAGAACTTATCTTTTACCAAGTGTTAAATGTGTGGTTATTCTTCAGGAAGGTGAAGGTCGGCTCCCTGGATGTGCATCCCACTGAGAAGGCGTTGGTGGTCAACTATGAACTGGAGGCCACTATCCTGGGTCAACTGGGTGATGCCATGCTGGGAGACAAGAAGGTAACTATGTACTGTACTGGAGGTCACCATGCTGGGAGACAAGAATGTAACTATGTACTGTACCGGAGGTCACCATGCTGGGAGACAAGAAGGTAACTATGTACTGTACCAGAGGTCACCATGCTGGGAGACAAGAAGGTAACTATGTACTGTACTGGAGGTCACCATGCTGGGAGACAAGAAGGTAACTATGTACTGTACTGGAGGTCACCATGCTGGGAGACAAGAATGTAACTATGTACTGTACTGGAGGTTACCATGCTGGGAGACAAGAATGTAACTTATGTACTGTACTGGAGGTCACCATGCTGGGAGACAAGAATGTAACTATGTACTGTACCGGAGGTCACCATGCTGGGAGACAAGAAGGTAACTATGTATTGTACTGGAGGTCACCATGCTGGGAGACAAGAAGGTAACTATGTACTGTACTGGAGGTCACCATGCTGGGAGACAAGAAGGTAACTATGTACTGTACTGGAGGTCACCATGCTGGGAGACAGGAATGTAACTATGTACTGTACTGGAGGTCACCATGCTGGGAGACAAGAAGGTAACTATGTACTGTACTGGAGGTCACCATGCTGGGAGACAAGAAGGTAACTATGTATTGTACTGGAGGTCACCATGCTGGGAGACAAGAAGGTAACTATGTACTGTACTGGAGGTCACCATGCTGGGAGACAAGAAGGTAACTATGTACTGTACTGGAGGTCACCATGCTGGGAGACAAGAAGGTAACTATGTATTGTACTGGAGGTCACCATGCTGGGAGACAAGAAGGTAACTATGTACTGTACTGGAGGTCACCATGCTGGGAGACAAGAATGTAACTATGTACTGTACCAGAGGTCACCATGCTGGGAGACAAGAAGGTAACTATGTACTGTACTGGAGGTCACCATGCTGGGAGACAAGAATGTAGCTATGTACTGTACCGGAGGTCACCATGCTGGGAGACAAGAAGGTAACTATGTACTGTACTGGAGGTCACCATGCTGGGAGACAAGAATGTAACTATGTACTGTACCGGAGGTCACCATGCTGGGAGACAAGAAGGTAACTATGTACTGTACTGGAGGTCACCATGCTGGGAGACAAGAATGTAACTATGTACTGTACCGGAGGTCACCATGCTGGGAGACAAGAAGGTAACTATGTATTGTACTGGAGGTCACCATGCTGGGAGACAAGAATGTAACTATGTACTGTACCGGAGGTCACCATGCTGGGAGACAAGAAGGTAACTATGTACTGTACTGGAGGTCACCATGCTGGGAGACAAGAATGTAACTATGTACTGTACCAGAGGTCACCATGCTGGGAGACAAGAAGGTAACTATGTACTGTACTGGAGGTCACCATGCTGGGAGACAAGAAGGTAACTATGTACTGTACTGGAGGTCACCATGCTGGGAGACAAGAATGTAACTATGTACTGTACCGGAGGTCACCATGCTGGGAGACAAGAAGGTAACTATGTACTGTACTGGAGGTCACCATGCTGGGAGACAAGAAGGTAACTATGTACTGTACTGGAGGTCACCATGCTGGGAGACAAGAAGGTAACTATGTACTACTGTAATGTACTAGCTACTAGACACAAAGACAAACCTTGAATGATTGGAATCAAGAGAAGGATTTGATGTTCTGTATGATTTTATATCTTAAACAATTGTCAGTAAATTGAGAAAGTCAGAGTGTTCATGAGTGTTCACTTGCTTAATGTGTTGAGAGAGAAAGTCTCAGGGATTTTCTCGAGTGTATAACTCAGTTGATTGTAGTGAACACTGAACTGCAGTACCATTGTTTGTGGTGAGCACTGAACTGCAGTACCATTGTTTGTGGTGAGCACTGAACTGCAGTACCATTGTTTATGGTGAGCACTGAACTGCAGTACCATTGTTTGTGGTGAGCACTGAACTGCAGTACCATTGTTTGTGGTGAGCACTGAACTGCAGTACCATTGTTTGTAGTGAACACTGAACTGCAGTACCATTGTTTGTGGTGAGCACTGAACTGCAGTACCATTGTTTGTAGTGAACACTGAACTGCAGTACCATTGTTTGTGGTGAGCACTGAACTGCAGTACCATTGTTTGTGGTGAGCACTGAACTGCAGTACCATTGTTTGTGGTGAGCACTGAACTGCAGTACCATTGTTTGTAGTGAACACTGAACTGCAGTACCATTGTTTGTGGTGAGCACTGAACTGCAGTACCATTGTTTATGGTGAGCATTGAACTGCAGTACCATTGTTTGTTGTGAGCACTAAACTGCAGTACCATTGTTTGTGGTGAGCACTGAACTGCAGTACCATTGTTTGTGGTGAGCACTGAACTGCAGTACCATTGTTTGTAGTGAACACTGAGCTGCAGTACCATTGTTTGTGGTGAGCACTGAACTGCAGTACCATTGTTTGTAGTGAACACTGAGCTGCAGTACCATTGTTTGTGGTGAGCACTGAACTGCAGTACCATTGTTTGTGGTGAGCACTGAACTGCAGTACCATTGTAATGAGCACTGAGCTGCAGTACCATTGTAATGAGCACTGAGCTGCAGTACCATTGTAATGAGCACTGAGCTGCAGTACCATTGTTTGTGGTGAGCACTGAACTGCAGCACCATTGTTTGTGGTGAGCACTGAACTGCAGCACCATTGTTTGTGGTGAGCACTGAACTGCAGCACCATTGTTTGTGGTGAGCACTGAACTGCAGCACCATTGTTTGGGGTGAGCACTGAACTGCAGCACCATTGTTTGTAATGAGTACTGAACTGCAGTACCATTGTAATGAGCACTGAGCTGCAGTACCATTGTAATGAGCACTGAACTGCAGTACCATTGTTTATAATGAACACTGAGCTGCAGTACCTTTGTAATGAGCACTGAGCTGCAGTACCATTGTAATGGACACTGAGCTGCAGTACCATTGTAATGAGTACTGAACTGCAGTACCATTGTAATGAGTACTGAACTGCAGTACCATTGTAATGAGTACTGAACTGCAGTACCATTGTTTGTAATGAGTACTGAACTGCAGTACCATTGTAATGAGTACTGAACTGCAGTACCATTGTAATGAGTACTGAACTGCAGTACTATTGTAATGAGCACTGAACTGCAGTACTATTGTAATGAGTACTGAACTGCAGTACCATTGTAATTAGTACTGAACTGCAGTACCATTGTAATGAGTACTGAACTGCAGTACCATTGTTTGTAATGAGCACTGAACTGCAGTACTATTGTAATGAGTACTGAACTGCAGTACCATTGTAATGAGTACTGAACTGCAGTGCCATTGTAATGAGTACTGAACTGCAGTACCATTGTTTGTAATGAGTACTGAACTGCAGTACCATTGTTTGTAATGAGTACTGAACTGCAGTACCATTGTTTGTAATGAGTACTGAACTGCAGTACCATTGTTTCTAATGAGTACTGAACTGCAGTACCATTGTTTGTAATGAGCACTGAACTGCAGTACCATTGTTTGTGGTGAGCACTGAACTGCAGTACCATTGTTTGTAGTGAACACTGAACTGCAGTACCATTGTTTGTGGTGAGCACTGAACTGCAGTACCATTGTTTGTGGTGAGCACTGAACTGCAGTACCATTGTTTGTAGTGAACACTGAACTGCAGTACCATTGTTTGTGGTGAGCACTGAACTGCAGTACCATTGTTTGTGAACACTGAACTGCAGTACCATTGTTTGTAATGACCATTGAACTGCAGCACCATTGTTTGTGGTGAGCACTGAACTGCAGTACCATTGTTTGTAATGAGCACTGAACTGCAGTACCATTGTTTGTAATGAGCACTGAACTGCAGTACCATTGTTTGTAATGAGCACTGAACTGCAGTACCATTGTGGTGAGCACTGAACTGCAGCACCATTGTTTGTGGTGAGCACTGAACTGCAGTACCATTGTTTGTAATGAGCACTGAACTGCAGTACCATTGTTTGTGGTGAGCACTGAACTGCAGTACCATTGTTTGTGGTGAGCACTGAACTGCAGTACCATTGTTTGTGGTGAGCACTGAACTGCAGTACCATTGTTTGTGGTGAGCACTGAACTGCAGTACCATTGTTTGTGGTGAGCACTGAACTGCAGTACCATTGTTTGTAGTGAACACTGAGCTGCAGTACTATTGTTTGTGGTGAGCACTGAACTGCAGTACCATTGTTTGTGGTGAGCACTGAACTGCAGCACCATTGTTTGTGGTGAGCACTGAACTGCAGTACCATTGTTTGTAATGAGTACTGAACTGCAGTACCTTTGTGGTGAGCACTGAACTGCAGTACCATTGTGGTGAGCACTGAACTGCAGCACCATTGTTTGTTATGGGCACTGAACTGCAGTACCATTGTAATGAGTACTGAACTGCAGTACTATTGTATAAGAATCCTTTTAATTGAACTCAAAATTTAAGAGTAAGCAGATACGGTAAATGTTGTAAATTAAAGTTATAGTGTAGGCTTAGAAGCCATTATTATTGTTTTTGGTCATGAATTTAAAGCACACTGAAAAATATAATTTTTAACTCATTAACCATTTAAATTTTCAGGAATGTCAAAAAATCATTCGGTTGAAGAGTCTGGACAACAACACAGACATTGCAGTACTTGCAAGAGAAGTGGTGGACAAGTGCAAGCTGATTCATCCATCTAAACTGAACGAAGTTCAACATCTCATCACCTACTTGCTCTCACGCAAAGACACTGCTAAAGGTTCACTATACTTACCTCTTCTTGTATGATAATTTTTCCCTTGTCACACAAGACACTGCTGAAGGTGCAAAACTTATCTCTTCTTGTGTGATAATTTTTTCCATTTTCACAAAGACACTGCTGAAGGTTGGATGGTTTCCTCCTCTTGTATGAGATTTTTTCCTCATATACAAAGACACAACTTGATGTTTAATGTTTTTCTCTCATTGTATCAGACTTATCCAACTAAACAATTAAATAACAAATACAGTACGTACTGTTCTGTGTTGGTAGTGTTTGGTATCACCTGAAAAGGGAACTTACATAGGTTGGAAATTTTTTTTCCTCCAAGATTTTCATTTATAACTGGAGAATACCTCACCCTACTGACTTCAGATTTCCATCCCTGATGCACCATAACTAGTGGATGGTTGAAGTTGTTGGTAGCGTGTGCAGCTCATGGTAGTAGACTGCCAGACAGTGAGGGATAACTGTCTTCTCAAATGGAAACCAGCTATTTTTTGTTTTTCACTCTGGCAGGATTGCTGATTGTTTCTTTGTGATTCATTCACATGTAAGATGAGAGATAAATCATAGTCTTTGACCATCAGCATACACATGCCTTACTTTCATAATGTGCTTTTTTTTGTAATAGGTCTAAATCCTGTAATATTTCCTTTCCAAACTATGAGATCAGATCTGAGACCAAGTTGTGGAGAAGATAATCTCCAAAACCATTAATGGGTAACTGTCCTTTTGTCCATTTTATAAACCTGTATGTGATTTTTGGTTTCTGTGTGATACCTTGAGAATGCCTCTTTTGATCAGCTTCAAACTTTCACTCTGGTGTCTCCTACTGAGATGAAGGTTCATGGAGTGTGTAGTTACCAATTTGCAAATATTATAGTGTATCAAGTTTTGGGTTATTTTTTCTTTGGAATAACTTGAGAATGTCTTTTCTGAACAGCTTAAATCCTTAAAGAATGATGCATCTTATAGGAAAGAAGATTCATTATGAGTCTAGTTAGCCGGACTTGAGTCCTGGAGGTGGGAAGTACAGTGCCTGCACTCTGAAGGAGGGGTTTGGAATATTTACTGTTTAGATGGACATTTAAACTGTTGTATCTGCGTGCCTCTGGCAAGACAGGGGTAGTGTGAATGATGGTGAAAGTGTCTTTTTCGGGTCCCCCTGCCTCGGTGGGAGACAGTCAGTGAGTTAAAAAGAAAGAGTAAATCTGCAATAGTAAAAATAATTTTGGATTATTGGTTTCAGCGTTGTGATTGGTCTTGGGCTGTGTTGGTGCAAATTTATTATAGAAATTGGGATACTTGGTTTCATGTTATAACTTTTAATACTGGTTGCCTCTGTTGAGCAACTTCAAACCTTCAATGATGATGAATGTTACTTAGAGAAAAGCTCAGTTTATTACAGTTCCTGGACCTCTTAATATGAACATATTCTTCAATAAGGTGACCCCCCCCCCTCTGTTATTGATGCACATTTAAGTTTCTTTCATTTATGCCAAAAGATTTATGAAGGAATTCAGGGAAACCAGTGAGCCGGACTTGAGTCATGGTGGTGGGAAGTACAGTGTTTGCACTCTGAAGTAGGGGTAGAGGTGGGAAGTACAGTGTCTACACTCTGAAGGAGGGGTAGAGGTGGGAAGTACAGTGTCTACACTCTGAAGGAGGGGTAGAGGTGGGAAGTACAGTGTCTACACTCTGAAGGAGGGGTAGAGGTGGGAAGTACAGTGTCTACACTCTGAAGGAGGGGTATAGGTGGGAAGTACAGTGTCTACACTCTGAAGGAGGGGTAGAGGTGGGAAGTACAGTGTCTACACTCTGAAGGAGGGGTATAGGTGGGAAGTACAGTGTCTGCACTCTGAAGGAGGGGTAGATAAGATAATATAAGATAAGATTTCATTTGGATTTTTAACCCCGGAGGGTTAACCACCCAGGATAACCCAAGAAAGTCAGTGCGTCATCGAGGACTGTCTAACTTATTTCCATTGGGGTCCTTAATCTTCTCCCCCAGGATGCGACCCACACCAGTCGACTAACACCCAGGTACCTATTTGCTGCTAGGTGAACAGGACAACAGGTGTAAGGAAACGTGTCAAAATGTTTCCACCCACCGGGAATCGAACCCAGGCCCTCCGTGTGTGAAGCGGGAGCTTTAACCACCAGGCCACCGGGCCACCTCCACCAGGCCACCGGGCCACCTGGGAAGTACAGTGTTTACACTCTGAAGGAGGGGTAGAGGTGGGAGGTACAGTGTCTACACTCTGAAGGAGCAGTAGAGGTGGGAAGTACAGTGTCTACACTTTGAAGGAGGGGTGGTGGTGGGAAGTACAGTGTCTGCACTCTGAAGGAGGGGTAGAGGTGGGAAGTACAGTGTCTACACTCTGAAGGAGGGGTAGAGGTGGGAAGTAGAGTGTCTACACTCTGAAGGAGGGGTAGAGGTGGGAAGTACAGTGTCTACACTCTGAAGGATGGGTGTAGGTGCAAAGTACAGTGTCTGCACTCTGAAGGAGGGGTGGTGGTGGGAAGTACAGTGTCTGCACTCTGAAGGAGGGGTGTAGGTGGGAAATACAGTGTCTACACTCTTAAGGAGGGGCGTAGGTGGGAAGTACAGTGTCTGCACTCTGAAGGAGGGGTGTTGGTGGGAAGTACAGTGTCTGCACTCTGAAGGAGGGGTAGAGGTGGGAAGTACAGTGTCTACACTCTGAAGGAGGGGTAGAGGTGGGAAGTAGAGTGTCTACACTCTGAAGGAGGGGTAGAGGTGGGAAGTACAGTGTCTACACTCTGAAGGATGGGTGTAGGTGCAAAGTACAGTGTCTGCACTCTGAAGGAGGGGTGTAGATGGGAAGTACAGTGTCTACACTCTGAAGGAGGGGTGTAGGTAGGAAGTACAGTGTCTGCACTCTGAAGGAGGGGTGGTGGTGGGAAGTACAGTGTCTACACTCTTAAGGAGGGGTGGTGGTGGGAAGTACAGTGTCTGCACTTTGAAGGAGGGGTGTAGGTGGGAAATACAGTGTCTACACTCTTAAGGAGGGGTGTAGGTGGGAAGTACAGTGTCTGCACTCTGAAGGAGGGGTGGTGGTGGGTAGTACAGTGTCTGCACTCTGAAGGAGGGGTGGAGGTGGGAAGTACAGTGTCTGCAATCTGAAGAGGGTGGAGGTGGGAAGTACACTGTCAGCACTCTGAAGAGGGGTGGTGGTGGGAAGTACAGTGTCTGCACACTGAAGGGTGTAGGTGGGAAGTACAGTGTCTACGCAATGAAGGGTGTAGGTGGGAAGTACAGTGTCTACGCAATGAAGGGTGTAGGTGGGAAGTACAGTGTCTGCACACTGAAGGGTGTAGGTGGGAAGTACAGTGTCTGCACTCTGAAGAGGGGTGGTGGTGGGGAGTATGGTGTCTGCACTCTGAAGAAGGGTGGAGGTGGGAAGTACAGTGTCTGCACTCTGAAGGAAGGAGGGGTGGTGGTGGGAAGTACAGTGTCTGCACTCTGAAGGTGGGGTGGCAGTGGGATGTACAGTGTCTACACCCTGAAGGAGGAGTGGCAGTGGGATGTACAGTGTCTGCACTCTGAAGGAGGGATGTTAATGTTGCAATTTTTGAACTGTAGTATCAGTAGGCATCTGGCAAGACAGTGAAGTGAATGATGATGAAAGTGTTTCTTCTTTTTTGGGTCACCTGCCTCAGTGGGAAACAGCTGATGTATTAAATTTGTCTCCTATTTATCAATTTGGGATTATTTTTAATGAGTAGTCTACTCACAGCTTTGGCTTCTTTATCAGGATATGCTACTGAAATGAGATGGAAAAAGTTATATTATTAGATTACCTGATCATCAGAACAATACCAACCACAAAATGTTCTGCAATGATGAATAATGGAACTCAAAGAAACACACAAGAAAAAACTGTTGTTTAGAAACAGATTCTTCATAGAATTATTGGTCATCGTTGTAGGAGTTGGAGGCTGGCAGTGAGAGGTTAATAATAGTTTTATTAGTAATCCAAATAACAGTAATTTTTAAAGGATTTTTAGACGTGACTAGTCACTGTGATTCACTTCTTTAAGAACACTGAGGGAAGTTTGAACTCCTTAAGCTTCAGTTTCACTATTTGTTGCCTCAGATATAAATAAAACATGTTTATTATTTGCTGTGCAAATGAAGTGATGAATGTTATCCTAACTGAAAGAAAGGCAGCAAAATTATTCAGTATTCTTGAATAGTCTCTGCAGCGCCTGACTCTACTTATCTAGAACAAACTATGTTTGTACTTTACTGTGTACTGAAACCATGAAAATGTTTATGAGGTTCAGAAAAAGGTTTCTTCAGTTCATAGATTGCAATAAAATAATTGGAAAAGAGAACATTAATAATTACAAGAGAGCCTCTTCTTATACATCAAGTTAGGTTCTGGGGTACTGCCATACTGTGAAAATCACTGCAAAGTCAAACATAGTCTTTTTTCACTTTCAGATGCACATAGAAGCCTAATAATATACTTACACTATCATATATTAAGTGAGCAATAGAACTAGACCTAAAAACTGCATGTACAGTACACGCATTACTTACCTTAAAATATTTTTGCCCTTAGCTTATAGTAAGTGGTGAATATATTTTTTGTAGGAAGTCTGAATAAATGAAGTATAGGTATAATTGCAAACCACTGCATTACTGGAATGCTGTAAAGTGAAGTGCTGTAAAGTGTGGCCTCCTGTATTAACAGCACGAGGTTCACAGACAAAAATACAGTAGAGAGAAAATAGCATATATGAGTTTAGAAAAATCAGTTCAAAAATAATTTTTTTTTCTGGATTGCCTTATTGAAAACACGAGAGGTGGAGTCAAATTTCAGTGTTTTGCAGAAATATCCTGTAAAGAGTGTTGAAAATGGAAAAGAAAAACTGGAAATTTGTGTAATACATGCAGTGTAGATGTGTCTAAGGATCTGATTGTGCTCAGTAGTGTGTGTGCGTGTATGTGTTTCAGAATTGTTTGAAGATGTTACCCGAAGGTATGAGAAACACTCCTGGAACAAGTGTACAAGTCTCCAAGATATCAGAAGCACTCCTGGAACAAGTGTACAAGTCTCCAAGATATCAGAAACACTGCTGGAACAAGTGTACCAGTCTCCAAGATATCAGAAACACTGCTGGAACAAGTGTACCAGTCTCCAAGATATCAGAAACACTGCTGGAACAAGTGTACCAGTCTCCAAGATATCAGAAACACTGCTGGAACAAGTGTACCAGTCTCCAAGATATCAGAAACACTGCTGGAACAAGTGTACCAGTCTCCAAGATATCAGAAACACTGCTGGAACAAGTGTACCAGTCTCCAAGATATCAGAAACACTGCTGGAACAAGTGTACCAGTCTCCAAGATATCAGAAACACTGCTGGAACAAGTGTACCAGTCTCCAAGATATCAGAAACACTGCTGGAACAAGTGTACCAGTCTCCAAGATATCAGAAACACTGCTGGAACAAGTGTACCAGTCTCCAAGATATCAGAAACACTGCTGGAACAAGTGTACCAGTCTCCAAGATATCAGAAACACTGCTGGAACAAGTGTACCAGTCTCCAAGATATCAGAAACACTGCTGGAACAAGTGTACCAGTCTCCAAGATATCAGAAACACTGCTGGAACAAGTGTACCAGTCTCCAAGATATCAGAAACACTGCTGGAACAAGTGTACCAGTCTCCAAGATATCAGAAACACTGCTGGAATAATTGTATTAGTTTCCAAGAGGAAACCTGAAAAGTACTTCTGCCAAGTGCCAGATCAACCAAGCTGTGATAGATAATTGGGCTAGTTGGTCACTAGCAGCAACAGCTTGGTTTATCAGGCAAGCACCAGACAAACCTGGCCCAGGGCCAGGGCCAGGCTGTGGGCATAGTAAACTCTTGAAACCTATCCAAGGTGTAGGGTGGGCATCAGGCATGTGCATCGTGTTTTGTCACTCATTGATAACTTATTTGGCATCTTTCCAGGGCATCAGGTGTGTGATCTTATCTTTGTACACAACACAAGTGTTGCTTGTGTTGCTCATTGTTCATGCAAAGTGATGGTCCTGTATCCTGGATGATAGGCTGCAAGAAGTTACTTCTGCAAATTTCTTGTCACAGTAGACACAAATGGTGAAGATGCCTGCAGTACTGTACTCTGCTTGGTTGGATTTTTTTTTTTTGTACACAGATCAGTTTTATTGGCTAAGAGCTGTTTTCTGATCACAGCCACCGAGGCTGAGGGACTGATTACTTTTTCTTTTGCATATAGTCGTATAGTCTTCCCATTACGTCCTTGGATTGGTATTGATAAAGCCACTGAATGGCAAAATGTCTATAAATAAAGATACCTGAATGTTGCATGTGTGTTTGATTCTTCAAGATGTTCATTGAATCATTGATGAATGTACTTTTTTTTTTTGTCACACTACCGTGGTGAAAGACAGTCGGTGTGTTAAAATAATATTTTAAAAATATTAAACCAGTTGGTGTAATGTTTGCAGGGTGAGGGATGTTTCGTAAATATTATTTTGGCTCTGTTCTTCATGTGTCTAGAATCTGTCTTTGTCATATACATGAGTATGGGAAAAAGTATTTTTTTTTTTATAACACTCTGGCCATCTCCCACTAAGGCAGAGTGCATCCCCCAAAAAATGCTTTCATAAAGTTTTTCTTCTTTGTTTTTGTTTTCAACAAACTGGCCATATCCCACTGAGGTAGGGTGATCTAAAAAGAAAAACAAAAGTTCCTTTTTTTAAATTTAGTGTATACAGGAGAAGGGGATACTAGCCCCTTGCTCTCAGTATTTTAGCTGCCTCCTATGACACGCATGGCTTACAGAGGAAGGATGATTCTCCACTTCTCCAAGGAGATATATACATTTTTTTTTTTCAACAAACCGGCTGTATCCCACCAAGGCAGGGTGGCCCAAAAAGAAAAAAACGAAAGTTTCTCTTTCTAAATTTAGTAATTTATATGGGAGAAGGGGTTACTAGCTCCTTGCTCCCGGCAATTTAGTTGCCTCTTACAACATGCATGGCTTACGGAGGAAGAATTCTGTTCCACTTCCCCATGGAGATAAGAGGAAATAAACAAGAACAAGAACTAGATAGAAAATAGAAGAAAATCCAGAGGGATGTGTATATATACATATACAGTGGACCCCCGGATAACGATATTTTTTCATTCCAGAAGTATGTTCAGGTGCCAGTACTGACCGAATTTGTTCCCATAAGGAATATTGTGAAGTAGATTAGTCCATTTCAGACCCCCAAACATACACGTACAAACGCACTTACATAAATACACTTACATAACTGGTCGCATTGGGAGGTGATCGTTAAGCGGGGGTCCACTGTATATGCTTGTACATGTATGTGTAGTGTGACCTAAGTGTAAGTAGAAGTAGCAAGACATACCTGAAATCTTGCATGTTTATGAGACAGAAAAAAGGACACCAGCAATCCTACCATCATGTAAAACAATTACAGGCTTTCGTTTTACACTCACTTGGCAGGACGGTAGTACCTCCCTGGGCGGTTGCTGTCTACCAACCTACTACCTAGAATATACATTTATATAATACAGTGGTCCCTCAATAAGCGTCCATAATCCGTTCCTAGAAGTGGGACTATTATCAAAATGGACAATTTACGAATCAATTTTCCCCATAAGAAATAATGTAAATTCAATTAATCCGTTCCTGACAACCAGAAGTATTAAAACAAAAATTTTTTTTACATGAAATATAGATGTTGTACATAAACAGTACAGTGGCACATGATGAATTAAACATTAACAGAATAACACTTACCTTCATTGGCAATTCTTCTTTGTGTATGGAAGACTGGAGAAGGAGACTGATTGGATGAATTACTGTTTGGAAGGGGAATCCCCTTCCATCAACACTTCGGGTACCAATTGCTTTTCTGTGGTTACTTCTCTTCTCTGTTTCTTAATGCCACTAGGACCACCTTGAGAGTCACTGGAGTCCTGTCTCGCAAAAAAACTCTCCAGAGAGCTCTGTTTCTGGCGTCTCTTTAAAACTTCCCTAAAATGGGCCAAGACTCTGTCACTGTACAAGTTGCCAATATGGCTTGCAACATCCTTCTCTGGGTGATTTCTCCATAAATCTTTGCATCCTACCCCACATTTCAAAAATCTCCTTAATTTCTGAAGAAGGCACCTTCCTCCATCTCTCTTCCTCCTCCTCTGCAGCAAGATTCTGAGCTGCGATCTGTTGCTCTTCCTGCTGAAGCTCTTGCAGCTCCTCATTGGTTAGCTCTTCGTTGTGGTCCTCCACCAACTCTTCCACAACCTCCAAACTCACATCCAACCCCATGGAACTCCCCAGTGCCACAATGGATTTAACAACTGACATAGGCTCATCAGGGTCAGCCCCAAACCCTTCAAAATCCCTCTTGTGGACACAATCTGGCCACAATTTTCTCCAAGCAGAGTTCAAAGTCCTGGTAGTCACTCTCTCCCAAGCCTTACCTATAAGGCTTACGCAATGGAGAATACTGAAATGTTCTTTCCAAAAATCTCGTAGGGTCAAGTGAGTGTCTGAGGTCACATTCATCACCTTTCAAACATTGCTTTGGTGTAGAGTTTTTTAAAGTTTGCAATGACCTGCTGGTCCATGGGCTGGAGGAGAGGAGTGGTATTCGGGGGCAAGAACTTTACTGTGATGAACCCAAACTCCTTCAGAATTAGGTCATCCAAGTTTGGAGGATGAGCAGGTGCATTGTCCATTACTAGGAGGCACTTGAGATCCAATTTCTTTTCCAGGAGGTAATTCTTCACACTAGGGCCAAACACTTCATTGAACCACTCTACAAAAATTTCCCTCATGACCCATGCCTTACTATTAGATTTCCAAAACACACACAATTTACTCTTCATAACATTGTTTTTCCTGAACACTCTGGGATTTTCAGAATGGTACACTAGTAACGGCTTCACTTTGAAATCCCCACTAGCATTAGCACAGAACATTAGCGTCGGCCTGTCTTTCATAGGCTTGTGTCCTGGCAGTGCCTTTTCTTCCTGAATAATGTAGGTCCTTATTACAAAAAAAGTAATTTTTAAAGATGGTAGATTTACTCATTTTGTAATAAAGAGTTCGGGATACATAATACACGTTAAAATAAATTAATCTTTAATATTATATAAAAATCAATCTTTGGTCTAGAGGTATTTAAAATATATATACACATGTTACAATAATAAATTATAATTAGCATTTTACTAAAATAATAAATAATAATTCGTGACCCTACACAGGGTACAACTTCCTTGGCACTACTGTGTCATATATATATATATATATATATATATATATATATATATACAGTGGACCCCCACATAACGATTACCTCCAAATGTGACCAATTATGTAAGTGTATTTATGTAAGTGCGTTTGTACGTGTATGTTTGGGGGTCTGAAATGGACTAATCTACTTCACAATATTTCTTATGGGAACAAATTCGGTCAGTACTGGCACCTGAACATACTTCTGGAGTGAAAAAATATCGTTAACCGGGGGTCCACTGTGTATGTATATTTTTTTTTTTTTTTATTATCACACCGGCCGATTCCCACCAAGGCAGGGTGGCCCGAAAAAGAAAAACTTTCACCATCATTCACTCCATCACTGTCTTGCCAGAAGGGTGCTTTACACTACAGTTTTTAAACTGCAACATTAACACCCCTCCTTCAGAGTGCAGGCACTGTACTTCCCATCTCCAGGACTCAAGTCCGGCCTGCCGGTTTCCCTGAATCCCTTCATAAATGTTACTTTGCTCACACTCCAACAGCACGTCAAGTATTAAAAACCATTTGTCTCCATTCACTCCTATCAAACACGCTCACGCATGCCTGCTGGAAGTCCAAGCCCCTCGCACACAAAACCTCCTTTACCCCCTCCCTCCAACCCTTCCTAGGCCGACCCCTACCCCGCCTTCCTTCCACTACAGACTGATACACTCTTGAAGTCATTCTGTTTCGCTCCATTCTCTCTACATGTCCGAACCACCTCAACAACCCTTCCTCAGCCCTCTGGACAACAGTTTTGGTAATCCCGCACCTCCTCCTAACTTCCAAACTACGAATTCTCTGCATTATATTCACACCACACATTGCCCTCAGACATGACATCTCCACTGCCTCCAGCCTTCTCCTCGCTGCAACATTCATCACCCACGCTTCACACCCATATAAGAGCATTGGTAAAACTATACTCTCATACATTCCCCTCTTTGCCTCCAAGGACAAAGTTCTTTGTCTCCACAGACTCCTAAGTGCACCACTCACTCTTTTTCCCTCATCAATTCTATGATTCACCTCATCTTTCATAGACCCATCCGCTGACACGTCCACTCCCAAATATCTGAATACGTTCACCTCCTCCATACTCTCTCCCTCCAATCTGATATTCAATCTTTCATCACCTAATCTTTTTGTTATCCTCATAACCTTACTCTTTCCTGTATTCACCTTTAATTTTCTTCTTTTGCACACCCTACCAAATTCATCCACCAATCTCTGCAACTTCTCTTCAGAATCTCCCAAGAGCACAGTGTCATCAGCAAAGAGCAGCTGTGACAACTCCCACTTTGTGTGTGATTCTTTATCTTTTAACTCCACGCCTCTTGCCAAGACCCTCGCATTTACTTCTCTTACAACCCCATCTATAAATATATTAAACAACCACGGTGACATCACACATCCTTGTCTAAGGCCTACTTTTACTGGGAAAAAATTCCCCTCTTTCCTACATACTCTAACTTGAGCCTCACTATCCTCGTAAAAACTCTTCACTGCTTTCAGTAACCTACCTCCTACACCATACACTTGCAACATCTGCCACATTGCCCCCCTATCCACCCTGTCATACGCCTTTTCCAAATCCATAAATGCCACAAAGACCTCTTTAGCCTTATCTAAATACTGTTCACTTATATGTTTCACTGTAAACACCTGGTCCACACACCCCCTACCTTTCCTAAAGCCTCCTTGTTCATCTGCTATCCTATTCTCCGTCTTACTCTTAATTCTTTCAATTATAACTCTACCATACACTTTACCAGGTACACTCAACAGACTTATCCCCCTATAATTTTTGCACTCTCTTTTATCCCCTTTGCCTTTATACAAAGGAACTATGCATGCTCTCTGCCAATCCCTAGGTACCTTACCCTCTTCCATACATTTATTAAATAATTGCACCAACCACTCCAAAACTATATCCCCACCTGCTTTTAACATTTCTATCTTTATCCCATCAATCCCGGCTGCCTTACCCCCTTTCATTTTACCTACTGCCTCACGAACTTCCCCCACACTCACAACTGACTCTTCCTCACTCCTACAAGATGTTATTCCTCCTTGCCCTATACACGAAATCACAGCTTCCCTATCTTCATCAACATTTAACAATTCCTCAAAATATTCCTTCCATCTTCCCAATACCTCTAACTCTCCATTTAATAACTCTCCTCTCCTATTTTTAACTGACAAATCCATTTGTTCTCTAGGCTTTCTTAACTTGTTAATCTCACTCCAAAACTTTTTCTTATTTTCAACAAAATTTGTTGATAACATCTCACCCACTCTCTCATTTGCTCTCTTTTTACATTGCTTCACCACTCTCTTAACTTCTCTCTTTTTCTCCATATACTCTTCCCTCCTTGCATCACTTCTACTTTGTAAAAACTTCTCATATGCTAACTTTTTCTCCCTTACTACTCTCTTTACATCATCATTCCACCAATCGCTCCTCTTCCCTCCTGCACCCACTTTCCTGTAACCACAAACTTCTGCTGAACACTCTAACACTACATTTTTAAACCTACCCCATACCTCTTCGACCCCATTGCCTATGCTCTCATTAGCCCATCTATCCTCCAATAGCTGTTTATATCTTACCCTAACTGCCTCCTCTTTTAGTTTATAAACCTTTACCTCTCTCTTCCCTGATGCTTCTATTCTCCTTGTATCCCATCTACCTTTTACTCTCAGTGTAGCTACAACTAGAAAGTGATCTGATATATCTGTGGCCCCTCTATAAACATGTACATCCTGAAGTCTACTCAACAGTCTTTTATCTACCAATACATAATCCAACAAACTACTGTCATTTCGCCCTACATCATATCGTGTATACTTATTTATCCTCTTTTTCTTAAAATATGTATTACCTATAACTAAACCCCTTTCTATACAAAGTTCAATCAAAGGGCTCCCATTATCATTTACACCTGGCACCCCAAACTTACCTACCACACCCTCTCTAAAAGTTTCTCCTACTTTAGCATTCAAGTCCCCTACCACAATTACTCTCTCACTTGGTTCAAAGGCTCCTATACATTCACTTAACATCTCCCAAAATCTCTCTCTCTCCTCTGCATTCCTCTCTTCTCCAGGTGCATACACGCTTATTATGACCCACTTCTCGCATCCAACCTTTACTTTAATCCACATAATTCTTGAATTTACACATTCATATTCTCTTTTCTCCTTCCATAACTGATCATTTAACATTACTGCTACCCCTTCCTTTGCTCTAACTCTCTCAGATACTCCAGATTTAATCCCATTTATTTCCCCCCACTGAAACTCTCCTACCCCTCTCTCACCATATATATATATATATATATATATATATATATATATATATATATGGGGAAGTGGAACAGAATTCTTCCTCCGTAAGCCATGCGTGTTGTAAAAGGCAACTAAAATGCCAGGAGCAAGGGGCTAGTAACCCCTTCTCCTGTATATATTACTAAATGTAAAAGGAGAAACTTTCGTTTTTTCCTTTTGGGCCACCCCGCCTTGGTGGGATACGGCCAGTGTGTTGAAAGAATATATATATATATTTATTTATTTATTTATTTATTTATTTATTTATTTTGGGTCACCCTGCCTCGGTGGGAGACGGCCGACTTGTTGAAAAAAAAAAAAAAAAAAAAAAAAATATATATATATATATATATATATATATATATATATATATATATATATATATATATATATATATATATATATATATATATATATATATATATATATATATATATATATATATATATATAGGTAGTAGGTTGGTAGACAGCAACCACCCAGGGAAGTACTACCGTCCTGCCAGATGACTGTGAAACAAAAACCTGTAACTGTTTTGCATGATGGTAGGATTGCTGGTTTCTTTTTCTGTCTCATAAACACGCTAAGATAACAGGGATATCTTGCTACTCCTACTTACACTTTGGTCACACTTCACAGACACGCACATGCATATATATATATACATACATCTAGGTTTTTCTCTTTTTTCTAAATAGCTCTTGTTCTTTTTTATTTCTTCTATTGTCCATGGGGAAGTGGAAAAGAATCTTTCCTCCGTAAGCCATGCGTGTCGTATGAGGCGACTAAAATGCCGGGAGCAATGGGCTAGTAACCCCTTCTCCTGTATACAATTACTAAAAAAGAGAAGAAGAAAAACTTTATAAAACTGGGTTGCTTAAATGTGCGTGGATGTAGTGCGGATGACAAGAAACAGATGATTGCTGATGTTATGAATGAAAAGAAGTTGGATGTCCTGGCCCTAAGCGAAACAAAGCTGAAGGGGGTAGGAGAGTTTCAGTGGGGGGAAATAAATGGGATTAAATCTGGAGTATCTGAGAGAGTTAGAGCAAAGGAAGGGGTAGCAGTAATGTTAAATGATCAGTTATGGAAGGAGAAAAGAGAATATGAATGTGTAAATTCAAGAATTATGTGGATTAAAGTAAAGGTTGGATGCGAGAAGTGGGTCATAATAAGCGTGTATGCACCTGGAGAAGAGAGGAATGCAGAGGAGAGAGAGAGATTTTGGGAGATGTTAAGTGAATGTATAGGAGCCTTTGAACCAAGTGAGAGAGTAATTGTGGTAGGGGACTTGAATGCTAAAGTAGGAGAAACTTTTAGAGAGGGTGTGGTAGGTAAGTTTGGGGTGCCAGGTGTAAATGATAATGGGAGCCCTTTGATTGAACTTTGTATAGAAAGGGGTTTAGTTATAGGTAATACATATTTTAAGAAAAAGAGGATAAATAAGTATACACGATATGATGTAGGGCGAAATGACAGTAGTTTGTTGGATTATGTATTGGTAGATAAAAGACTGTTGAGTAGACTTCAGGATGTACATGTTTATAGAGGGGCCACAGATATATCAGATCACTTTCTAGTTGTAGCTATACTGAGAGTAAAAGGTAGATGGGATACAAGGAGAATAGAAGCATCAGGGAAGAGAGAGGTGAAGGTTTATAAACTAAAAGAGGAGGCAGTTAGGGTAAGATATAAACAGCTATTGGAGGATAGATGGGCTAATGAGAGCGTAGGCAATGGGGTCGAAGAGGTATGGGGTAGGTTTAAAAATGTAGTGTTAGAGTGTTCAGCAGAAGTTTGTGGTTACAGGAAAGTGGGTGCAGGAGGGAAGAGGAGCGATTGGTGGAATGATGATGTAAAGAGAGTAGTAAGGGAGAAAAAGTTAGCATATGAGAAGTTTTTACAAAGTAGAAGTGATGCAAGGAGGGAAGAGTATATGGAGAAAAAGAGAGAAGTTAAGAGAGTGGTGAAGCAATGTAAAAAGAGAGCAAATGAGAGAGTGGGTGAGATGTTATCAACAAATTTTGTTGAAAATAAGAAAAAGTTTTGGAGTGAGATTAACAAGTTAAGAAAGCCTAGAGAACAAATGGATTTGTCAGTTAAAAATAGGAGAGGAGAGTTATTAAATGGAGAGTTAGAGGTATTGGGAAGATGGAAGGAATATTTTGAGGAATTGTTAAATGTTGATGAAGATAGGGAAGCTGTGATTTCGTGTATAGGGCAAGGAGGAATAACATCTTGTAGGAGTGAGGAAGAGCCAGTTGTGAGTGTGGGGGAAGTTCGTGAGGCAGTAGGTAAAATGAAAGGGGGTAAGGCAGCCGGGATTGATGGGATAAAGATAGAAATGTTAAAAGCAGGTGGGGATATAGTTTTGGAGTGGTTGGTGCAATTATTTAATAAATGTATGGAAGAGGGTAAGGTACCTAGGGATTGGCAGAGAGCATGCATAGTTCCTTTGTATAAAGGCAAAGGGGATAAAAGAGAGTGCAAAAATTATAGGGGGATAAGTCTGTTGAGTGTACCTGGTAAAGTGTATGGTAGAGTTATAATTGAAAGAATTAAGAGTAAGACGGAGAATAGGATAGCAGATGAACAAGGAGGCTTTAGGAAAGGTAGGGGGTGTGTGGACCAGGTGTTTACAGTGAAACATATAAGTGAACAGTATTTAGATAAGGCTAAAGAGGTCTTTGTGGCATTTATGGATTTGGAAAAGGCGTATGACAGGGTGGATAGGGGGGCAATGTGGCAGATGTTGCAAGTGTATGGTGTAGGAGGTAGGTTACTGAAAGCAGTGAAGAGTTTTTACGAGGATAGTGAGGCTCAAGTTAGAGTATGTAGGAAAGAGGGAAATTTTTTCCCAGTAAAAGTAGGCCTTAGACAAGGATGTGTGATGTCACCGTGGTTGTTTAATATATTTATAGATGGGGTTGTAAGAGAAGTAAATGCGAGGGTTTTGGCAAGAGGCGTGGAGTTAAAAGATAAAGAATCACACACAAAGTGGGAGTTGTCACAGCTGCTCTTTGCTGATGACACTGTGCTCTTGGGAGATTCTGAAGAGAAGTTGCAGAGATTGGTGGATGAATTTGGTAGGGTGTGCAAAAGAAGAAAATTAAAGGTGAATACAGGAAAGAGTAAGGTTATGAGGATAACAAAAAGATTAGGTGATGAAAGATTGAATATCAGATTGGAGGGAGAGAGTATGGAGGAGGTGAACGTATTCAGATATTTGGGAGTGGACGTGTCAGCGGATGGGTCTATGAAAGATGAGGTGAATCATAGAATTGATGAGGGAAAAAGAGTGAGTGGTGCACTTAGGAGTCTGTGGAAACAAAGAACTTTGTCCTTGGAGGCAAAGAGGGGAATGTATGAGAGTATAGTTTTACCAACGCTCTTATATGGGTGTGAAGCGTGGGTGATGAATGTTGCAGCGAGGAGAAGGCTGGAGGCAGTGGAGATGTCATGTCTGAGGGCAATGTGTGGTGTGAATATAATGCAGAGAATTCGTAGTTTGGAAGTTAGGAGGAGGTGCGGGATTACCAAAACTGTTGTCCAGAGGGCTGAGGAAGGGTTGTTGAGGTGGTTCGGACATGTAGAGAGAATGGAGCGAAACAGAATGACTTCAAGAGTGTATCAGTCTGTAGTGGAAGGAAGGCGGGGTAGGGGTCGGCCTAGGAAGGGTTGGAGGGAGGGGGTAAAGGAGGTTTTGTGTGCGAGGGGCTTGGACTTCCAGCAGGCATGCGTGAGCGTGTTTGATAGGAGTGAATGGAGACAAATGGTTTTTAATACTTGACGTGCTGTTGGAGTGTGAGCAAAGTAACATTTATGAAGGGATTCAGGGAAACCGGCAGGCCGGACTTGAGTCCTGGAGATGGGAAGTACAGTGCCTGCACTCTGAAGGAGGGGTGTTAATGTTGCAGTTTAAAAACTGTAGTGTAAAGCACCCTTCTGGCAAGACAGTGATGGAGTGAATGATGGTGAAAGTTTTTCTTTTTCGGGCCACCCTGCCTTGGTGGGAATCGGCCGGTGTGATAATAAAAAAAAAAAAAAAAAAAAATATATATATATATATATATATATATATATATATATATATATATATATATATATATATATATGTATATATATATATATCTATGCTAAAATAATAAATTATACGTAACATATTTACAATAATAAATTACAATCAACTCCTTATGACGCTCCGTGTCTCTCACGACACTTATCCGTGATGTGTTGTGACGCTCCCTCTCAACTGTGTCACTTGACACCCTTTCTTCCGTGTAATGACGCTCCTGCTCAACCATGTCCACTAGACACCCTTTTCTGTGTCACACGACACTCCTACTCTCCGTGTCACACGACACCCTTTTCTCTGCGTCACACACAATATCTACTGTGTCACTCTTGATACCCTTGTCTCTGTGTCGCACACTATCACCCACAGCGTCTTTCTCGAGGCCAGTCACATGATACTATTCAATGTACACTACAACCTGACCATCTTCAGTGTCACACGACACCCTTTTCTTCTCAGTGTTCCACTACGGTCCTGTAGCATATCTCAGTGTTCCACTCCATCATACTTCCCTAAGTGTCACACTACGGTCCTAGCCCAGTTCAGTGTAACACTCCAACCTTTTCTTCATGTAATGTCCCACTAAAACAGCATCAGATGACTCCGGCCCACAGTTGACCAGCGTAGGCGGTGAGTCCGCAGACATCACCGGTAGTCCTGTAAATACTCTCTAAGGCCGGTAGAAGTACACCATAAGATGGTCTGGTGAGTACTATCCACCGCCTTCAAGACCAGTTGACACACCGCAAGGAGGTTCGGTTAATCCTGCTTGCCGAACACCATGCTGCAAGCTCACTGAATGCGGCCGTCAAGTAACTGAGGCCAACAGACTCAGTGAGCTGCGGTGAGCGCTCCCTCTAACGCCAGTAGAAGCCAGTAGAATACTCTACTGCCAGTAGATGTGTACAATTAGGTGTTCTGGTAACTACTGCGTAGATGCGTACTGTGAGGTGTTCAGGTACTTACTGCTCTAAGGCCGGCTCAGCAGTCCCCACAATGGGTTTGATGAGGTACCCAGTGGTACTGCCGGCCGGCAGGTTAACTATTTAACCGCTAGTTTGGAAGGGGGCCGCAACAGTCCTCTTTGGCATTTTCTTCCAAAAGAGGCCTGTTTCATCACAATTGAACACTTGTTCAGGTTTCAGTCCTTCACTGTTTATGTACTCCTTGAATTCATGCACATATTTTTCAGCCGCCTTGTGGTCTGAACTGGCAGCCTCACCATGCCTTACCACACTGTGTATGCCAGTACGCTTCTTAAATCTCTCAAACCAGCCTTTGCTGGCCTTAAATTCACTCACATCATCACTAGTTGCAGGCAATTTCTTTACCAAATCGTCATGCAACTGTCTAGCCTTTTCACAAATAAGCGACGTCATAAGACTATATCCTGCTAATTGTTTCTCATTTATCCACACCGATAATAACTTCTCAACATCTTCGAGTACTGGTGATCTCATTTTTGTCAGCATATTTACCCCCTTTGCAACAACAGCGTCCTTGATTTCCTTTTTCTTGGCAATGATGGAAGATATGGTTGTACGGGATTTGTTATACATCCTGGCCAGTTCGCCCACACGTGCGCCACTATCATATTGTTCAATGATGTTTTCTTAAATTCAGTCATATTTCTCACCTTCTTTACCAAAGGCTTGGCACTAGGAGCTTTCTTTGGAGCCATGGTAGCTTATTTAGCACTTAAATAACTTGCAAGCACTAAAATAAATGGAATATTATGAAATATTTCGCTGGAGCACGTGAGGGGACCGTCGCTCACTAGTAAACAATGGCACACTGGCTGGGAAGGAAAGGCTGAGGCGGCTCAGAGTGTGGGTACGTGTCCGGGACGAAGGACTATTAGCGAGTTGCCGGACCATTTGCGAGCCAATATTTTGACGAAAAAACAGGACTATTTCCGAAAGGACGACTTTCAGGCCGGACGATTATTGAGGGACCGCTGTAGATTAAATCTTGCCTAAAATGCTGAATATATCTTGGACTTTGTAAAAGGACTATGTACACTATTCTTACATTGTCGTGTATCTGTGTAAAACCCTTGATTTAAGGTACTGACAGAGGGTTGTGGTGTGGCTTGGCTGGTAATGGTAATTGTGGTGGCTAGAGATTAGATTTTTTTGTAACTGTAACAGTGACTTGCAATTCTGTCATCAGTGAGCTTTATCCATTGCATCTGAATCAGTTGATCCAGCAATTTTTTTTTTATTAACACCTTGGCCGTTTCCCACCAAGGTAGGGTGGCCCGAAAAAGAAAAACTTTCACCATTATTCACTCCATCACTGTCTTGCCAGAGGTGTAGTTATACTACAGTTAAAAAACTGCAACCTTACCATCCCTACCATACCCCGGCCGGGATTGAACCCGCGGTCAGAGAGTCTCAAAACTCCAGCCCGTCGCGTTAGCCACTAGACCAGCTAGCCACAATAAGATTCGTCCAACTAGGTATATTTCTACACCATAGGAAGGTTAGCACAGGCACCACTGTGACCACAAATGCAAGTTTTTACAGACGAATCTCCAGCTAGCGTGGCCGTGACGAACTCTAGCTCAAGTCCCTTCACTGCCGTCAACATGACTCACGAAATCGTAATGACACGATTGCAAACAAACCATACCCCGGCCGGGGTATGGTTTGTTTGCAATCGTGTCATTACGATTTCGTGAGTCAAGTTACCATCCCTACTTCAGAGTGCAGGCACTGTACTTCCCATCTCCAGGACTCAAGTCTGGCCTGCCAGTTTCCCTGAATCCCTTCATAAATGTTAGCTTGCTCACCCTCCAACAGTACGTTAAGTCTTAAAAATCATTTGTCTCCATTCACTCTATCTAACACGCTCACTCATGCTTGCTGGAAGTCCAAGCCCCTCACTCACAAAACCTCCTTTACCCCCTTATATATCCATAATCTGTTTGTTACATTGGGGTCCATTAACCCTGTCATGGTCTGTGCCATAGTACTACAGGTTTGAACTTAGGGTTCGTGCTGTAGTTCTGTGCCTAAATTCTGTTAGCTGCAAATTTAGCACCAGAAGGCTGGTAGGCCTACATATGAGAGAATGGGTTTGTGTGGTCAGTGTGCTTCAGTGGGGCTCCTGCACTGCATTGTGGGAACGCCATCTCGGTACACTTTGTTCATCATGCCTCGTTGTCAGAAAAACCTCACTCCTCAGTGAATTGGAAATCCCTGCCCAAGTGATATTTCTAACAGCGAGGAATATGGAAGCAGGAATGCCATCTCAGTACGCTTTGTTCACCATTCCTCGCTGTCAGAAAAACCTCACTCCTCAGTGAAATGGAAATCTCTGCCCAAGTGATAGTTCTGACAGTGAGGAATGTGGAAGCAAAGATGAATTCAATGGTTTTGAACAGTTAGTAACTGAAAGCAACAATCAAGATGCTGGAAATAGTGATGAAAACCCAAATAACACTCAACCACCCACTTCTAGGGCTGGTCTGTCTAGTTCACATTCAGTTTTGCAACAGGGAGTACTCCAGAATGCACTCCGTCCCACTGGAATAGCATACATTCCGAAGTACATTCTGGAGTACTTCCTGTTGCCCTACACCAGCAACAGTCATTGAAAGTGATGATAATGTGGCTACAGTTGGGATGGATATTCGACTGTATGCAGCAGTAGGTGGTGCCACGCAGGATGCAGTTCCAGCAGCAGCTGAGACTGGGAGTCATGACCGTCACTCAACAAGTCAATGAGCCAGAGCATTCTCAACCACTCACACACCACAGTAACAGCTTGCAGAACCACAACTATAACCACAGTACCCACCACCAGACTGCATCTGGGACTGGCAGCAACATACAAATTTTGTGTCCAATCCCCCTCAATTTGATGACACAGTGTAATCTTGCCATATTGTATCTTTGGGAACACTGCAAGTGAACTTGAATTTTTTGAACTCTTTTTTGATCAACTTCTGATGGAAATTATTGTTAGGAAAAGTAACAGATACTTTGATTACACCATGGCAGACAATGGTTTCACTAGTCATGACTACACTGGCAGAAGGAGACAACTGTGGCTGAGATGTTTTCGTGTTTTGCCACAATAATGCTTATGCCACATGTGTATAAGCATAATGTCAAATCATACTGGTCCACAGATCGCCTAGTTTCTACCCCAGCCTTCAGTGATATTATCCCAGTCAGCAGATTTATCCTACCATTACGTATAGTACACTTCTCAGACAAAACAAGGCCTGACAGAAATGACAGGATATACAAGATTAGGAATGCGTTTATGTATCTGAAACAGAAGTTCAGTATGTATTTTTATCCTGGCATTCAAGCAGTATATATCAAGCAAGAGGAAATGCTTTGATATCAAGCTGTTTGTGCTTTGTGATTGTGAAAGTGGTCTTGTATTGGATGTAATTGTGTACACAAGAAGTAAAACACTGGAAGATACCAGAAAGTTATTGGGTATCTCTGGTGATGTGGTGAGAACAATGATGGAACCATTTCACAGTAAGGGGCATACATTATATGCTGATAACTAGTACACAAGCCCCTTAGTGATTTCCTGCATGTGAACATGACAAACGTGTGTGGTACAGGTTCAGTGCAGGCACTTGTAGTGGTGAGGTGTAGGTGTTTGCTGCTAATGACATCATGACATTATGGTGGCATGACAAATGAGATGTCATATTGCTGACATCCATTCACCAGAACAAAATGAAAGACACTGGCAAGGTGGATAGAGAGATGATGAACCTATTGTGAAACCTGGTAGACAAATGTGACATGCAGATTGGGTTTGCTGATTGTGTTCACAAGAGTTATAAGTGGTACACGAAACTCTTCTTCCATCACCTGGACATTTCCATACTCAGTGCTTATAATATGTACTGGATGAAAACAGACCACCGTATGCTGAATTTTGTTCATCTGTCATCAGGCAAATAATAATCAAGTACCAGGTCACAACATCTGCAATACAAAACTAGCCATGAACTGATCACCAAATACCCTCTCATTGGAGGCATGGTGATCACTTCTTAGTACCACTTCCTCCTCCTAAGAATAAATGGACCCGGAAGAGATATTTTGTCCATGTACATACAACAAAATGCCCACAAAGACTCAGAAATATTTGTTAAATGTGCGAGGAGTGTAAAACACCACTGTGCATGACACCATGTTTCAGAGAGTTCTGCAAATTGCAACAGTTCTAGGAACAAGTCCAGTGACTGTGTATATGTGTATATATTTAATAGAAGAATAGTAATTTGAAACATTTTTACCTGTTTGTTTCTGTAAACAAGTTTTGTAAACAATGTAATGATGACAATATTAGTGTGGTTATTGTGTTGCATACGAGTGGGTATATATACATTGTGCATTAGAAAAACAGACAAAAAAAAAAAACGTAGAGTGCATGGCAGTTGCTGATGTTGTCATCAGCCGGTCATTTACTTTCTATTTCATGCCTCTGTATCTCAATAAGTACTGATGGGATTTTTTTTTGTTTCATTACCTTTATTTAAATATACTCTTGTAATCTATAAGACTTTTTTTTTAAATTCTTGGACCCTGAGAGCAATTTTCAGATCAGGGGTCTGGACTCTGAAGGGTTAAATTGATGTTTATTAAACTGAGGTTCATTAATAAATTGAGGTCCATTAAGTAGTGGGTTTCTAATTATCTTTGCAAATAAATGTTTGATTCTGACCTTTTATTTTTCAGATGGTCAGGTATCCTTAGATCATCCATCTGCTGGTCTCCCAAATGGCATGACTGAACAAGCTAATTTAAATGAACTGGATTCTTACATGGAAATGTTATATGAAGACATGGCTGAGAAAGTGCGTGGAGCATCTCTTATTCTTCAACTTGCCAGGAACCCGGATTATCTGGAAGAACTCTGTCAGAATGGTAAATTAAGTGACACATGTTTACAAGCTTAGGTAGTAGGTTGGTAGACAGCAACCACACAGGGAAGTACTACCGTCCTGCCAGATGACTGTGAAACAGAAACCTGTAACTGTTTTGCATGATGGTAGGATTGCTGGTTTTCTTTTTCTGTCTCATAAACACGCTAGATAACAGGGATATCTTGCTACTCCAACTTACACTTTGGTCACACTTCACAGACACGCACATGCATATATATATACATACATCTAGGTTTTTCTCCTTTTTCTAAATAGCTCTTGTTCTTCTTTATTTCTTCTATTGTCCATGGGGAAGTGGAAAAGAATCTTTCCTCCGTAAGCCATGCGTGTCGTATGAGGCGACTAAAATGCCGGGAGCAATGGGCTAGTAACCCCTTCTGTAGACATTTACTAAAAAAGAGAAGAAGAAAAACTTTATAAAACTGGGATGCTTGAATGTGCGTGGATGTAGTGCGGATGACAAGAAACAGATGATTGCTGATGTTATGAATGAAAAGAAGTTGGATGTCCTGGCCCTAAGCGAAACAAAGCTGAAGGGGGTAGGGGAGTTTCGGTGGGGGGAAATAAATAGGATTAAATCTGGAGTATCTGAGAGAGTTAGAGCAAAGGAAGGGGTAGCAAAAATGTTGAATGATCAGTTATGGAAGGAGAAAAGAGAATATGAATGTGTAAATGCAAGAATTATGTGGATTAAAGTAAAGGTTGGATGCGAGAAGTGGGTCATAATAAGCGTGTATGCACCTGGAGAAGAGAGGAATGCAGAGGAGAGAGAGAGATTTTGGGAGATGTTAAGTGAATGTGTAGGAGCCTTTGAACCAAGTGAGAGAGTAATTATGGTAGGGGACCTGAATGCTAAAGTAGGAGAAACTTTTAGAGAGGGTGTGGTAGGTAAGTTTGGGGTGCCAGGTGTAAATGATAATGGGAGCCCTTTGATTGAACTTTGTATAGAAAGGGGTTTAGTTATAGGTAATACATATTTTAAGAAAAAGAGGATAAATAAGTATGCAAGATATGATGTAGGGCGAAATGACAGTAGTTTGTTGGATTATGTATTGGTAGATAAAAGACTGTTGAGTAGACTTCAGGATGTACATGTTTATAGAGGGGCCACAGATATATCAGATCACTTTCTAGTTGTAGCTACACTGAGAGTAAAAGATAGGTGGGACACAAGGAGAATAGAAGCATCAGGGAAGAGAGAGGTGAAGGTTTATAAACTAAAAGAGGAGGCAGTTAGGGAAAGATATAAACAGCTATTGGAGGATAGATGGGCTAATGAGAGCATAGGCAATGGGGTCGAAGAGGTATGGGGTTACCTGGATACCTGGAGGTTATTCCGGGGATCAACGAGCCCGCGGCCCGGTCCATGACCAGGCCTCCCGATGGATCAGGGCCTGATCAACTAGGCTGTTACTGCTGGCCGCACGCAGTCCAACGTACGAGCCACAGCCCGGCTGATCCGGCACTGACTTTAGGTATCTGTCCAGCTCTCTCTTGAAGGCAGCCAGGGGTTTATTGGCAATTCCCCTAATGCTTGATGGGAGGCTGTTGAACAGTTTTGGGCCCCGGACACTTATGGTGTTTTCTCTTAGTGTACCAATGGCGCCCCTACTTTTTATTGGGGGCATTTTGGGTAGGTTTAAAAATGTAGTGTTAGAGTGTTCAGCAGAAGTTTGTGGTTACAGGAAAGTGGGTTCGGGAGGGAAGAGGAGCGATTGGTGGAATGATGATGTAAAGAGAGTAGTAAGGGAGAAAAAGTTAGCATATGAGAAGTTTTTACAAAGTAGAAGTGATGCAAGGTGGGAAGAGTATATGGAGAAAAAGAGAGAGGTTAAGAGAGTGGTGAAGCAATGTAAAAAGAGAGCAAATGAGAGAGTGGGTGAGATGTTATCAACAAATTTTGTTGAAAATAAGAAAAAGTTTTTGAGTGAGATTAACAAGTTAAGGAAGCCTAGAGAACAAATGGATTTGTCAGTTAAAAATAGGAGAGGAGAGTTATTAAATGGAGAGTTAGAGGTATTGGGAAGATGGAGGGAATATTTTGAGGAATTGTTAAATGTTGATGAAGATAGGGAAGCTGTGATTTTGTGTTTACCTGGAGTTTACCTGGAGAGAGTTCCGGGGGTCAACGCCCCGCGGCCTGGTCTGTGTATAGGGCAAGGAGGAATAACATCTTGTAGGAGTGAGGAAGAGCCAGTTGTGAGTGTGGGGGAAGTTCGTGAGGCAGTAGGTAAAATGAAAGGGGGTAAGGCAGCCGGGATTGATGGGATAAAGATAGAAATGTTAAAAGCAGGTGGGGATATAGTTTTGGAGTGGTTGGTGCAATTATTTAATAAATGTATGGAAGAGGGTAAGGTACCTAGGGATTGGCAGAGAGCATGCATAGTTCCTTTGTATAAAGGCAAAGGGGACAAAAGAGAGTGCAAAAATTATAGGGGGATAAGTCTGTTGAGTATACCTGGTAAAGTGTATGGTAGAGTTATTATTGAAAGAATTAAGAGTAAGACGGAGAATAGGATAGCAGATGAACAAGGAGGCTTTAGGAAAGGTAGGGGGTGTGTGGACCAGGTGTTTACAGTGAAACATATAAGTGAACAGTATTTAGATAAGGCTAAAGAAGTCTTTGTGGCATTTATGGATTTGGAAAAGGCATATGACAGGGTGGATAGGGGGGCAATGTGGCAGATGTTGCAGGTGTATGGTGTAGGAGGTAGGTTACTGAAAGCAGTGAAGAGTTTTTACGAGGATAGTGAGGCTCAAGTTAGAGTATGTAGGAAAGAGGGAAATTATTTCCCAGTAAAAGTAGGCCTTAGACAAGGATGTGTGATGTCACCGTGGTTGTTTAATATATTTATAGATGGGGTTGTAAGAGAAGTAAATGCGAGGGTCTTGGCAAGAGGCGTGGAGTTAAAAGATAAAGAATCACACATAAAGTGGGAGTTGTCACAGTTGCTCTTTGCTGATGACACTGTGCTCTTGGGAGATTCTGAAGAGAAGTTGCAGAGATTGGTGGATGAATTTTGGTAGGATGAATTTGCGTGAGCATGTTTGATAGGAGTGAATGGAGACAAATGGTTTTTAATACTTGACGTGCTGTTGGAGTGTGAGCAAAGTAACATTTATGAAGGGATTCAGGGAAACCGGCAGGCCGGACTTGAGTCCTGGAGATGGGAAGTACAGTGCCTGCACTCTGAAGGAGGGGTGTTAATGTTGCAGTTTAAAAACTGTAGTGTAAAGCACTCTTCTGGCAAGACAGTGATGGAGTGAATGATGGTGAAAGTTTTTCTTTTTCGGGCCACCCTGCCTTGGTGGGAATCGGCCAGTGTGATAATAATAAAAAAAAAATATTGGGAGAGTGTATTAGGCAAAGTTAGGACTAACTTAAGATTTATTTGGCAAATCTGTACAGTAGGGCTCCGCTTTACGGCGTTTCACTTCATGGTGTTCTGCTAATACGGTCATTTCAGATTATGACCAAAAAAACTCTATACAGCTCCTCCCACCTGACTTTCTAATACGGTCACTGCGCCCCACCTGGTTTGTTTACATTCTATGTGAGATCGGTAAGCACTATGTCTCTCCATTGTCTGGAAACTCTAAAATTTCAAGTGTTTTAAAAGTTATTTCATATTTTATGTATACTCTGATAATTATTCTTATGCATACCTGTATCTAAATAAACTTACACACTGTGCTGGCATGCAGGTACACATTAAAATCATTAAGTGTCTTATGTCTTGAGGCACCATATTATTAATGATAATAATAATCACCGAGTCTCATTAAATGTCGTATATTAAGTTAATATACGTATTTTCATTAATCCATCTATGATATTTTTTCAAAATTATATAATAAACACGATTCATAACATATAAAGATGATAAATACACCCCACAGTAAAATAAATAAACATAAATATGAGATGTGGTAGCTAGACGACTTGTACGAGTGACGGCAAGAATAATGTTTTTTCTAGTCCAACATAAAAGAAAATGTGTTACTGGGGGTAACTGAAGAAAATTGTTCCTTTTGTATATAAGTTTATTCAGGTATACACAAATACAGTTACATAGATTATCATACATAGCAGCATATATGTAAAGTACCTAGGATAACCCAAAAAAGTCAGACAGAGTGACTTATTTCCATTGTCTTCACTCAAAGCGACATTTCTTCTAAAAATGGTGTTACATGAGAATGGAAGTGTTCCTCTTTATTTATTCTACCATATCAATGTAGAGGCAACTTGTACACAATGTAACTTGTACACAAACCAGACGTGTACACCTGGTTTATTTACAAAACTTGCATTCGCCTGGTTTGTTTACAAAACTTGCGTTTGCCTGGTTTGTTTACAAAACTTGCGTTTGCCTGGTTTGTTTACAAAACTTGCATTCGCCTGGTTTGTTTACAAAACTTGCATTCACCTAGTTTGTTTACAAAACTTGCATTCGCCTGGTTTATTTACAAAACTCTGCGCCTCTCCTCCCTCACGTGCTCATTCTCTCTCTCTCATTTATTTGTTTTATCTCGTTTACTCACCCCTGACCCTACATTAAGAATACAAATATTTTAAGGTAAGTAATGAGCGAACTGTATGTGCATTTTATCGCCCTGGGACGCTTAAATGTCATAGAATATTATGTGTAGGTGGGGTGGCCTGGTATGGTAGCCTGGCTGACTACCATACATACCACACCTGATTTCTTACAATAAATACTACTTGTCTCACCCTAGACTAAGACTACAAATATTTTAAGGTAAGTAATGAGTGTACTATATGTGTATTTTACTTTTTTATTGTTTTTAATGCCTAGTTCTATTGCTAACTTAATATATGTTAGTGTAAACTTGTTATTTAATATTTGTATGCATTTATAAGTGGAGCCCTACTGTACAGTGGACCCCCGCATAACGATTACCTCAGAATGCGACCAATTATGTAAGTGTATTTAAGTAAGTGCGTTTGTACGTGTATGTTTGGGGGTCTGAAATGGACTAATCTACTTCACAATATTTCTTATGGGAACAAATTCGGTCAGTACTGGCACCAGAACATACTTCTGGAGTGAAAAAATATCGTTAACCGGGGGTCCACTGTATTTGGAATTTTACATTTACAGTCATTTAGGTGAGGGGTTTGGGATATTGACTGTCTGGAGTGACCTCTAAACTGTCATATCTGGGCACCTCTGCAAAGACAGTGATTGTGTTAATGATGGTGAAAGTGTTTCGTTTTTGGGTCACCCTCCCTTGGTGGGAGACGGCCAGAGTGTTGAAAAAAAATTATTGCAGGTTTTCAGCTAGTAAATACAGATTATTTTAAAATATTATTGCTTGTGTAATTAGTATGAACTTAGAAATGTCACCAAAATTGATCCTAAATTAAAAATTGCATTCTAAGGACTTCTTGTGTGCTTCCTAGAAAGAACTGACATTTTTTTAACGAGTCTGTTGAGATAATAGAGTATATCTTATTGAAGAATTCTTGTTATATATGGTTTGCTACAGCTAATGTGTAAATACACAAAGAGTAATTACACAAACTAATTTATAATGGAATTTGTTGCAAAGTAATTAGGTGTACTAAATGTTGAGGTTGTACCCACAGAGACCGTTTTAGGAGCCCTGGCGAGAGTGTTGCGTGAAGACTGGAAGAAGAGTCTGGACCTGAGTTATAACATCGTCTACACCTTCTTCTGCTTCTCTGTCTTCTCAAACTTCCACACTGTCATCTCTCACTTCAAGGTGAGTGTTCCACACTGTCATCTCTTTCTTTAAGGTGAGTGTTCCACACTGTCATCTCTCACTTCAAGATCAGTATTTCACACTTCCTCTCAAGAGTATACATGTATGCATATCACTCCTCTTCATAACACTCATGATATTAAACTGTTTTAAGGTGAGTGTTTCAGACTTACTCAAAGAGTGGGCAAGATCAGAACCCATGACAAGTCTGTCCTAAAACTAGAAGGCCAGTGGCTTGAATCTTGCTTCTCTAATGTGTTACTATTTCTGCTTCAAACTTACTCTGAAGAATAATGCAAAACCTATGTGGAAACAAATAAAACAGCAAATAAGAAGGGTTGTGTATCTCAATTTCTGAGACCCTCTTCAGTAGATGGAGTAGAAGGTTTACTTATGGTCTCTATGTTGGTTTGGTGTTTACATTCAACTTCAAGTTTATTTCCATATAATACATTGTTTATATAGAAATGGGTGACACTTGAATGCATGCATTCACTTCTCTTACAACCCCATCTATAAATAAATTGAACAACCATAGTGACATCACACATCCTTGTCTGAGGCCTACTTTTACTGGGAAATAATCTCCCTCTCTCCTACATACTCTAACCTGAGCCTCACTATCCTCATAAAAATTCTTCACTGCTTTCAATAACCTACCTCCTATACCATACATTTGCAACATCTACCATACTGCCACCCTATCCACCCTGTCATATGCCTTTTCCAAATCCATAAATGCCACAAAAGCCTCTTTACCCTTATCTAAATACTGCTCACTTGTATGTTTCACTGTAAACACTTGGTCTATATACCGCCTACCCTTCCTAAAGCCTCCTTGTTCATCTGCGATCCTGCTCTCCATCTTACTCTTAATTCTTTCATTAATAACTCTACCATACACTTTACCACATATACTCAACAGACTTCTTTCTTCTTCTTTCAATGCACCGTCCGCATCCCACCAAAGCAGGGTGACCTAAAAAGAAAAACACAAGTTTTTCTTTTTAAATTTAGTAATTTATGCAAGAGAAGAGGTTACTAGCCCCTTGCCCACGGCATATTAGTCGCCTCTTACAACACGCATGGCTTATGGAGGAAGAATTCTGTTCCACTTCCCCATGGAGATAAGAGGAAATAAACAAGAACAAGAACTAGAAAGAAAATAGAAAACCCAGAGGAAATAAACAAGAACTAGAAAGAAAATAGCAGAAAACCCAGAGGAGTGTGTATATATATATGCCTGTATACATGTATGTGTAGTGTGACCTAAGTGTAAGTAGAAGTAGCAGGACGTACCTGAAATCTTGCATGTTTATGAGACAGAAAAAATGATGCCAGTAATCCTACCATCATGTAAAACAATTACAGGCTTTCATTTTGCACTCACTTGGCAGGACGGTAGGACCTCCCTGGGCAGTTGCTGTCTACCAGCCTTCTACCTAGGACCTGAATAAACTTTTCTTCTTCTTTCAACATACCAGCCGTATCCCACTGAGGTGGGGTGACCCAAAAGAAAAAACTAAAGTTTCTCCTTTTAAATTTAGTAATATACACAGGAGAAGGGGTTACTAGCCCCTTGCTCCCGGCATTTTAGTCGCCTCTTACAACACGCATGGCTTACGGAGGAAGAATTCTGTTCCACTTTCCCATGGAGATAAGAGGAAATAAACAAGAATAAGAACTAGAATGAAAATAGTGTAATGTGACCTAAGTGTAAGTAGAAGTAGGAAAACATACCTGAAATCTTGCATGTTCATGAGACAGAAAAAAGGACACCAGCAATCCTACCATCATGTAAAACAATTACAGGCTTTTGTTTTACACTCACTTGGCAGGACGGTAGTACCTCCCTGGGCAGTTGCTGTCTACCAACCTACTACCTAAGACCTGAATAAACTTACATTTATTAAATAAAAGCACCAACCCCTCCAGAACTATATCCCCACCTGCTTTTAACATTTCTATCTTTATCCCATCAATCTCAGCTGCCTTACCCACTTTCATTCTGCCCACTGCCTCATAAACTTTCCCCACACTCACAAGTTGCTCCTCCTCACTCCTTCAAGATGTTATTCCTCCTTACCCTATACTACACGTAATCACAGCTTCTCTATCTTTATCAGCGTTTAACAATTCCTCAAAATATTCCCTCCATCTTCCTGATACCTCTAACTCTTCATTTAATAGCTCTAAAGAAATAACTCTATAAACAAATGACTCTAAACAAATAAATACAAAAAGGCTAAACAGCCTATGGCTCACAAATGGCTTATATTAATTGAGAAGACAAATGACAGTGAAAAGAAGTATAGTATTACCTTGGCTTTATCTCGTAGGAAATTTATGTACCTTCTCTGAGTAAATTTATGGTGCAACTTGTCAAAATGGTGAAAGTACGTCAGTAACTCCTCAGCGCTCTGACCTGTATTTACGACCTCGTACTCTCCTCTAATTACTACTATGAATTTTTTGCACAGTATTCACATTGGTCTCAAACATAACATTTCCACTGTCTTGCTGCAACAGCTCGTGGCATATTTGTCTGAACTTTAACAGAAACCCAACGCAAATAAAATGATCAAAAATGTGTAATAACCCACTAGATAACGTAAACAATTGTAATGAATTACAAAACTGAAAATGTTGTGTGTGTGTGTTTTAACTAGTTCATTCATATTTACACCATATGTCTCCCAGACAACAATCTTTTATTGTAATATCAAAAACTATTGTTTCATTCAAACTTTTTTAACCTGTCATTTACAATTTTAATTTTAATAATCTTGTAATTTATATTTTGACTTGTTATTTTTTACATGCAGTTGATATCATGTATGAGAGCCAGAAGTGATATCTTGTACGAGAGCCAGAAGTGATATCTTGTATGAGAGCCAGAAGTGATATCTTGTATGAGAGCCAGAAGTGATATCTTGTATGAGAGCCAGAAGTGATATCTTGTATGAGAGCCAGAAGTGATATCTTGTATGAGAGCCAGAAGTGATATCTTGTATGAGTGCCAGAAGTGATATCTTGTATGAGTGCCAGAAGTGATATCTTGTATGAGAGCCAGAAGTGATATCATGTATGAGTGCCAGAAGTGATATCTTGTATGAGAGCCAGAAGTGATATCTTGTATGAGTGCCAGAAGTGATATCTTGTATGAGAGCCAGAAGTGATATCATGTATGAGTGCCAGAAGTGATATCTTGTATGAGAGCCAGAAGTGATATCTTGTATGAGTGCCAGAAGTGATATCTTGTATGAGAGCCAGAAGTGATATCTTGTATGAGAGCCAGAAGTGATATCATGTATGAGAACCAGAAGTGATATCATGTATGAGAACCAGAAGTGATATCATGTATGAGAGCCAGAAGTGATATCATGTATGAGAGCCAGAAGTGATATCTTGTATGAGAGCCAGAAGCAGGGCCGGATTAAGAAGTCTCCGGGCCCTAGGCTATTCAGATTGGCGGGGCCCCTTTGAGTTACGGGTAAGTGAAGCGACCCCTTCCAGCTTGGGGGTGGGGGGGGTCGGTGTGAGCCTGTTTAAGGTCTAATTAAATACATTCTGGCTATTTAGATTAAATTTAATAGGGAAAGTACATCAAGACAACCAAACAACCATTATAACAGCCATTATAACTATCTTGTTAAATCATGCATTTTAAAGAGAATAAACTCAAGACAGCATAGTATTACTAGATTAGGCTATTAAAGTAGTGACATCATGTACCTATTATATTCAGCATAACCACTACAGCACTATTATTCCCTTTATAAATCACTGACCATTATTGTTATCATTGCATCATGCATAAGACTATCAAATAATATAAACTCAAGAAAGTAAAGAATTGTTTATATTCACAGGCACTTCTTAAATAAACTTTTTTCTGGATTTCATATTGGAAAAATCATCAATTATATTCTGAAAATCAATATTTCTTGTTAGATCAGACTCAATGGTCAACAAGGCTAGGTTACACAATTTGTCTTGGCTCATTGTTGAACGGAGCTGGTTTTTCACTCTTTTCAAAACAGAAAATGAACGTTCTCCTTCGCAGTTAGTAGCTGGAAGTGTTAGGTAAAGACGATACACTATGTCAACATTACGGAAGGTTTCTGAGATACCTGCATTTCTTAAATGTTTCAAAGCAGCTGAGGGTGCACATTTTTCAGGTGGAGCTTTAATCTGATTCATATACCCAGAAAAATGAACTATTTCTTCAACAAATGTGTCCTGAACATCTGCTGAAAGGTGTTGTTGCAACTTTAATGCAGCTTCTCTCAATTCTGCATCTGGCATAGTAGTAATTTTGAACAGAAATCCAACCTTGTCATTGAGATTCTGGTAGATTTCTTTTCTTTTCACCAATTCTGTAATCAGTGAATCCAGAATGACGAAGTATGTAGCTGTCTTACATTTCTGCCTTGGTAGCAACACAGTTTCATTGTCTGGCTCTTCAAAATTGCGTTTCCTCTTCCTTGACCGCTGATGATCAGCCCGGTAACTGTAGTCTTTCACCAGCAGTTTAGCTTTCTCTTTAAACATTTCAAAAGCTTCATCATTGCGAAGTGAGCTTACAAATTCCACTAAGCCTGCATAGAGGTTAGCACAAGTAGCCATTTCAATTTCAATTTTCTGAAGTGTCTTGTTCGTGGCATTTAACCGTTCCAGTATACAGTCCCAAAGCACACAGAGTAAGGCCATTTCAAAATCTTCCAATTTTGATGCTAAGCTGGCTGCTTCGCTTCTTGTAGTTGCTGTCTGGTCTTCATCCTCTGCTATTTGGATCAAAGCAGAACGTATTTCAGCAAAGCTGTCTTTCAAAGCATGTGTTGCATCATGCTGCGCTGACCACCTTGTTGTTGATAATGATTTGATGACATCTCCATGAATGGTTGACTTGAGTATACTCCACCGATGCGTTGAAGCAGAGAAAAAATTAAAGAGTGCTTGTAAAAGTCCAAAAAATGAAACTGCAGCGACACAACACTCCGCAGCACATGATCCAACAAGATTAAGAGAATGTGCTGAGCAGGGCACATATTCAGCAAGTGGGTTGATTTGCTTGATACGGGCTTGCAATCCATTATATTTACCCGACATGTTACTTGCATTGTCATAGCTCTGGCCACGGCAATCCATAATAGAGAGATCATGTTCAAGCAGAGTATCCAGTACTACATTCATCATTGTTTCTCCATCATGGCCTGAAAGAGGAATGAATTTTATAAAGCGCTCTACAGGCTTACCACTGGAGTCGACAAAGCGAACAATGAATGTCAGTTGATCTGTATGTGAAATATCTGGTGTTGAATCTACACTTATTGCAAAGTATTTTGCAGTTTTCACAGCTGCTATGGTGTTATTGAGGACCTTCTTAGTCATCAGTTTAATAAATTCATTGCATATAGTAGATGACATGTAAGATACAGTGCCTCTTCCTGCATTCCCAAGGCGTGACACATGATTTGCTAAGAATGGATCGAATTGTGCTAACAGTTCTATGATCCCTAGGAAATTGCCATTGTTTTCCGAACCAAAAACCTCATTTTCTCCACGGAAAGCAAGTCCTCTTAGAGCTAAGAATTTTACAACAGCAACGACTCTTTCTAGAACTTTTCTCCAATAAGTGCGCTCTTTTTCAGTTTGATTTTCCAAATGAGAATCCAATAAGCCTTTTTTCTGTACACGAAATACACTGGCTAAAATGCAGCTCCTGTGAGTGGTGCTGTTTTCATGTTCCTCGAAATGCTTGGAATTTTTCCAGTCATTGAACCCCTGTGTGAAGGTATTTTCTTTGGTAGAAAATAGCTTGCATGCTGAACAGTACACTTTTCCTGAGCTTTCAGAGTATACCATCCATGATCTTTTCACAGTTTCTGAATTTGCAAGCTTCCAATAAAACATAGATGATTTTAAACAACGACGACTTCCATCATCATAAATCCTTGCTGATTTCCTAAAGTCAATGTTCAGAGTTTGACTGAAGTTTTCTGCAATGAAAGCATTACGTAGAGAATCTGGGATTACATTTGGCCATGAGGCAGGATCTTTTAAGACAAATCCTGTGGATGAAATGTCCTTTGAGACATTGAGAGGAGACACAAAAGAAGTAGATGCTGGCTGAGAAATAATGGAGGGAGGGCTTCCTGTATGATCTGACGTATCTGCAGATTCAACTGTACTGGTAACATCAGAAACTGTTTTCGTAAGCATGTCTGTGATCTTTCTGCAGCTTCCTACATCTTTCTTTTTCTGTTCTTCTTGAATTTTCTTCTTTCTTTTCTGTGACCCACTCGCATAAGAACGTCCAACATCACGTTCACGAGATGCCATAATGAGGATGTATCACTGTCTGTAATCATGCAAATACAAATTTTTCATTATCAATTATTATTATTTTTTTAATTATTATTAATTTTTTTTTTCTGTCAATTGGGGGGGATATGGCCCTTGTAGCCCCCTTTCCTCTGGCTGCGCATCTAAAAATTCAAAACGTTACCAGAAAGGAGTCATATACAGAACTTTTACCATAGATTAGGTTAGTGATTTGGGCTACGAATATTTTACTAATTCATCCTCCTTGATCTCCAATTTACTTAAACAGAAATCATACTGAGTCCAAGAACAATGCACAATGGTGTTTATATTGCTATTTTCATAACTAAACTAATCATTATGTTTTGCATGATATATGGCTTACCACCATAGATAAGGACATGAGAATTAAAGAATGCAGGGACAATTTTCAGTTTCACCCAACCAACGATTTTCTGATGTGGCTTATGTGTTTCTGGGGAAATATGTAGTAAATTAATTGATGTTCTACATCACTTCCGTCGCAACTTGAAAACTAAGCATTTGCGACGGAAGTGATGTAGAACATCAATCAATTGAGATCTGTTATTGAAATGATAAAGACTTAAAGACAGGACAAAGTGCTTTTAAAACCTACAAACGGAAGTCAGTTTGCGTTTTTAGGTTTTTCTTTATAGTATTTTTACCAAAAATGCGTCTTTACTGGTTCATGCGTCTTTACTGGTCAAGTAACCCTATCAGGTACTTCCCTTAACATTTAGAGGCAAAAACAAACATTTATCCATACACATCAATGTCTATCAACAACACTTCAGTTAATTTGTCACAGTACAAGTCTAGATAACGTGTAATTACTACAGAAAATTGGAGAGGAATCTCCCATACTTGCCCATTAGCGGGAAAACACAGCTGTTCTGATGTAAACAAAGGCGTGTTGAGTGTTGCCATCTATGGTTAGGTTTATTTATTTTTATTTTATTTTATTTCATTATTTATTTTTGTTTTGATTAATTTTTAAAAATCAATTTTACTTTCCAAACACTTGAATGTTTTAGGTAAGGACCCCTTTGCACTTGCACCATGTGCGCAGTCTTGGATGACCTCCTGAACCCCTTGGACCGTGGGGCCCCCAAATGCGCGGGGCCCTAGGCAAATGCCTAGTTTGCCTATGCGGTTAATCCGGCCCTGGCCAGAAGTGATATCTTGTATGAGAGCCAGAAGTGATATCATGTATGAGAACCAGAAGTGATATCATGTATGAGAGCCAGAAGTGATATCATGTATGAGAGCCAGAAGTGATATGTATGAGAGCCAGAAGTGATATGTATGAGAGCCAGAAGCGATATCATGTATGAGAGCCAGAAGTGATATCTTGTATGAGAGCCAGAAGTGATATGTATGAGAGCCAGAAGTGATATCATGTATGAGAGCCAGAAGTGATATCATGTATGAGAGCCAGAAGTGATATCATGTATGAGAGCCAGAAGTGATATCATGTATGAGAGCCAGAAGTGATATGTATGAGAGCCAGACGTGATATCATGTATGAGAGCCAGAAGTGATATCTTGTATGAGAGCCAGAAGTGATATGTATGAGAGCCAGAAGTGATATCATGTATGAGAGCCAGAAGTGATATCATATATGAGAGCCAGAAGTAATATCATGTATGAGAGCCAGAAGTGATATCTTGTATGAGAGCCAGAAGTGATATCATGTATGAGAGCCAGAAGTGATATCATGTATGAGAACCAGAAGTGATATCTTGTATGAGAGCCAGAAGTGATATCATGTATGAGAGCCAGAAGTGATATCTTGTATGAGAGCCAGAAGTATTAATTTCACAAGTATGTAGTCTTTCTAGTATTAAGTAATTTAACTGAAAATTACTTATTGCTGGTTTTTCATTTATGTAATTTCTCCAGTACTTAGTGGACTGTGCAATTAGGCAAGTTATATTTTGTGCAAATGGAGCAAAAGCTAATTTATGATAAACATAACCCAATTAACTCAACTTCATCTATCCTAAAATTTAACTTCTAATCTAGGTTAAGTTGAGTTATGTTTGATTCTCTCTTTTTCTTGGGAGTTACCAAGCAAAATCTTTTTTGCTTGGTAACACCAGACACAAACATCTCTATGACATTCCCCGTGTCCGACTAAACCTTTACAAAAATTCAAAGTATGTCAAAGGCCCTAAAATCTGGAACACCCTACCTGAAAATTCTAAAACTGTAGACACATTCATCACCTTCAAAACTACCATCAGAAAACATCTTATCTCCCTGATACACCCCGTCAACTAACTACATGAATACCACCTGGTGGTTCACACTTACACTCACTCACCCATTTGACCATAAACAGAAATATCAATCTCAATCTCAAAATAATGAATCTTAACTAGTCATAAGTTGGCCTGTGATACTCCAATACTGAAACTATGTATTGTGCCAAAACAAAAGCATTCACATTGCTAAACTCACAAACTAGTATTTAGTCACTTAGCCATAATACCAACTTACCTCATAATTTTGTAATATTTTAAACGTAAGATGTAATTTAAGTCTGCCCGAAATGCCTAGCCATGCTAGGTGTTCTAGTGGTACACTCGTAATTATTATTTTACTACATGTAAACCACACAATAACCAAATTCTGTAAACTCAGCATTGTAATCCTTATAGAGAATAAACTTTGAATTTGAGTTTGGGATATTGGCAGTTTGGAGGGATATGTTGTACATAAGAACATAAGAAAGGAGGAACACTGCAGCAGGCCTGTTGGCCCATACTAGGCAGGTCCTTCACAATTCATCCCACTAACAAACATTTGTGTATCTTTATACATATATGCTTCTAAACTGTTGTATTCTGGGCACCTCTGCAAAAGCAGTGATAATGTGTGAGTGTGGTGAAAGTGTTGAATGATGATGAAAGTATTTTCTTTTTGGGGATTTTCTTTCTTTTTTTTGGGTCACCCTGCCTCGGTGGGAGACGACCGACTTGTTGAAAAAAAAAAAAAAAAAAATACTAAAAACACGAAATAGTTTACAGCGAAGTTTTAGCAGGTCACGTTTGTGTGGTAGAGTGCTGAGCTTTGTTTACATAAGGAGCTGTTCGTGTACCGAGCTTTCACTGTACCTGGTATCCCATGTGTTTATGAGATAAAAAATAGACACCAGCAATCCTACCATCATGTAAAGCAATTACAGGTTTCCGTTTCATGCTCGCTAAAGCAATTATTTACCAGTAATTTTAGTCTTTAGAGGTAGTAGGTTGGTAGACAGCAACCACCCAGGGAAGTACTACCGTCCTGCCAGATGACTGTGAAACAAAAACCTGTAACTGTTTTGCATGATGGTAGGATTGCTGGTTTCTTTTTCTGTCTCATAAACACGCTAGATAACAGGGATATCTTGCTACTCCTACTTACACTTTGGTCACACTTCACAGACACGCACATGCATATATATATATACATACATCTAGGTTTTTCTCCTTTTTCTAAATAGCTCTTGTTCTTTTTTATTTCTTCTATTGTCCATGGGGAAGTGGAAAAGAATCTTTCCTCCGTAAGCCATGCGTGTTGTATGAGGCGACTAAAATGCCGGGAGCAATGGGCTAGTAACCCCTTCTCCTGTATACATTTACTAAAAAAGAGAAGAAGAAAAACTTTATAAAACTGGGATGCTTAAATGTGCGTGGATGTAGTGCGGATGACAAGAAACAGATGATTGCTGATGTTATGAATGAAAAGAAGTTGGATGTCCTGGCTCTAAGCGAAACAAAGCTGAAGGGGGTAGGAGAGTTTCAGTGGGGGGAAATAAATGGGATTAAATCTGGAGTATCTGAGAGAGTTAGAGCAAAGGAAGGGGTAGCAGTAATGTTAAATGATCAGTTATGGAAGGAGAAAAGAGAATATGAATGTGTAAATTCAAGAATTATGTGGATAAAAGTAAAGGTTGGATGCGAGAAGTGGGTCATAATAAGCGTGTATGCACCTGGAGAAGAGAGGAATGCAGAGGAGAGAGAGAGATTTTGGGAGATGTTAAGTGAATGTATAGGAACCTTTGAACCAAGTGAGAGAGTAATTGTGGTAGGGGACCTGAATGCTAAAGTAGGAGAAACTTTTAGAGAGGGTGTGGTAGGTAAGTTTGGGGTGCCAGGTGTAAATGATAATGGGAGCCCTTTGATTGAACTTTGTATAGAAAGGGGTTTAGTTATAGGTAATACATATTTTAAGAAAAAGAGGATAAATAAGTATACAAGATATGATGTAGGGCGAAATGACAGTAGTTTGTTGGATTATGTATTGGTAGATAAAAGACTGCTGAGTAGACTTCAGGATGTACATGTTTATAGAGGGGCCACAGATATATCAGATCACTTTCTAGTTGTAGCTACACTGAGAGTAAAAGGTAGATGGGATACAAGGAGAATAGAAGTATCAGGGAAGAGAGAGGTGAAGGTTTATAAACTAAAAGAGGAGGCAGTTAGGGTAAGATATAGACAGCTATTGGAGGATAGATGGGCTAATGAGAGCATAGGCAATGGGGTCGAAGAGGTATGGGGTAGGATTAAAAATGTAGTGTTAGAGTGTTCAGCAGAAGTTTGTGGTTACAGGAAAGTGGGTGCAGGAGGGAAGAGGAGCGATTGGTGGAATGATGATGTAAAGAGAGTAGTAAGGGAGAAAAAGTTAGCATATGAGAAGTTTTTACAAAGTAGAAGTGATGCAAGGAGGGAAGAGTATATGGAGAAAAAGAGAGAGGTTAAGAGAGTGGTGAAGCAATGTAAAAAGAGAGCAAATGAGAGAGTGGGTGAGATGTTATCAACAAATTTTGTTGAAAATAAGAAAAAGTTTTGGAGTGAGATTAACAAGTTAAGAAAGCCTAGAGAACAAATGGATTTGTCAGTTAAAAATAGGAGAGGAGAGTTATTAAATGGAGAGTTAGAGGTATTGGGAAGATGGAGGGAATATTTTGAGGAATTGTTAAATGTTGATGAAGATAGGGAAGCTGTGATTTCGTGTATAGGGCAAGGAGGAATAACATCTTGTAGGAGTGAGGAAGAGCCAGTTGTGAGTGTGGGGGAAGTTCGTGAGGCAGTAGGTAAAATGAAAGGGGGTAAGGCAGCCGGGATTGATGGGATAAAGATAGAAATGTTAAAAGCAGGTGGGGATATAGTTTTGGAGTGGTTGGTGCAATTATTTAATAAATGTATGGAAGAGGGTAAGGTACCTAGGGATTGGCAGAGAGCATGCATAGTTCCTTTGTATAAAGGCAAAGGGGATAAAAGAGAGTGCAAAAATTATAGGGGGATAAGTCTGTTGAGTGTACCTGGTAAAGTGTATGGTAGAGTTATAATTGAAAGAATTAAGAGTAAGATGGAGAATAGGATAGCAGATGAACAAGGAGGCTTTAGGAAAGGTAGGGGGTGTGTGGACCAGGTGTTTACAGTGAAACATATAAGTGAACAGTATTTAGATAAGGCTAAAGAGGTCTTTGTGGCATTTATGGATTTGGAAAAGGCGTATGACAGGGTGGATAGGGGGGCAATGTGGCAGATGTTGCAAGTGTATGGTGTAGGAGGTAGGTTACTGAAAGCAGTGAAGAGTTTTTACGAGGATAGTGAGGCTCAAATTAGAGTATGTAGGAAAGAGGGAAATTTTTTCCCAGTAAAAGTAGGCCTTAGACAAGGATGTGTGATGTCACCGTGGTTGTTTAATATATTTATAGATGGGGTTGTAAGAGAAGTAAATGCGAGGGTCTTGGCAAGAGGCGTGGAGTTAAAAGATAAAGAATCACACACAAAGTGGGAGTTGTCACAGCTGCTCTTTGCTGATGACACTGTGCTCTTGGGAGATTCTGAAGAGAAGTTGCAGAGATTGGTGGATGAATTTGGTAGGGTGTGCAAAAGAAGAAAATTAAAGGTGAATACAGGAAAGAGTAAGGTTATGAGGATAACAAAAAGATTAGGTGATGAAAGATTGAATATCAGATTGGAGGGAGAGAGTATGGAGGAGGTGAACGTATTCAGATATTTGGGAGTGGATGTGTCAGCGGATGGGTCTATGAAAGATGAGGTGAATCATAGAATTGATGAGGGAAAAAGAGTGAGTGGTGCACTTAGGAGTCTGTGGAGACAAAGAACTTTGTCCTTGGAGGCAAAGAGGGGAATGTATGAGAGTATAGTTTTACCAACGCTCTTATATGGGTGTGAAGCGTGGGTGATGAATGTTGCAGCGAGGAGAAGGCTGGAGGCAGTGGAGATGTCATGTCTGAGAGCAATGTGTGGTGTGAATATAATGCAGAGAATTCGTTGTTTGGAAGTTAGGAGGAGGTGCGGGATTACCAAAACTGTTGTCCAGAGGGCTGAGGAAGGGTTGTTGAGGTGGTTCGGACATGTAGAGAGAATGGAGCGAAACAGAATGACTTCAAGAGTGTATCAGTCTGTAGTGGAAGGAAGGCGGGGTAGGGGTCGGCCTAGGAAAGGTTGGAGGGAGGGGGTAAAGGAGGTTTTGTGTGCGAGGGGCTTGGACTTCCAGCAGGCATGCATGAGCGTGTTTGATAGGAGTGAATGGAGACAAATGGTTTTTAATACTTGACGTGCTGTTGGAGTGTGAGCAAAGTAACATTTATGAAGGGATTCAGGGAAACCGGCAGGCCGGACTTGAGTCCTGGAGATGGGAAGTACAGTGCCTGCACTCTGAAGGAGGGGTGTTAATGTTGCAGTTTAAAAACTGTAGTGTAAAGCACCCTTCTGGCAAGACAGTGATGGAGTGAATGACGGTGAAAGTTTTTCTTTTTCGGGCCACCCTGCCTTGGTGGGAATCGGCCAGTGTGATAATAAATAAAAATAAAATAATAAATTTTAGTCTTTGTCTAAATTTGCCCAAAATGTTGTGCATACTATGTGTGTTTTAAATTATTATACTGTACTTGTGTATAATGTTTTTGAATGTACAGGATATGTATTTATTTTTTTATAAATCTTGCTATACAAGACTGTGTAATAAGGGGGTTTCTTGCAGTACTGTCATCCATTAAGTTCTTCAGAAACTTTGTTGTATGTTATATTTTCCTTTTTGAAAGTTGGTAGTGAAGTAAGTTGGCTGACATTATTTACATTTTCTTAGATCGGGTCACTGTGCATGGACATTATTGATGGGGAGTTGCAACGGACAGATCAGTACCGTGAACAATTGACCAAGAGGAAGAAAGGTGGAGAATTGGCTATTGATCCAGCCAAGCTGCAGCAGGACTATGAACGCAACCTTAAAAAGTACCAGACTGTTGTGGAGAAGCAAGATCAGGTAAGTTATTGTTAGTCTGCCAGCCAGTCCTCTTTATCACAGACATATTTTGCTCTTGTAAAGACAGTTAAATAGGAGCCTGATGAAGGTGCTTTAATCAGTGAAATCTGATGTAGTTATGTCTACTTCATTCACTGGCTGCTTGCTTTTCTTTGCACAACAGAAATTTTTATTACCTTTATCGTATATGTATTGGTATTTTTTCATTGTTGTATATTATACTTGGTTATTTTTATGGATAAGGGACAGTCTAATCTATCCAAGAAGTTTGCTACCAACTGTATGTGTGTGTTAATCGACTGTTGTGGGTAGCATCCTAAGGGGTAAGATTAATAGTTCTCCCATTATGAGACACACTGAGGGCAAATTTTTAGGTCTTCAGCTTGACTGCAACCTTAAATTTCATATCCATCATACAGCCAAGAAGGTCTCCAAAACAGTAGGCATCCTATCTAAGATAAGGTACTCTATACTCCAAATGGCACTACTTACACCGTACCAATCTCTAATCTTCCCTTAACTCATCTGTGGTATTTGTGCTCGGGGATCTACTATGACTAAGCACCTTAAACCATTAAGCCTTTGGGGGTTTCGGCTGTACTAGTACGGCTTACACCCCAGGGTTTTTGACGTACTAGTACGCCTAAATTCTAGCGCCCTCAAATCTAGTGAGAGAAAGCTGGTAGGCCTACATATGATAGAATGGGTCTATGTGGTCAGTGTGCGCAGTATAAAAAAAATCCTGCAGCACACAGTGTGTAATGAGAAAAAAAAATCTTTGACCATGTTTTTGGAATAAAACAGCGACTTTGCACTGTATTTTCGTATGGTATTTATTGTTGTATTCTAGTTTTCTTGGTCTCATTGTATAGAATGGAAGACATATTACAGAAATTGAGATGATTTTGACTGGGTTTACAATGGAAAGTACCTTGAAATTGAGCTCAAAGTAGCAGAAATGTTCAATTTTTACCAAAGTTCAAAAGTAAACAAATCATGCCAAGTGTCCAATACACATCAACTGGTGAGTCTAATATTCTTTCACATGTATACATGTATTACTGTTTGCAAAAATGATTTAGGAGTTCTGGTTAGCAGCAATCTGAAACCAAGACAATAGTGCATAAGTGTTTGCAATAAAGCTAGCAGAATTCTTGGCTTCATATCAAAAAGTATAAATAATAGAAGTCCTCAGGTTGTTCTTCAACTCTGTATATCTTTGATTAGGCTTCATATAGATTATACTGCATAGTTCTGGTCACCGTATTACAGAATGGATGTAAATGCACTGGAAAATGTACAAAGGAGGATGACAAAGTTGATCCCATGTATCAGAAATCTTTCCTATGAGGATAGATTGAGGGCCCTGAATCTGCACTCTCTAGAAAGGCCTAGAATTAGGGGGGATATGATTGAGGTGTATAAATGGAAAACGGGAATTAATACAGGAGCTGTATATACTGGGCTAAACATATCTAGCCTAGACAGGACTCGGAGCAGTGGCTTTAAGTTGGAAAAATTCAGATTCAAGAAGGATATAGGAAAGCATTGGTTTGGTAATAGAGTTGTGGGTGAGTGGAACAAACTCCCGAGTACTGTCATAGAAGCTAAGACTTTGTGTAGTTTTAAAAATAGGTTAGATAAATACATAAGTGGTTGTGGGTGGGTGAGTTGGACCTGACTAGCTTGTGCTACTAGGACAGATGCTGTGCTCCTTCCTTAAGTGAATGTGACCTAACCTGACTAGGTTAAGGCATTGGCTTAAGCGGTGGGAGAATTGGACCCGCATCGCATGGGCCAGTAGGCTTGCTGCAGTGTTTCTTCTTTCTTATGTTCTTATATAACTTTATTGACCAGGTGCTACGAGTGTGCACATACCTTCTCTTAAACATTGCTGAAGATGTGCGCGTTGAGGAGAAGATGCGCAGGAAGAACATAGTTGGTCTTCTCGTGCGCATGCTGGAGCGCGACTCCACAGATCTGCTCTTATTGGTCGTCTCGTTCCTTAAAAAACTCTCCGTCTATATGGAAAATAAAGATGACATGGTAAATTACCATTTTAACTTCATTGGCTCTCTTAGTTATAGTTGATGCTTTACTAATAACACTAAGTGGGTTATTAGTGTATTGTTAAACTTCATTAACATTATGAGGATGATAAGTTTACTCTCTAAGTATTATTACAGTTTTTCATTATTTTTTGCTTTATTTTCTCATAATACTATATATCTTTGTAATATATATTTGATTTCCTTTACATAATGCTTACATTTATTTATTTATTTATTTATTTATTTAATGTCTTTGCAAACAATACATTGAGATTGTGTACAGGTCTCCCTCAACATTCGCGAGGGTTAGGGGATCAAGAGCCTCGCGAATGTTGAAAAACCGTGAATGTTTGGTGCCCCAATATATTGTAGGGAAATATAATACAATACTGCTTCCTTAACTTGTTGAACTGTGAACAACCATAAAATACATGAAAACGTCATAAACTGTACTAAAAATATACATGTTATGCTTTAATAACATGTATGTTATTAAATACCACAGACTCCACCATTGCCTCCACCAATACCTCCACCACTTCCTCAACCACTGTGAGTCCCTACTACCCTCCCTCCGACCCCCGCAACTGGCAGCCAGCCCTCCCACCACTCAGTGTGGTGAGTGTTTTGTTTGTTCATTATTTGCTATTAAACTACAGTATAAATAATGTAAACCCATTCATGACTGCATATTGGAATGGCTATTCGGACAGGTATTGGACGGTGACATCATGTGTTTACTCTTGAACACAGCAAAGAATCAAGCATTTCTGCTACTGCTAATAATAACAATAGTAATAATAATAATAATAATAATAATAATAATAATAATAATACGATATAATTGAAGAAGGAAATTGTACAAAAATACGAGGGAGTGGTTGACACATCGTCAGTGTGGCTTTGTTTATGTTGGAGTGAACATTAGTCTCCCTGCTCTTCCAAACATTTCACAATAATTCAGCAGTTGAGGCAGTGGTATTTAATAACATATATGTTATAAATAATAATAGTACATATTATTAATAACATGTATTATTATTATTAATAACATGTATGTTATTAAATACCACTGCCTCAACCGCTGCCTCAACAGCTGCCTCAATCGCTGCCTCAACAGCTGCCTCAACAGCTGCCTCAACAGCTGCCTCAACAGCTGCCTCAATCGCTGCCTCAACAGCTGCCTCAACAGCTGCCTCAACCACTGCCTCAATTGCTGCCTCAACAGCTGCCTCAACCACTGCCTCAATTGCTTCCTCAACAGCTGCCTCACCCACTGCCTCAATCGCTGCCTCACCCACTGCCTCAATCGCTGCCTCAACAGCTGCCTCAATCGCTGCCTCAACCACTGCCTCAATCGCTGCCTCAATCGCTGCCTCAACAGCTGCCTCACCCACTGCCTCAATCGCTGCCTCAACAGCTGTCTCACCCACTGTCTCAATCGCTGCCTCAACAGCTGCCTCAATTGCTGCCTCAATCGCTGCCTCAACAGCTGCCTCACCCACTGTCTCAATTGCTGCCTCAACAGCTGCCTCACCCACTGCCTCAATCGCTGCCTCAACCACTGCCTCAATCGCTGCCTCAACAGCTGCCGCAACCACTGCCTCAATCGCTGCCTCAACAGCTGCCTCAACCACTGCCTCAATCGCTGCCTCAACAGCAGCCTCAACAGCTGCCTCACCCACTGCCTCAATCGCTGCCTCAACCACTGCCTCAATCGCTGCCTCAACAGCTGCCTCAATCGCTGCCTCAACAGCTGCCTCAACAGCTGCCTCAATCGCTGCCTCAACTGCTGAATTATTGTGAAATGTTTGGAAGAGCAGGGAGACTAATGCTCACTCCAGCATAAACAAAGCCACACTGACGATGTGTCAACCACTCCCTCGTATTTTTGTACAACTTCCTTCAATTATATCGTATTTATTATTATTATTATTATTATTACTATTGTTATTATTAGCAGTAGCAGAAATGTTTGATTCTTTGCTGTGTTCAAGAGTAAACACATGATGTCACCGTCTAATACCTGTCCGAATAGCCATTCCAATATGCAGTCATGAATGGGTTTACATTATTTATACTGTAGTTTAATAGCAAATAATGAACAAACAGAACACTCACCACACTGAGTGGTGGGAGGGCTGGCTGCTAGTTGCGGGGGTCGGTGGGAGGGTAGTAGGGACTCGCAGGTGGCGGGAAACTTGAATATGATTTGGCGGCTGGGAATTTGGTGGCTGGGAATTTGGCGGTTGGGAATTCGCGAATGTGTGAAGCCCGCGAAAGCTGAAAACGTGAATGTTGAGGGAGACCTGTATATACAATAGTGGGTTGTATACAAAGAGAACCTCTATTATGCCTTGGCATTATGGGCCAACTTAACATTATTGACTTACAGTCTACTTAACACTAAGGATTATATCATAGTTGTACAGTAGGACAGTAATTATTTCATAGTTGTACAGTAAAATATTAATTATAAATGAATCAAAATTTGTATAATACAAAGATATACGTATTTATATTCTAAAATGCTTTTGTGAAAAACAATGATTCAATTATATTCCTGTCAACAATGGATAAAAGGTTCAATGTGATTGTTTCAGTTATTAATAAAGATAATCATTTATTCTCTCAGTAAAGTTAATAATAAAGCTAACATGTTGGATATTTAAAGTAAAGTTATAGGTTTAAAGAAATAAGTTCTTTTCATTTTCTGAATAGTGATAGTATTATTATTATTCTTAATACTATTATTATTATAATTATGTGTTATCCTTTATATAATGAAGACATTAAACCATGTGAGGTTCTGACACAACATTATTTTCTCTATATAATGAAGACAATGCAGTGTGCAAATTCTGACAAAACATTATATACAGTAGGGCCAAAACTTACCATTGTACTAAAGTTGTCAGTGCAAAACCTCATAACCCAGGGCCTCATAAGTCAGGGCCCTACTGTACTTTATTACATAAATTTTCAGTACAAACTTAGGCTTCATATTTAAATATTTTGCATAAAAAATTTCAGTTGTTTCCTCTGAATTTTGTTTTGAAGTACAAATTTTGAGGCAGTTCATTTCTTAATCTATATATGCACTGTCCACAGGCTGATCTGAACAATACTTTTGTAAATGCACTGTTTCCAGACTGCTCTGAATGTTATTTTTGTAAATTCACTATTACCAGGCTGATTCCAACATTATTCTCATAAATGCATTGTCACTAGGCTGTTCTCAATATTATTTTTGCAAATGCATTGTCACCAGGCTGTTTGAGCATTATTTTGCAATACACTGTCCTCAGGCTGATCTGAGCATTATCTTTGTATATGCATGCTTCTCAGGCTGATCTGAACATCGTGGAGAAAGTGAGTCGCCTGGTGAGCACTAACAACAGCGACTTGGTGAATGTGACGGTGCGGTTGCTGCTGAACTTGTCATTCGATGCCGGAATGAGAGGCAAGATTATTAAAGTGGGTCTCCTGCCCAAGTTGGTTGCTCTTATCTGTAAGTACCCTACTGCCTTCATGATGATGATGGTTTTTGTTACAGGCATACCTCGCTAATGTGGCGCTCGCGTTAGGGTGCTTTCCTAATATGGCGCTTGTTAGTTATATTCACATTTACTATTTTTGGTGATACAGCTGACTTTGAGCCGAATCGAGTGAGTTGAAGTCTCAGATGATGAAGCTCCACTATGCCATTCAGCCTTCCTTCAGTAATTACCTCTTCTAAAAGGTTCAGTCACTTAACCCTTTCAGGGTCCAAGGCCCAAATCTGGAGTCACGCACCAGTGTCCAAGAATTTTCAAAAAAAAAATTTGTTATTTTTTCTTATGAAATCGTAGAGAATCTTTTTGTGAAGGTAATAAAACAAAAAGTACGAAATTTGGTGGAAAATTGACGAAATTATGCTCTCGCGAATTTTGATGTGTCAGCGATATTTACGAATCGGCGATTTTGCCGACTTTGACTCCCATTTTAGGCCAATTACATTATTCCAATCAACCAAATTCTTAGCTATTTCACTAGTATTACTTCTATTCTATCGATTGAGCACAAGAAATCGCCAAGTCAACTGTTTCAACTACAAAATAAAGTGATCGGAAATTGTTAATTTGGCCAATTTAACACAAAGTTCAAAATATTCCAATTTCAAAATAGGCTCCAGAATGAACAATGTAGGCATTCCTGGCACTAAACTAACATTTCCTCTGTTCATTAGTTATGTTTTGAGGCTTTACAAATAAATTCCATTTTGATTTTTTATTCACATAATGAATTTTTATTCACACCAAAAAATAGAAGATTTACTCTTATGCAATACTGTAATAATTGTATAAATATCATCACCGTATTTGTGAATGTATATTAGACCCACCAGCTGACGTGTATTAGACGTGTGAGGTCGTTTGTTTACTCTTGAATATCGGCAAAAATTTAACATTTCTGCTACTTTGAGCTCAGTTTCAAGCCATTTCCAGTGCTAAAACCAATCAAAATCATCTCTATTTCTGTAATATGTCTTCCATTCTATCAAATGAGACCAAGAAATCGCAAATACAACTATAAAAAACATACGAAAAAACACTGCAAAGTTGCTGTTTTAATCGAAAAATCATGAATTCATTTTTTTTCTCTCATTATACACAGTGTGCTGCAGGATCTGTTTTATGTGGTGCACACATACCACATAGATGTATTCTCTCATATCTAGGCCCAAATGTACCACTCACAGTTTATCAGAGTGAGCTGAGCTCATGGCGTAGATCTACGGTTTGGACCCTGAACGCAAAGCCGTAGATCTACGGGACGGACCCTGAAAGGGTTAACCCCTAAACTGTCCAAACGTAGATCTACGTTTTTTTTTTACATGCTTTCAAATGGGGAAAATCAAGGTCGCAGCGCTGTGTGTGTAAACGTAGATTTACATTTGGACAGTTTAAGGGTTAATAAATGATAGTGTAAATATGTTTTAAGGCTTTTATATGCACGGGTAAATGAAAAAAAGGCTGTGATCTGCTTGATATTAGTTTCGAACCTAACCTGCCGTATTAGTGAGACATGCCCTTAATGTTATTATTATTACTGAGGCCAAACTTGTATGTATGGAGGCATAATAGTGATGGATGGGTATTGTATGTATGGAGGTATAATGGTGATGGATGGGTATTGTATATATGGAGGTATAATGGTGATGGATGGGTATTGTATGTATGGAGGCGTAATATAAAGTTTTAGCCAACAGCTGTAACATAAGAACATAAGAATGGAGAAACACTGCAACAAGCCTAAAGGTCCATACTTGGCAAAACCTTCACAAATCTAATTCCTCTCAAATATGGCTGCAAGTCATTCCAAAAGCTACCCATGGTTTAGATTTAAAATGTTTACCTGCCCTGCAGCTTCTTCAGTTGAATGCAGAGATAAATTACACTTGTGGAGACAGCATTGGTGGAGAACGAAGTAGATAAGTGGGGAGGGAGTTTGATGTCATCAGTCTATCACTCTAGGTGCAAGGTGATCAGTCACTTAGCTAAGTGACTGATCATCTTGCACCTAGGGTAATAGACTGATGACATCAGCTACCTCTTCATTTCATCTACTTCGTTTACCACCATTGCTGATGTCTTCAGGAGTGTGATTCATTGCCGTATTCAATTGATGAAGCCTGTAGCTCAGATGAAACATTTTGCCAATAAAAAGTCATGAAGTTGCATATGTGTCTTACTTGTTTTAATGTTCAGACAGTGAACCTTGTGTGTTATCTGGTTCTGTGTCAGCAGTTCATTATTTTTGTTTTTACTTGTACAGTCACTGATGTTATTGAATATGTTTCAGGTGAGGAGCGTCACCAGCAGGCAGTGTTAGCAGTACTCTACCACCTCAGTGTTGATGACAAGTGCAAGTCTATGTTTACTTACACTGATTGTATCCCCATGGTGAGTCAAGTTTATGTTCTGTGCTGATTGTATCCCCCATGGTGAGTCAAGTTTGTTCTCTACTGATTGTATCCCCATAGTGAGTCAAGTTTGTTCTCCTATATTGATTGTATCCCCATGGTGAGTCAAGTGTATGTTCTCCTGTGCTGGTTGGGTCCCCATGATGAGTTAAGTTTATATTCTCCTATACTGATTGTATCTTTCATGGTGAGTCAGTAATGCTTGTCACACTTATTGTGAGTCATATTTATTGTTGACTTTACTGAATACTCTTAACATTAAAATGTTTAGAGCTCTAGTTTAGTAAGGAAGCACATTTTCATTTAGGTTTTGTGTAATAACATACAAATATTTTTTTACAGTGGTCTTCAGGATACACAAATGTTAAGCACACAGGTGTTATAGGCACAACATGGAGACACATTTAAATATTTGATATAAATTTAAGAGCTGCACAAATTATTCTTCAGGAAAAGCTCCACATTGAATAAATGAAAATAACGTATCACCTAAGAGTTTTGCTTCACTTACACATCCTTGGAGTCTGCTTGTCAGAATGTGATAATAGTTATTTTTTCTTTTTTGTTTTAGGTGATGAAATTAGTATTGAACTCCGCAGGGCCTCAAGTTCCCTTAGAACTGATGGCTCTGGCGGTCAACCTGGCGGCTAATAAGCGCAACGCTCAGCTGGTGTGTGAGGGAGCTGGTTTGAAGTTGTTACTGAAGAGAGCACTCAAGTACCGGGATCCACTGCTCACTAAGATGATTAGAAACATTGCTCAGCATGAAGGACCAACTAGAGCTCTCTTCACAGTACGTATCTATGTACTTGATAGCCATGTTTTATGCATAAACTTTTTTGCTGTCTTATCCTACCTTACTGTTATCCTACCTCAGCTCCTTTCAAAGCTCAGGTATGCTACCATTCCCAGAGATGAAATCCACAATAATTGCCTAACATTTAGGCACCTATTTAATACTAGGTGAATAGCAGCACCCCATCCAAATGTTTCATATTGTAAAGTAACACGTAGAGTGGACACACACGTGACCATCAGTGACTGTCCTCCAACAACTGGACCAGCCAACATAAAGGTGCCTTACAGCAGTGTTGTAGGCCCTCTACTCTTCTTTATCTATCTCAGTGATCTTTCTAATACCTTACAAGCACTTAGACCAATTCTTTTGTAGACGATACAACTATTTTTATCTCAAATGTAGATCTTGGGGGGGGGCGGGGGTAGAAGGAGCAGAACAGAGCACAGCACAGCACAGCACACCATATTTCTAAGAAAGTTTCTGATACAGTGGGCATACTCTCAGCTTTATGCAATGTATCTCAAACATTGTTACTAAATCTGCACTTTATTTATAATCTATCCTTACCTCACTTACGATGTGTACATGGGGATCCATAGCAGTTAATCACCTAAAAACCATTGTTACTCAAGAGAAATCTGCTCTGCTGCTAAAATGATCACTCAATCAAGTTGTGGATAACACACAACCTTCCCATTAAAATGTTTAAATTTACTCCACATAGAAAGTATCCTCAATGACTACTATGTTTTCTCTGCATACAGGACACTCAGCACAAACATTAATTCTGAATTCAAACATTACTAGGAAAACTGCAATAGAACATACACGCTACAAGAAACAAGCGTCTCTTTGATTTACCACTTGTTTAATTTTAAAGGCCTAAGAATATGGAGACTCTCTACAGGGAAATGCAAAAAGTTTCCAATTCATCAGCTTCTTCAGTAATAAGGAATTTATTTGATTCATTCACTGATGTTGTCAGAAGGTCACTACTAGCCTCACATTTTGACAGCTCTGTTACTAATGTACAGCTTGCTACTAGCTACACACAAATACAGGAAGGCCTCTTTTTACAGCACTTTGCTTTACAGTGTTTCACTAATGCAGCAGTTTTTACAGCACTTTGCTTTAGTGTTTCACTAATGCAGCAGTTTTTACAGCACTTTGCTTTAGTGTTTCACTAATGCAGCAGTTTTTACAGCACTTTGCTTTACAGTGTTTCAGTAATGCAGCAGTTTTTACAGCACTTTGCTTTAGTGTTTCAGTAATGCAGCAGTTTTTACAGCACTTTGCTTTAGTGTTTCAGTAATGCAGCAGTTTTTACAGCACTTTGCTTTAGTGTTTCAGTAACGCAGCAGTTTTTACAGCACTTTAGTGTTTCAGTAATGCAGCAGTTTTTGGTTATACTGTTCTTGTTGTATTCAGACTTTCTACAGTACATATATTTACTTACTATAAGCAGAGGAAGAAAATATTTTAGGGTAATTGTATTTACTGTTTGTGCAGTTTTTAGGTTGACTTTTATTGTTAATATATGACAGTGTAAACATGTTATCAGACTTTTATGTGCATTTAAAAGTGAAAAACAACGATGTTTCTTTTTACAGTGATTTTTGCTTTACAGCGGCAGCCCAGAACCTCACCTGCTGTATAAGCAGGTCCTCCTGTACAGCAGTAGCCCAGAACCTAACCTGCTGTATAAGCAGGTCCTGTACAGCAGTAGCCCAGAACCTCACCTGCTGTATAAGCAGGTCCTCCTGTACAGCAGTAGCCCAGAACCTCACCTGCTGTATAAGCAGGTCCTCCTGTACAGCAGTAGCCCAGAACCTCACCTGCTGTATAAGCAGGTCCTGTACAGCAGTAGCCCAGAACCTAACCTGCTGTATAAGCAGGTCCTGTACAGCAGTAGCCCAGAACCTCACCTGCTGTATAAGCAGGTCCTCCTGTACAGCAGTAGCCCAGAACCTAACCTGCTGTATAAGCAGGTCCTCCTGTACAGCGGCAGCCCAGAACCTCACCTGCTGTACAAGCAGGTCCTCCTGTACAGCAGTAGCCCAGAACCTAACCTGCTGTATAAGCAGGTCCTCCTGTACAGCAGTAGCCCAGAACCTAACCTGCTGTATAAGCAGGTCCTCCTGTACAGCAGTAGCCCAGAACCTAACCTGCTGTATAAGCAGGTCCTCCTGTACAGCAGTAGCCCAGAACCTCACCTGCTGTATAAGCAGGTCCTCCTGTACAGCAGTAGCCCAGAACCTCACCTGCTGTATAAGCAGGTCCTCCTGTACAGCAGTAGCCCAGAACCTCACCTGCTGTATAAGCAGGTCCTCCTGTGCAGCAGTAGCCCAGAACCTCACCTGCTGTATAAGCAGGTCCTCCTGTACAGCAGTAGCCCAGAACCTCACCTGCTGTATAAGCAGGTCCTCCTGTACAGCAGTAGCCCAGAACCTAACCTGCTGTATAAGCAGGTCCTGTACAGCAGTAGCCCAGAACCTCACCTGCTGTATAAGCAGGTCCTCCTGTGCAGCAGTAGCCCAGAACCTCACCTGCTGTATAAGCAGGTCCTCCTGTACAGCAGTAGCCCAGAACCTCACCTGCTGTATAAGCAGGTCCTCCTGTACAGCAGTAGTCCAGAACCTCACCTGCTGTATAAGCAGGTCCTCCTGTACAGCAGTAGCCCAGAACATAACCTGCTGTATAAGCAGGTCCTGTACAGCAGTAGCCCAGAACCTCACCTGCTGTATAAGCAGGTCCTCCTGTAGAGCAGTAGCCCAGAACCTCACCTGCTGTATAAGCAGGTCCTCCTGTACAGCAGTAGTCCAGAACCTCACCTGCTGTATAAGCAGGTCCTCCTGTGCAGCAGTAGCCCAGAACCTCACCTGCTGTATAAGCAGGTCCTCCTGTACAGCAGTAGCCCAGAACCTCACCTGCTGTATAAGCAGGTCCTCCTGTGCAGCAGTAGCCCAGAACCTCACCTGCTGTATAAGCAGGTCCTCCTGTGCAGCAGTAGCCCAGAACCTCACCTGCTGTATAAGCAGGTCCTCCTGTGCAGCAGTAGCCCAGAACCTCACCTGCTGTATAAGCAGGTCCTCCTGTGCAGCAGTAGCCCAGAACCTCACCTGCTGTATAAGCAGGTCCTCCTGTGCAGCAGTAGCCCAGAACCTCACCTGCTATATAAGCAGGTCCTCCTGTACAGCAGTAGCCCAGAACCTAACCTGCTGTATAAGCAGGTCCTCCTGTGCAGCAGTAGCCCAGAACCTCACCTGCTATATAAGCAGGTCCTCCTGTACAGCGGCAGCCCAGAACCTCACCTGCTGTATAAGCAGGTCCTCCTGTACAGCAGTAGCCCAGAACCTCACCTGCTGTATAAGCAGGTCCTCCTGTACAGCAGTAGCCCAGAACCTCACCTGCTGTATAAGCAGGTCCTCCTGTACAGCAGTAGCCCAGAACCTCACCTGCTGTATAAGCAGGTCCTCCTGTACAGCAGTAGCCCAGAACCTCACCTGCTGTATAAGCAGGTCCTCCTGTACAGCAGTAGCCCAGAACCTAACCTGCTGTATAAGCAGGTCCTCCTGTACAGCAGTAGCCCAGAACCTCACCTGCTGTATAAGCAGGTCCTCCTGTACAGCAGTAGCCCAGAACCTCACCTGCTGTATAAGCAGGTCCTCCTGTACAGCAGTAGCCCAGAACCTAACCTGCTGTATAAGCAGGTCCTCCTGTACAGCAGTAGCCCAGAACCTAACCTGCTGTATAAGCAGGTCCTCCTGTACAGCAGTAGCCCAGAACCTAACCTGCTGTATAAGCAGGTCCTGTACATCAGTAGCCCAGAACCTCACCTGCTGTATAAGCAGGTCCTCCTGTACAGCAGTAGCCCAGAACCTCACCTGCTGTATAAGCAGGTCTTGTACAGCAGTAGCCCAGAACCTCACCTGCTGTATAAGCAGGTCCTCCTGTACAGCAGTAGCCCAGAACCTCACCTGCTGTATAAGCAGGTCCTCCTGTACAGCAGTAGCACAGAACCTCACCTGCTGTATAAGCAGGTCCTGTACAGCAGTAGCCCAGAACCTCACCTGCTGTATAAGCAGGTCCTCCTGTACAGCAGTAGCCCAGAACCTCACCTGCTGTATAAGCAGGTCCTCCTGTACAGCAGTAGCCCAGAACCTCACCTGCTGTATAAGCAGGTCCTGTACAGCAGTAGCCCAGAACCTCACCTGCTGTATAAGCAGGTCCTCCTGTACAGCAGTAGCCCAGAACCTCACCTGCTGTATAAGCAGGTCCTCCTGTACAGCAGTAGCCCAGAACCTCACCTGCTGTATAAGCAGGTCCTCCTGTACAGCAGTAGCCCAGAACCTAACCTGCTGTATAAGCAGGTCCTCCTGTACAGCAGTAGCCCAGAACCTAACCTGCTGTATAAGCAGGTCCTCCTGTACAGCAGTAGCCCAGAACCTCACCTGCTGTATAAGCAGGTCCTCCTGTACAGCAGTAGCCCAGAACCTAACCTGCTGTATAAGCAGGTCCTCCTGTACAGCAGTAGCCCAGAACCTCACCTGCTGTATAAGCAGGTCCTCCTGTACAGCAGTAGCCCAGAACCTCACCTGCTGTATAAGCAGGTCCTCCTGTACAGCAGTAGCCCAGAACCTCACCTGCTGTATAAGCAGGTCCTGTACAGCAGTAGCCCAGAACCTCACCTGCTGTATAAGCAGGTCCTCCTGTACAGCAGTAGCCCAGAACCTCACCTGCTGTATAAGCAGGTCCTCCTGTACAGCAGTAGCCCAGAACCTCACCTGCTGTATAAGCAGGTCCTCCTGTACAGCAGTAGCCCAGAACCTCACCTGCTGTATAAGCAGGTCCTCCTGTACAGCAGTAGCCCAGAACCTCACCTGCTGTATAAGCAGGTCCTCCTGTACAGCGGCAGCCCAGAACCTCACCTGCTGTATAAGCAGGTCCTCCTGTACAGCAGTAGCCCAGAACCTAACCTGCTGTATAAGCAGGTCCTGTACAGCAGTAGCCCAGAATCTCACCTGCTGTATAAGCAGGTCCTCCTGTACAGCAGTAGCCCAGAACCTAACCTGCTGTATAAGCAGGTCCTCCTGTACAGCAGTAGCCCAGAACCTAACCTGCTGTATAAGCAGGTCCTCCTGTACAGCAGTAGCCCAGAACCTCACCTGCTGTATAAGCAGGTCCTCCTGTACAGCAGTAGCCCAGAACCTCACCTGCTGTATAAGCAGGTCCTCCTGTACAGCGGCAGCCCAGAACCTCACCTGCTGTATAAGCAGGTCCTCCTGTACAGCAGTAGCCCAGAACCTAACCTGCTGTATAAGCAGGTCCTGTACAGCAGTAGCCCAAAATCTCACCTGCTGTATAAGCAGGTCCTCCTGTACAGCAGTAGCCCAGAACCTAACCTGCTGTATAAGCAGGTCCTCCTGTACAGCAGTAGCCCAGAACCTAACCTGCTGTATAAGCAGGTCCTCCTGTACAGCAGTAGCCCAGAACCTAACCTGCTGTATAAGCAGGTCCTGTACATCAGTAGCCCAGAACCTCACCTGCTGTATAAGGAGGTCCTGTACAGCAGTAGCCCAGAACCTCACCTGCTGTATAAGCAGGTCTTGTACAGCAGTAGCCCAGAACCTCACCTGCTGTATAAGCAGGTCCTCCTGTACAGCAGTAGCCCAGAACCTCACCTGCTGTATAAGCAGGTCCTCCTGTACAGCAGTAGCCCAGAACCTCACCTGCTGTATAAGCAGGTCCTGTACAGCAGTAGCCCAGAACCTCACCTGCTGAATAAGCAGGTCCTCCTGTACAGCAGTAGCCCAGAACCTCACCTGCTGTATAAGCAGGTCCTCCTGTACAGCAGTAGCCCAGAACCTCACCTGCTGTATAAGCAGGTCCTCCTGTACAGCAGTAGCCCAGAACCTCACCTGCTGTATAAGCAGGTCCTCCTGTACAGCAGTAGCCCAGAACCTCACCTGCTGTATAAGCAGGTCCTCCTGTACAGCAGTAGCCCAGAACCTCACCTGCTGTATAAGCAGGTCCTCCTGTACAGCAGTAGCCCAGAACCTAACCTGCTGTATAAGCAGGTCCTCCTGTACAGCAGTAGCCCAGAACCTAACCTGCTGTATAAGCAGGTCCTCCTGTACAGCAGTAGCCCAGAACCTCACCTGCTGTATAAGCAGGTCCTCCTGTACAGCAGTAGCCCAGAACCTAACCTGCTGTATAAGCAGGTCCTCCTGTACAGCAGTAGCCCAGAACCTCACCTGCTGTATAAGCAGGTCCTCCTGTACAGCAGTAGCCCAGAACCTCACCTGCTGTATAAGCAGGTCCTCCTGTACAGCAGTAGCCCAGAACCTCACCTGCTGTATAAGCATGTCCTGTACAGCAGTAGCCCAGAACCTCACCTGCTGTATAAGCAGGTCCTCCTGTACAGCAGTAGCCCAGAACCTCACCTGCTGTATAAGCAGGTCCTCCTGTACAGCAGTAGCCCAGAACCTCACCTGCTGTATAAGCAGGTCCTCCTGTACAGCAGTAGCCCAGAACCTCACCTGCTGTATAAGCAGGTCCTCCTGTACAGCAGTAGCCCAGAACCTCACCTGCTGTATAAGCAGGTCCTCCTGTACAGCGGCAGCCCAGAACCTCACCTGCTGTATAAGCAGGTCCTCCTGTACAGCAGTAGCCCAGAACCTAACCTGCTGTGTAAGCAGGTCCTGTACAGCAGTAGCCCAGAATCTCACCTGCTGTATAAGCAGGTCCTCCTGTACAGCAGTAGCCCAGAACCTAACCTGCTGTATAAGCAGGTCCTCCTGTACAGCAGTAGCCCAGAACCTAACCTGCTGTATAAGCAGGTCCTCCTGTACAGCAGTAGCCCAGAACCTCACCTGCTGTATAAGCAGGTCCTCCTGTACAGCAGTAGCCCAGAACCTCACCTGCTGTATAAGCAGGTCCTCCTGTACAGCGGCAGCCCAGAACCTCACCTGCTGTATAAGCAGGTCCTCCTGTACAGCAGTAGCCCAGAACCTAACCTGCTGTATAAGCAGGTCCTGTACAGCAGTAGCCCAAAATCTCACCTGCTGTATAAGCAGGTCCTCCTGTACAGCAGTAGCCCAGAACCTAACCTGCTGTATAAGCAGGTCCTCCTGTACAGCAGTAGCCCAGAACCTAACCTGCTGTATAAGCAGGTCCTCCTGTACAGCAGTAGCCCAGAACCTCACCTGCTGTATAAGCAGGTCCTCCTGTACAGCAGTAACCCATAACCTCACCTGCTGTATAAGCAGGTTCTCCTGTACAGCAGTAGCCCAGAACCTCACCTGCTGTATAAGCAGGTCCTCCTGTACAGCAGTAGCCCAGAACCTCACCTGCTGTATAAGCAGGTCCTCCTGTACAGCAGTAGCCCAGAACCTCACCTGCTGTATAAGCAGGTCCTCCTGTACAGCAGTAGCCCAGAACCTCACCTGCTGTATAAGCAGGTCCTCCTGTACAGCAGTAGCCCAGAACCTCACCTGCTGTATAAGCAGGTCCTCCTGTACAGCAGTAGCCCAGAACCTAACCTGCTGTATAAGCAGGTCCTGTACAGCAGTAGCCCAGAACCTCACCTGCTGTATAAGCAGGTCCTCCTGTACAGCAGTAGCCCAGAACCTAACCTGCTGTATAAGCAGGTCCTGTACAGCAGTAGCCCAGAACCTAACCTGCTGTATAAGCAGGTCCTCCTGTACAGCAGTAGTGCATAACCTATCCTGCTGTATAAGCAGGTCCTCCTGTACAGCAGTAGTGCAGAACCTAACCTGCTGTATAAGCAGGTCCTCTTGTACAGCAGTAGTGCAGAACCTAACCTGCTGTATAAGCAGGTTCTCCTGTACAGCAGTAGCCCAGAGCCTAACCTGCTGTATAAGCAGGTCCTCCTGTACAGCAGTAGTGCAGAACCTATCCTGCTGTATAAGCAGGTCCTCTTGTACAGCAGTAGTGCAGAACCTAACCTGCTGTATAAGCAGGTTCTCCTGTACAGCAGTTGCCCAGAGCCTAACCTGCTGTATAAGCAGGTCCTCCTGTACAGCAGTAGCCCAGAACCTAACCTGCTGTATAAGCAGGTCCTCCTGTACAGCAGTAGCCCAGAACCTTACCTGCTGTATAAGCAGGTCCTGTACAGCAGTGGCCCAGAACCTCACCTGCTGTATAAGCAGGTCCTCCTGTACAGCAGTAGTGCAGAACCTAACCTGCTGTATAAGCAGGTCCTTCTGTACAGCAGTAGCCCAGAACCTAACCTGCTGCATAAGCAGGTCCTCCTGCACAGCAGTAGCCCAGAACCTAACCTGCTGTGTAAGCAGGTCCTGTACAGCAGTAGCCCAGAACCTCACCTGCTGTATAAGCAGGTCCTCCTGTACAGCAGTTGCCCAGAACCTAACCTGCTGTATAAGCAGGTCCTGTACAGCAGTAGTGCAGAACCTAACCTGCTGTATAAGCAGGTCCTCCTGTACAGCAGTAGTGCAGAACCTAACCTGCTGTATAAGCAGGTCCTCCTGTACAGCAGTAGTGCAGAACCTAACCTGCTGTATAAGCAGGTCCTCCTGTACAGCACTAGCCCAGAGCCTAACCTGCTGTGTAAGCAGGTCCTCCTGTACAGCAGTAGCCCAGAACCTCACCTGTTGTATAAGCAGGTCCTCCTGTACAGCAGTAGCCCAGAACCTAACCTGCTGTATAAGCAGGTCCTGTACAGCAGTAGCCCAGAACCTAACCTGCTGTATAAGCAGGTCCTGTACAGCAGTAGCCCAGAACCTCACCTGCTGTATAAGCAGGTCCTGTACAGCAGTAGCCCAGAACCTCACCTGCTGTATAAGCAGGTCCTGTACAGCAGTAGCCCAGAACCTAACCTGCTGTGTAAGCAGGTCCTCCTGTACAGCAGTAACCCAGAACCTCACCTGCTGTATAAGCAGGTCCTGTACAGCAGTAGCCCAGAACCTCACCTGTTGTATAAGCAGGTCCTCCTGTACAGCAGTAGCCCAGAACCTAATCTGCTGTATAAGCAGGTCCTGTACAGCAGTAGCCCAGAACCTCACCTGCTGTATAAGCAGGTCCTCCTGTACAGCAGTAGCCCAGAACCTAACCTGCTGTGTAAGCAGGTCCTGTACAGCAGTAGCCCAGAACCTCACCTGCTGTTTAAGCAGGTCCTCCTGTACAGCAGTAGCCCAGAACCTAACCTGCTGTATAAGCAGGTCCTGTGCAGCAGTAGCCCAGAACCTCACCTGCTGTATAAGCAGGTTCTCCTGTACAGCAGTAGCCCAGAACCTCACCTGCTGTTTAAGCAGGTCCTCCTGTACAACAGTAGCCCAGAACCTAACCTGCTGTATAAGCAGGTCCTGTACAGCAGTAGCCCAGAACCTAACCTGCTGTATAAGCAGGTCCTGTACAGCAGTAGCCCAGAACCTAAGCTGCTGTATATAAGGAGGTCCTCCTGTACAGCAGTAGCCCAGAACCTAACCTGCTGTATAAGCAGGTCCTCCTGTACAGCAGTAGCCCAGAACCTCACCTGCTGTATAAGGAGGTCCTCCTGTACAGCAGTAGCCCAGAACCTAACCTGCTGTATAAGCAGGTCCTCCTGTACAGCAGTAGCCCAGAACCTAACCTGCTGTATAAGCAGGTCTTCCTGTACAACAGTAGCCCAGAACCTCACCTGCTGTATAAGCAGGTCCTGTACAGCAGTAGTCCAGAACCTCACCTGCTGTATAAGCAGGTCCTGTACAGCAGTCGCCCAGAACCTCACCTGCTGTATAAGCAGGTCCTTCTGCACAGCAGTAGCCCAGAATGTCACCTGCTGTATAAGCAGGTCCTCCTGCACAGCAGTAGCCCAGAACCTAACCTGCTGTATAAGCAGGTTCTGTGCAGCAGTAGCCCAGAACCTCACCTGCTGTATAAGCAGGTCCTCCTGTACAGCAGTAGCCCAGAACCTAACCTGCTGTATAAGCAGGTCCTCCTGTATAGCTGTAGCCCAGAACCTAACCTGCTGTATAAGCAGGTCCTCCTGTACAGCAGTAGCCCAGAACCTAACCTGCTGTATAAGCAGGTCTTCCTGTACAACAGTAGCCCAGAACCTCACCTGCTGTATAAGCAGGTTTTCCTGTACAGCAGTAGCCGAGAACCTCACCTGCTGTATAAGCAGGTCTTCCTGTACAGCAGTAGTGCAGAACCTAACCTGCTGTATAAGCAGGTCCTCCTGTACAGTAGTAGCCCAGAACCTAACCTGCTGTATAAGCAGGTCTTCCTGCACAGCAGCAGCCCAGAACCTCACCTGCTGTATAAGCAGGTCCTGCTGTACAGTAGTGCAGAACCTAACCTGCTGTATAAGCAGGTTTTCCTGTACAGCAGTAGCCAAGAACCTCACCTGCTGTATAAGCAGGTCTTCCTGTACAGCAGTAGTGCAGAACCTAACCTGCTGTATAAGCAGGTCCTCCTGTACAGTAGTAGCCCAGAACCTAACCTGCTGTATAAGCAGGTCTTCCTGCACAGCAGCAGCCCAGAACCTCACCTGCTGTATAAGCAGGTCCTGCTGTACAGCAGTAGTGCAGAACCTAACCTGCTGTAAGCAGGTCCTCCTGTACAGCAGTAGCCCATAACCTCACCTGCTGTATAAGCAGGCCCTCCTGTACAGCAGTAGTCCAGACCCTCACCTGCTGTATAAGCAGGTCCTCCTGTACAGCAGTAGCCCAGAACCTCACCTGCTGTATAAGCAGGTCCTCCTGTACAGCAGTAGCCCAGAACCTAACCTTCTGTATAAGCAGGTCCTCCTGTACAGCAGTAGCCCAGAACCTAACCTGCTGTATAAGCAGGTCCTCCTGTATATGAAATATGTCTTATATGCAGGTGTCCATTATGATGTATTGGTACTGAACCCCTGCTACTTGCTAATGAAAGGAATTAGAGCTGCTGTTCCATTCTGTGGATCAAACCTGATTACTCCCCATCTTTCTTAAGTATTTGTTGAACTTATGGATTTGACACTTCCCCAAGATTGTTGGAATAATAATAATAATAATAATAATAATAATAATGAAAGCAGTTATATAAAGTGACACACATTAATAGTAGGGGTAATATTTTTCAGGAATTTGTTGGGGAGCTGTGTGAGGTAGTGAGCAGCGGGAAGAGTGATGAGTTTGTATTAGAGTGTGTGGGTGTGTTGGGCAACCTGTCCTTACCTGACCTGGACTACACTCAGCTGCTTTCTAAATATAACCTTATTGACTGGATCAAGGAGAGTCTGCAGCCAGGTAACATTAAAGTCTTACTGATTGTATCAAGGAGAGTGCAACCAGGTAACATTGATTACCATTCCTTACTATGTAACTATATCTCCTTGGGTAATACATTATATAGTGCACATGAGAAAGGTTTGTCACAATGTTATTATCTAGTCAGCCATATTTCACATAAATTGATATTTCAGAGATTCTCTCTTATTTCCAACTTTAAATCAACAATGTTCTAGCTGTAATGGCAGAGCATAAACTAATTCATCAGAATATTTTCTTACAGTTAAAATTTACATAGCAGCTCTTGGTGTCAGATTTGTTGACACCTTCTGACAACCTATTTACATAGCAGCTCTACTGTACAGTTGTTAACATTTCTCACTGTACCTATTTACTGATGAAGCTACCTGAAATAGACCACTTCTGATGTGTGGTTAGACCACTTCTCGTGTAGTTAGACCACTCATCATGTCTGGTTAGACCACTTCTGATGTGGGGTTGCAAACACGTGGGCAACACTTCAGGTATTTTCTCATGACAGTGTTGCAGTTCTGAAATATTATAGATTCAGTATTTACCAGGTTTTCACCAGATGTATGTATATTAGATCTTTCAATTTAAATTGATTACATTAGACTGCTGGTTTTGAAAGATGGCAAGATAGACCACTGCAAGATAGACCACAGCAGTGTTCTATCTTGCTATTATCAACACCAGCAGTGTTCTATCTTGCTATTATCAACACCAGCAGTGGTCTATCTTGCTATTATCAACACCAGCAGTGGTCTATCTTGCTATTATCAACACCAGCAGTGGTCTATCTTGCTATTATCAACACCAGCAGTGGTCTATCTTGCTATTATCAACACCAGCAGTGGTCTATCTTGCTATTATCAACACCAGCAGTGGTCTATCTTGCTATTATCAACACCAGCAGTGGTCTATCTTGCTATTATCAACACCAGCAGTGGTCTATCTTGCTATTATCAACACCAGCAGTGGTCTATCTTGCTATTATCAACACCAGCAGTGTTCTATCTTGCTATTATCAACACCAGCTGTGTTCTATCTTGCTATTATCAACACCAGCAGTGGTCTATCTTGCTATTATCAACACCAGCAGTGGTCTATCTTGCTATTATCAACACCAGCAGTGGTCTATCTTGCTATTATCAACACCAGCAGTGGTCTATCTTGCTATTATCAACACCAGCAGTGGTCTATCTTGCTATTATCAACACCAGCAGTGGTCTATCTTGCTATTATCAACACCAGCAGTGTTCTATCTTGCTATTATCAACACCAGCTGTGTTCTATCTTGCTATTATCAACACAAGCAGTGGTCTATCTTGCTATTATCAACACCAGCAGTGGTCTATCTTGCTATTATCAACACCAGCAGTGGTCTATCTTGCTATTATCAACACCAGCAGTGGTCTATCTTGCTATTATCAACACCAGCAGTGGTCTATCTTGCTATTATCAACACCAGCAGTTGTCTATCTTGCTATTATCAACACCAGCAGTGTTCTATCTTGCTATTATCAACACCAGCTGTGTTCTATCTTGCTATTATCAACACAAGCAGTGGTCTATCTTGCTATTATCAACACCAGCAGTGGTCTTGATAATTGGTGTTGATAATAGCAAGATAGACCACTGCTGGTGTTGATAATAGCAAGATAGACCACTGCTGGTGTTGATAATAGCAAGATAGACCACTGCTGGTGTTGATAATAGCAAGATAGACCACTGCTGGTGTTGATAATAGCAAGATAGACCACTGCTTGTGTTGATAATAGCAAGATAGAACACAGCTGGTGTTGATAATAGCAAGATAGAACACTGCTGGTGTTGATAATAGCAAGATAGACAACTACTGGTGTTGATAATAGCAAGATAGACCACTGCTGGTGTTGATAATAGCAAGATAGACCACTGCTGGTGTTGATAATAGCAAGATAGACCACTGCTGGTGTTGATAATAGCAAGATAGACCACTGCTGGTGTTGATAATAGCAAGATAGACCACTGCTGGTGTTGATAATAGCAAGATAGACCACTGCTTGTGTTGATAATAGCAAGATAGAACACAGCTGGTGTTGATAATAGCAAGATAGAACACTGCTGGTGTTGATAATAGCAAGATAGACCACTGCTGGTGTTGATAATAGCAAGATAGACCACTGCTGGTGTTGATAATAGCAAGATAGACCACTGCTGGTGTTGATAATAGCAAGATAGACCACTGCTGGTGTTGATAATAGCAAGATAGACCACTGCTGGTGTTGATAATAGCAAGATAGACCACTGCTGGTGTTGATAATAGCAAGATAGAACACAGCTGGTGTTGATAATAGCAAGATAGAACACTGCTGGTGTTGATAATAGCAAGATAGACCACTGCTGGTGTTGATAATAGCAAGATAGACCACTGCTGGTGTTGATAATAGCAAGATAGAACACTGCTGGTGTTAATAGCAAGATAGAACACTAGGCAGTATGATAGACTTCTGGTGTTGACAGTAGAAACATTGAATATTAAACAATATGATACACTCTGCTGGTGTTAGAAAACATTAATGGTAGTTTAGGTTAAGAGACATTAATGGTAGTGTATATTAAAGAACATTAATGGTAGTTTAGGTTAAGAGACATTAATGGTAGTGTATATTAGAGAACATTAATGGTAGTTTAGGTTAAGAGACATTAATGGTAGTGTATATTAGAGAACATTAATGGTAGTTTAGGTTAAGAGACATTAATGGTAGTTTAGGTTAAGAGACATTAATGGTAGTGTATATTAGAGAACATTAATGGTAGTTTAGGTTAAGAGACATTAATGGTAGTGTATATTAGAGAACATTAATGGTAGTGTGTTTTAAGTTAGAAAACACAGTTTGATCATTACACATGACACTTGTGGAATATATTTTAATTGAGACACAGAGAGATTATTGCTTAAGGAATCACATGCAGTGTGTGTTAGATGCTTAGAAAATCAAAATGCTTACTGAACATATAATGGAATATTAGTGCTGGCTGAAGGAATGTTGTGTTCTTATTGTTTCTTGTTTCTCAATATTCACACAAAGGTGCAAACATCACTGAATAGTTTTTATTGAAAATTAAAGTAAAAATTTTTATTTTAAAGTACAGTATTATACTTTAGAGTTGTGAATAACATGGTGGTTATATTCTTGAAAATTAGTGTTACCTGAAGCTATATTAAGCAGACTGAAGAACATCTGGCAAAAATAGTTACATTCTTGAAATCTATAAAAATATCTAACAAAATTTTTTTATGTTAAAAGTAATGAAGTTTTCCATTCCTTATATTGTAGTTGTTGATGCTTATTGCTCTGAAGAGAGATGATGCGACACTATACAATACCTGCACAAACATTTAGCAGAGAGCATCATCTAGTAACACCATCATCGGCTACCACCATTATCATCATCAGCTACCATCACCATCATCATCAGCTACCACCACCACCACCATCAGCTACCACCACCATCATCAGCTACCACCACCATCATCAGCTACCACCACCATCATCAGCTACCACCATCATCATCAGCTACCACCACCATCATCAGCTACCACCACCATTACTTATCATTATCACCTGCTGCTGTACCTTATATTCACTTTATGACATTACCAGGGGTCATCACCCCCACAGCTCAGTCCCAGACAAGACCTCTTGATCACTGTTGGTGCTGGCTGCATGCAATACAACATATACACCACAGCCTGGCTGATCTTATCTGATTTGAGTAAATTTTTAAGCCTGAGGTTTACTGATAGTACCCCTTATGTATGAAGGGTGTCAGGTGCCAGATCAACCAGGCCAGTTGCCAGATGAATCAGGCTGTGATGGATATGTGGGGCAGCAGGCCTCCAGCAGCAAAAGCTTAGTTGACCAGGCTAGCACCAGACAAGCCTGGTTAGTGGCTGGGCTCCAAGAGTAGTAAGACTCGAAACTCATCAAAGGTATGTCAAAGGGAACCTCTGACACCCTTCAAGATCTCTCTTAATATTTTGGTTGTGCCTATGCTCTTTATTGAAGGTGCTTTGTACCAGCTGCCAAGTCTCTTGCTTTCATAATGAGTGATTTTTGTTGTGCAGGTTTGGAACAGGTGTAAATTATATTGCATCATTCTCGGCTACTATACAATGAATATAGTTCAAGTGTTCCTGGTAGTTCAGATGTTCAATTGAAGGTATACTGGAACTAAAGGTTCTTTGTTTTCTAACTCAGCACTTTACTGCCTTGAAGAAATTTGTTAGTATACAGTAGTATTTCACTCTGGAAAGTATGATTGACATGAAAAGTATCATTATCAGCTCAGCATCTCTTGTTTTGAATGTGAAAGTAACTCAGCCTATTATTTTCCTTGCAGTATTGATAGCAACATTGTTGTGATCTTTGAATGTGAGATCCTCTGACATTATCACTCCCAAGTCTCACATTTGGAACTTTGGTTTTGTTGAATAATTTGAGCTTGTCTTGTACTTCTGTGCAGTCTTTTTTGTTTCCTCTATTCTTCCATAGTGGAGCAACTGAAATGTGACCCCATTAAATATAGTGTCTTAGGCCCACTGATTTATATCTGCTTGAAAATTCACTGTGTCCTTGACGAATGCCACTCTTAGACATTCTGACATCATCCTCAAAGGATGTTATAGTGCTATGATTTGTGTCCTTGTTGAGGCTGGGTATAGGAATGAAAAACAAATGGGGCCAATACTGTGCCTCGAGGAACAGAGCTCTTCAGTGTGGCAGCCACACACTTCACTATTTACAGCACTTTTACTTAATCTGTTCTGTTTGTTAAGAAGTTAAGCAGCCATTTGCCCATCTTTTCATTTATTTCCTTTGTACACATTTTGTGTGCTTTCACTGTGGTTACACTTATTGACAGCTTGTGCAGAAGCAATGTACACTAAAAAAGCACTTAGTTTGTCTTCTAGTACATATGAAATCATGCAAAGGTTTAGCAGTTGTGAAAGGTAAGAGTCACCTGTTCTAAACCCATGCTGCCTTGGATAGTGCAGTTGTTGTAATTCCATGTGATTGGCAAGCTTGCTTCATAGGAGCTGTTCTAAGATTTCGATGAGTGGCATTTGTGCTATTGGTCTATAGTTTTTTACAGTTGCTTTACTGCCACTTTTGTGAAGTGTAGGATGACACCTGTGTCCAGGTTACTTATCTGCAGATAACAGGGCTGGGCAGGTCTTTTTCAAATCCAACTTCTCAGTATTTTCCACCTAACTCTTCACGTCACTATGCCTTGTATATATACTCATGTACTCTTTGCTTACGTAGATCTGTTTGTAACTTGATAAATCCCATTGTGTGGGTGAAACGGTCAATAATGGATCACATTATACTGTATTTGTATCTGTTTTTCCATCGTGTCAATATTTTTCTTGTCATATAGCTCCTTTCTATTGTTGATGAACATTTTCACAGGTTGAGACCTGAAGCAGAATACATGAGCATGCTATGAGTGGCTTCAAAGTCAACTAGGGATAGACCTACATCAGAAGTTGTGGAGATGTCAGCTGTATTTTGAGTCTCATTTATGAAAACTCATTTGGATCATTGATCTGTAGACTGATGAGCAGTTCACTGAACACAGTCAACTTGTAACTTCAGTATTTCACTCGTTTCTTTATTGTCATCAGTGTATGTTACATTTTCTATAAGTAAGGACTCAGTGTGGTGCAGTGTTACAGTGTGTTAGGTCAGCATTACAGTGTAGTGTACTGTTACAGTGTGTTAGGTCAGTTTTACAGTACAGCCTCTCCTCACTTAGTGACATGCACTCATTTACTGATGACTCGGGCTTACGATGGGCTCTCTGACTGGAATGCATTCCTAAATAATGTATATTAAGAGCTGATTTCCTCTATTCTGTTTATTACAATATTCAGTAAACTACTGCACAACTATTTAAAAATATATCAGAAGTGTTATAAATGGTGCAAAGGTGACTTTAAAACAATATCAGAGATAGTCGACACAAACCCACTACCATTAAAGTATGCTCCCCACTTAGTGACGAATTTGTTTACCGATGTGGTCTTAGGAACAGAACTCCGTGTTAAGTGAGGAGAGGCTGTATAGTATAGTGTTAGTGTGTTAGGTTAACATTACAGTGTAGTGTAGTGTTACAGTGTGTTAGGTCAACATTACAGTGTAGTGTAGTGTTACAGTGTGTTAGGTTAACATTACAGTGTAGTGTAGTGTTACAGTGTGTTAGGTCAACATTACAGTGTAGTGTAGTGTTACAGTGTGTTAGGTTAACATTACAGTGTAGTGTAGTGTTACAGTGTGTTAGGTCAACATTACAGTGTAGTGTAGTGTTACAGTGTGTTAGGTCAACATTACAGTGTAGTAATTTGAAGTGTAGGAAAGTTAGGCACCTCTGTAAACAGTTTTTACAGTCCAGCTAGTATGACATGGTGTTTATCAAAACTCCATTGTATTTCCAACTGTGTTAGGTCAACATTACAGTGTAGTGTAGTGTTACAGTGTGTTAGGTCAACACTACAGTGTAGTGTAGTGTTACAGTGTGTTAGGTCAACATTACAGTGTAATGTAGTGTTACGGTGTATTAGGTCAACATTACAGTGTAGTGTTACAGTGTGTTAGGTCAACATTACAGTGAGGTGTTACAGTGTGTTGGTCAGCATTACAGTGTAGTAATTTGAAGATGTATAATAAACAGCAGTTAGTATGAATGGTGTTTAAATTGTATTTCTGTGTTACAGATGCCGTTGAGGATGACCTAGCACTGGAGGTGGTGGTCTTGTTGGGCACTGTCGCTGGTGACCAAGCTGCAGCTGAACTTATTGTGGAGTCGGGCATACTCCATTCTCTAGTTAACCTTCTCAACGGTAGGTACATTTTTTTTTTTTTTTTTTTTTTTTTTTTTTTCAACAAGTCGGTCGTCTCCCACCGAGGCAGGGTGACCCAAAAAAGAAAGAAAATCCCCAAAAAGAAAATACTTTCATCATCATTCAACACTTTCACCACACTCGCACATTATCACTGTTTTTGCAGAGGTGCTCAGAATACAACAGTCTAGAAGCATACACATATAAAGATACACAACATATCCCTCCAAACTGCCAATATCCCAAACCCCTCCTTTAAAGTGCAGGCATTGTACTTCCCATTTCCAGGACTCAAGTCCGACTATATGAAAATAACCGGTTTCCCTGAATCCCTTCACTAAATATTACCCTGCTCACACTCCAACAGATCCACGGAGGAAAAAAAAATAGAGTATAGTTATACCAACACTCTTAAATAGGTGTGAAGCATGGGTGGTGAATGTTGCTGGAGGGAGTGGAGATGTCGTGTCTGAGGGCAATTTGCAGTGTGAATATAATGCAGAGAATCCATAGCTTGGAGATTAGAAGAAGGTGCTGGATTGCTAAAAGCATTATTCAGAGGGCTGAAGAGAGGTTGTTGCGGCAATTCAGATATTTAGAGAGGATAGAGCAGAATAGGATGACATGGAGGGTGTATAAATCTGTAGTGGAAGGAAGATGGGGTAGGGATCATCCTGGGAAAGATTAGAGGGAGAGGGTAAAGGAGGTTTTGTGTGCAAGGGGATTAGACATCTAGCAGGCATACAGGACTGAGTGGAGGCAAGTAGTTTTTATGAATTTACGTACTGTTGCAGTGCGAGCAAAGTAACATTTATGAAGGGATTCAGGGAAACTGGTTAGATGGACTTGAGTCCTGGAGGTGGGAAATACAGTGCCTACACTCTGAAGGAGGGGTGGGGATATTTACAGTTTTGAATTGTAGTATCGGCACACCTCTGGCAAGACAGTGATAGAGCGAGTGATCGTGAGGGTGTTTCTTCTTTTTTTTTTTGGGTCACCCTGTGTCGGTGGGAGACGCTGGTGTGTTGAAATTTTTTTTATTATGATTCTTATTACAGTATTCTCCCCGTATCTGTGGGGTATGTGTTCCAAGACTTACCATGGATACCTGAAACTGTGGATAGTAGCAAACCCTATATATAAATCATTTTTCATTTAGCTACATACCTGTGATAAAGTTTAATTGATAAATTATGCAAAATAAGTCTAGAATTGGAACTTTTTCACCGATGGGAAGCATTTCACTGCTTCTCTTAGGCTTTGAAGAACTGCCAGCATCACTACTTTTGCACTTTGGGACCATTATTAAACAAAATTAAGGGTTATTTTTAGGCCACAGTAAACTGGATAACTGAAAGAGTGAATACAGAATCCATGGGTTTTGGGGTTCTACTGTATTATTCTTCTTTCAACAAACTGGCCATGTCCCACCAAAGCAGAGTGACTCAAAAAGAAAAACAAAAGTTTTTCTTTTTAACTTTAGTAATGTATACAGGAGAAGGGATTACTTGCCCCTTGCTCCCGGCATGTTAGTCACCTCTTACGACATGCATGGCTTACCGAGGAAGATTTCTGTTCTGCTTCCCCATGGAGATAAGAGGAAACAAACAAGAACAAGAACAAGAACTAGTAAGAATATAGAAGAAAACTCAGAGGGGTGTGTATATCTATGCTTGTACATGCAAGTGTAGTATGACCTAAGTGCAAGTAGAAGTAGGAAGACATACCTGAAATCTTGCATGTTTATGAGACAGAAAAAAGACACCAGCAATCCTACCATCGTGTAAAAACTATTATAGGCTTCCGTTTTATACTCACTTGACAAGACGGTAGTACCTCCCTGGGTGGTTGCTGCCAACCAACCTACTACAGATTTCCTCCCTCCAACCCTTCCTAGGCCGACCCCTACCCCGCCTTCCTTCCACTACAGACTGATACACTCTTGAAGTCATTCTGTTTCGCTCCATTCTCTCTACATGTCCGAACCACCTCAACAACCCTTCCTCAGCCCTCTGGACAACAGTTTTGGTAATCCCGCACCTCCTCCTAACTTCCAAACTACGAATTCTCTGCATTATATTCACACCACACATTGCCCTCAGACATGACATCTCCACTGCCTCCAGCCTTCTCCTCACTGCAACATTCATCACCCACGCTTCACACCCATATAAGAGCGTTGGTAAAACTATACTCTCATACATTCCCCTCTTTGCCTCCAAGGACAAAGTTCTTTGTCTCCACAGACTCCTAAGTGCACCACTCACTCTTTTTCCCTCATCAATTCTATGATTCACCTCATCTTTCATAGACCCATCCGCTGACACGTCCACTCCCAAATATCTGAATACGTTCACCTCCTCCATACTCTCTCTCCCTCCAATCTGATATTCAATCTTTCATCACCTAATCTTTTTGTTATCCTCATAACCTTACTCTTTCCTGTATTCCCCAATAATTTTCTTCTTTTGCACACCCTACCAAATTCATCCACCAATCTCTGCAACTTCTCTTCAGAATCTCCCAAGAGCACAGTGTCATCAGCAAAGAGCAGCTGTGACAACTCCCACTTTGTGTGTGATTCTTTATCTTTTAACTCCACGCCTCTTGCCAAGACCCTCGCATTTACTTCTCTTACAACCCCATCTATAAATATATTAAACAACCACGGTGACATCACACATCCTTGTCTAAGGCCTACTTTTACTGGGAAAAAATTTCCCTCTTTCCTACATACTCTAACTTGAGCCTCACTATCCTCGTAAAAACTCTTCACTGCTTTCAGTAACCTACCTCCTACACCATACACTTGCAACATCTGCCACATTGCCCCCCTATCCACCCTGTCATACGCCTTTTCCAAATCCATAAATGCCACAAAGACCTCTTTAGCCTTATCTAAATACTGTTCACTTATATGTTTCACTGTAAACACCTGGTCCACACACCCCCTACCTTTCCTAAAGCCTCCTTGTTCATCTGCTATCCTATTCTCCGTCTTACTCTTAATTCTTTCAATTATAACTCTACCATACACTTTACCAGGTACACTCAACAGATTTATTCCCCAATAATTTTTGCATTCTCTTCTGTCTCCTTTGCCTTTGTACAAAGGAACTATGCATGCTCTCTGCCAGTCCCTAGGTACCTTACCCTCTTCCATACATTTATTAAATATCTTTATCCCATCAATCCCGGGTGCCTTACCCCCTTTCATTTTACCTACTGCCTCACGAACTTCCCCCACACTCACAACTGGCTCTTCCTCACTCCTACAAGATGTTATTCCTCCTTGCCCTATACACGAAATCACAGCTTCCCTATCTTCATCAACATTTAACAATTCCTCAAAATATTCCTTCCATCTTCCCAATACCTCTAACTCTCCATTTAATAACTCTCCTCTCCTATTTTTAACTGACAAATCCATTTGTTCTCTAGGCTTTCTTAACTTGTTAATCTCACTCCAAAACTTTTTCTTATTTTCGACAAAATTTGTTGATAACATCTCACCCACTCTCTCATTTGAAAGCAACAACCACTCCAAAAGTATATCCCCACCTGTATTCTGCATTGACAGTCATCAGTGAAATTGGGGAAGAAGTGCATTTTGTAATAATGTTGGTAGAATTACTGACAATATGTAAAGTAAAAGGACACAAGTGCATATTCCCTTTTCTCCTTCCATAACTGATCATTTAACATTACTGCTACCCCTTCCTTTGCTCTAACTCTCTCAGATACTCCAGATTTAATCCCATTTATTTCCCCCCACTGAAACTCTCCTACCCCCTTCAGCTTTGTTTCGCTTAGGGCCAGGACATCCAACTTCTTTTCATTCATAACATCAGCAATCATCTGTTTCTTTTGCTCTCCAGGAGCTTTATCAAGCCGTTACAAACAGTAAATGGACACAGATGGTATGTATAGGCTCAGAGTGAGGTGCAATACTAGTGGTAGTTGTAGTAGTAGTATTAGTAATACAATATAGTAAAACAATTAACTCGCACATGAGTAAAAGGATATAAAAGATATTACTTGGGTAACATAAAAAATAGGTTAGACAAATATTTCTATTGGAGACTGGGTAGAGAAGACCTGTTTCAGTGTTCATTCTCTGTAATGTGCTTGTGTAGTATTAACAGGAGAGACTATGTGATGGCAGGGTTTACTGTTTTCAGGAGGATTCTTGCTAAGACTTCAGAGATGGTGAAGTTGCCTTTGTTTTGTTTAATTGTATTCGAAACAGCGATTAGTTCTGATTCAAGGCACTTGCGTCTGCGGAAATTAGTTTCTTTGATCACTAATTGGGTGTCCCTGAATTTCATGAGATGATTGGTGGAATTTCAGTGTTGTACACAGTCGTTGTTCAAGTTATTGTTCCTACATGCCTCAGTGAACACATTTACACACATAGGAATGATAACTTGAACAAAGCCTGTGTACAACACCGAAATTCCACCAATTATCTCGTGAAATTCAGGGATGCCCAATTAGTGATCAAAGAAACTAATTTCTGCAGACGCAAGTGCCTTGAATCAGAACTAATCGCTGTTTTGAATACAATTAAACAAAACAAAGGCAGCTTCACCATCTCTGAAGTCTTAGCAAGAATCCTCCTGAAAACAGTAAACCCTGCCATCACTTAGTCTCTCCTGTTAATACTACACAAAGCACATTACAGAGAATGTACACTGAAACAGGTCTTGTCTACCCAGTCTCCAATAGAAATATTTGTCTAACCTATTTTTTATGTCACCCAAGTAATATTTTTTATATCCTTTTACTCATGTGCAAGTTAATTGTTTTACCATATTGTATTACTACTACTAGTGCAACTACCACTAGTATTGCACCTCACTCTAAGCCTATATATACCATCTGTGTCCATGTACTGTTTGTAACGGCTTGACAAAGCTCCTGGAGAGCGAAACGTTGCCACAATAAAATGTCACATTAGTTGCACTTGTGTCCTTTTACTTTACAAGAAGTGCATTTTGGTGAAAGCTAATTGGAAAGAATTACATTCTTATGTAAAGGTTTCTTGACTACAATTCCTAAATGCCCTAATATAACCATTAGTATTTGAATCATATTTCATATACTATATATAAAATGTATGGCATACAAAGTTATAATTAAATAAACCAGGGAACTGGTGGGGTTTGAACCCATGGCAAGTGAGTGGTAAAACTGCAGGCCAGTGCATGAACCACTGTGCAAGCTACAATAAGATTCATCCAAGTAGGTATATTTGTACACCATAGGGAGGTTATCATGGGCCACCACTGTGACCACAAATGCGAGTTTTTTCAGATGAATCTCTTGCCAGCGTGGCCATGGCAAGCTCTAGCTGAAGTCCCCTCAAAGTTATAGTATTTAAATAATTTTAATGGATGATTCAATCTTATGACTATTGCAGCCAAACAAGAAGACGACGAAGTTGTGCTGCAGATTGTTTATGTCTTCTACCAGTTGACCCGACATGAAGCAACACGACCCCAAGTCATATCTACCACTGAGGTGCCAGCTTACCTCATTGACCTCATGCATGATAAAAACACAGAGATTCGCAGGGTGTGTGATACTACACTGGATATTATTGGGGTAAGTCTAGTGTGTTCTGAGTCTTCCTGCTGGTGCAATAGAACCTTCTGTAAGAACTGTTAACTCACATTAAATGGGATTCGATACAAGTCTGATGATGATGATTATGACAACTTGTGTACTGAGTATTGAGGTGTTACTGAAATATATTATGTTGGTTAACGTTCACAGTCTTTCCTCTGAGGGGTGATGTATCCTGTCTTTCTTCACTGTGTATGTGTGATATATCCTGTCATTTTTCACTGTGTATAATGTGTGATGTATCCTGTCATTCTTCATTGTGTATAATGTGTTGTGTGATATATCCTGTCATTCTCCATTGTGTATAATGTGTTGTGCGATGTGTGTGGTCAGTCTGCCTCTCTGTATAATGTGTTGTGCCATGTATCATATTCTCCACTGTATATTGTGTTGTGTGTTGTCTCCTGTCATTCTTCTCTCTGTGTATGGTCTGATATACTTATGATTGGTTTAAAGTTTTTCTACTCTCAGAGCCCAGCCTGGGGCTAGGCTCTTCTCTTGACTACCTGTTCACTCAGACAGTTGGTGTTGGCAGTCCCTTGTCCCACATAACAATCACAGCCTGGTTGATCTCGTACATGGCAGTCTTCTCTTGAAGACTTCCAGACTTGTTCTGGCAATATTTCCGATATCTGCTGGTAACAAGTTGATATCTGCTGGTAGCAGGTTGACGTCTGCTGGTAGCAGGTTGACGTCTGTTGGTAGCAGGTTGACATCTGCTGGTAGCAGGCTGACGTCTGCTGGTAGCAGGCTGACGTCTGCTGGTAGCAGGCTGACGTCTGCTGGTAGCAGGCTGACGTCTGCTGGTAGCAGGTTGATATCTGCTGGTAGCAGGTTGCCATCTGCTGGTAGCAGGCTGATGTCTGCTGGTAGCAGGCTGATGCCAGCTGGTAGCAGGCTGACACCAGCTGCTAGCAAGCTGACACCTACTGGTAGCAGGCTGACATCTGCTGGTAGCAGGCTGACGCCTGTTAGTACCAGGCTGATGTCTGTTGGTAGCAGGTTGACATCTCCTTTAAGCAGGGTTTAAAAAAGGTGTGTGTCTTCTGTGGTCTTTTAATCTGTAAAGTGTCTAAGGCTCTAAAATTAAATGCCCTTTCTGTGTCATGATATTTGAGAAAAAAAAATCAGAAATTGTAGAATATATTTTTCCCTAGGTAAGAAGATCATAATGAACAAAATTCATGCACTATATAGGGAACCCTGGTGGTGCCAAAGTGATGGTCTTGGTGAATGTGACAGCAACAGCCAGGCTGTCGCGTGACCTCAATCTTTGCTCTTTCTGATTTTCTAATTTTTTCTTTCTTATGTATTTGCTTTGTTTTCATTTCTAAACACTGGACACTGATTGTGTTGCTATTTGTTTTAGTATTCAAATTTTGTCAAGTTTATTATACACACACTAAACTGATAATGTTTCTCTGCTTCAGTTTTTGACTGTTTCTATCTTATATATACATGATGTACAATCATCGTTGATGCTGTAAAAATTGTTGCAATGTGTGGAACTCCTCAAAACAAGACATAAGGCACACCATTATCTCACAAGACTTGCACAGTATCTTGTATCTTTGTGTTGGGGAGGTAGGTCTTTTGGTGTGACTACACATGTAACATCTCTGGGCCTTTATCTTCCTGTCAGTAGAAAGAATTAGTGCTAGCTAATTATGAAGTTGCAGATGAGATGGAATTGGTCAGAGCAGTGGTGGTGGTGGTGCTGTGGTTGTGGGTTGGCTGAGTTTAAATTCAAGTAATATTATGATGAGTCCCTTCACTTACATTCATCTCAAATCATTGGAACTCCATATCAGAATGTACGTTCTCACTTTTAATGCATGTAGGTGTAAACAATAAGTGGTTAATTGTGGTGGGAGTGAGAGATTCATGTCTGGAAGCCATGGTTAACAATAGCTGAGAGAGAGTAACTGTTCACACCATGCTCTATGTGAGTCAGGAATTTTATATACTGCTCACACACAGTTTAGGTCTAAATTTGTTACTCACAGCCTATTTGAGGACATTGAATTATGTGTACTAGTACATCACCAACTTTGATAGCTTAAGACATACTGGTACATGACAGTTTAGTGGTTAAAATAATTTTGGAACTTGTTAGAAAAGTTTGGTCAACATTTAGTTACATCTTGAAGGCTGGGTTGTTCAGCCTGGGTTGTTCAGCCTGGGTTGTTCAGGCTGGGTTGTTCAGGCTGGGTTGTTCAGAGAAAACTTCAGGGAGCAGTAATGAGCTGTCATTCTCATCTTTGGATCAAACCCAATATGTCTTATTCATTACATTCTGTATGACCCTCACAGGCTGAAATCTTTTTCCATGAGATAAATCATAATATTTTTAAGAGTAGTCATTAATGATTAATATTTTAACACAGGAGAATGATGAAGACTGGGCAGTAAGAATCCAGTGCCACAAGTTTCGCTGGTACAACAGTCAGTGGCTGGACATGGTTGAGGAGGCCGAGAATATTGACACCATGGGTGGTGAAGAAATGGCCGGAGGTGAAGGTCTTGGCCACTCTTACCTTCACCACTCTGATGTCCTTGACCACCATGGACTATATTCAGGTTAGACCACTTAGCTATGAGTGTGACCACCAGAGGTATTAATATATGATAGATGTGTACACTCAACCCTCATTAATAACTAAAAAGGGTAATTGTCTGAATGTCTGGTAACACTCACTGTCAAAGCCCCAAAATTAAAAGTGTTCATAGTGTCTACATTTAAAAAATTCTTTTTCTGAAGGTAATGACACCATAAGTGCTAAATTTAGTGGATAACTTGCAGAATTACACAGGTGCCAATTTAGCAAATTCTTGGCTATGTTGCTAGTATGCCTTCCATTCTATTGAATGAACACAAGGAACAGCCCATTTAACTATGAAAGCAACTGTAAAGTGCACACAAGTTGGTAATGTTGGTAATTTGGCCATTTTTTTTCTTTCAACGAGTCGGCCGTATCCCACTGAGGCAGGGTGACCCAAAAAGAAAGAAAATCCCCAAAAAGAAAATACTTTCATCATCATTCAACACTTTCACCTCACTCACACATAATCACTGTTTTTGCAGAGGTGCTCAGAATACAACAGTTTAGAAGCATATACGTATAAAGATACACAACATATCCCTCCAAACTGCCAATATCCCAAAACCCCTCCTTTAAAGTGCAGGCATTGTACTTCCCATTTCCAGGACTCAAGTCCGACTATATGAAAATAACCGGTTTCCCTGAATCCCTTCACTAAATATTACCCTGCTCACACTCCAACAGATCGTCAGGTCCCAAATACCATTCATCTCCATTCACTCCTATTGAACACACTCATGCACGCCTGGTGGAAGTCCAAGCCCCTTGCCCACAAAACCTCCCTTACCCCTTCCTTCCAACCTTTTTGAGGACGACCCCTACCCCGCCTTCCTTCTCCTACAGATTTAAATGCTCTCCATGTCATTCTACTTTGATCCATTCTCTCTAAATGACCAAACCACCTCAACAACCCCTCTTCAGCCCTCTGACTAATACTTTTATTAACTCCACACCTTCTCCTAATTTCCACACTCCGAATTTTCTGCATAATATTTACACCACACATTGCCCTTAGACAGGACATCACTGCCCCCAACCGCCTCCTCGCTGCTGCAGTTACAACCCAAGCTTCACACCCATGTTTACACAAAATTAAAAAAAAATCTAATTTAAAAATTGAGTCCAAAATAAACACTGTAGACATTTCCTCTGTTCATTAATTACATCCCCAGGACCCACTTGTCTTTCATTTTGAATTCATGATCATCACAAGAAATCCATGACCAATCAAGAATGATTTGTCATGGTTTATGGCATCCCATTGAAACAGACTGGGGGTGTAAGAGGGCCTTACCTGTCCTAGGAAAAAGGGGCAAAAGTCGAATATTTCTGATAAATTGAAGCTGATTTCAAGCTACTTCCAGTCCTGGAACCAACAAAAATCATCTCTATTTCAATAGCATGTCTTCTGTTCTGTATAATGTGTTGTGCCATGTATCATATTCTCCACTGTGTATAAAATAAAACCATAAAAAAAATACTGGAAAATAAGTACCTCAGAGTTACTATTTTCAGCCAAACACATGGTTCAGCCAAACACATGCTTTTCCATCACTCACTGTGTAGGGCAGGATTTATTTTTAAACCATGTACACTCACCATACGGAACCATTCTCTCATGCTTAAGCCAAAATTTACCGCTCACAGTTTATCTGAGTGAGCTGAGCTCATGACCTAGACCTACATGAAGGACCCTGGCATCAATAACATAGATCTGTGTGACAGTCAGTGAAAGGGTTTAATCAGAATGATGTTCGACAATAGCAGAAAAAGGTCTAAGATACTCATTTGCATACTAATATAGTATGTAAGCACAATTTATATATTTTTTTTCAACAAACTGGTCATATCCCACCAAGGCAGGGTGACCTGAAATAAAAAACAAAAGCTTTTCTTTTTAAATTTAATAATTTATACAGGAGAAGGGATTACTAGCCCCTTGCTCCCGGTATTTTAGTCGCCTCTTACGACATGCATGGGCTATGGAGGAAGAGTTCTTTTCCACTACCCCATGGAAATAAGAGGAAATGAAGAAGAGCAAAAACTATTAAGAAAATAGAAGAAAACCCAGATGGGTATGTATATATATATGCATGTACAGTACATGCATGTGTAGTGTGACCTAAGTGTAACAAGAAGAGCCAGATATACCTATATACAGAAAGACACCAGCAATCCTGCCTTAATGTAAAACAGTTACAGGTTTCCATTCACACTCCATTGGCAGGACGGTAGTACCTCCCTGGGTAGTTGCTGTCTACCAGCCTACTACCTAGGAAAATTTAGATATATATTACAATAAAAATTGAAAATAATTTAGGGTTTGCTTTGTTGTGAGCCATCTGCTAAACGATTACCTTAAATTTTCAGATTTTTATTACAGATCACTGTGTTTCTTTATTATGAAGTAAAAGTAGACTGTTGCAGCTTTTTGTTTTTTACTTTCAAAATGAGAATGTTTATTTTTTTAATGTGTTGATTAAAGTTGAGATCTGCATGCCTTTCAGATGGATTATCTTCTCCTGAGAGTGAAGACTATCCTGGCATGAATGGTCATAGTGAAGACTCTCGTCCATCCTCAAACTACACAAATCGGTAAGATAGTTTACAACTTGGTTGCTGTAGATCCTTACTACTTTTGTCCCATCAATAGTAACATTTTTAATAGTGTTTTAGTAAAAATATTGTTCAGAATTATCTACTGTATCTTTCTGCTTATTGTTCATGGTGCTTGTGTGAACCAAGATAGTATGTGGATTTGTCCAGGTTGCGTGTTTAAACAATATAGTACATGGATTTGTTCATGGTGCATGTTTAAACAGGATAGTAGCATGGATTTGTTCATGGTGCGTGTTTAAACAAGATAGTATATACATGGATTTGTTAGAGTAAAAAAAGTTGTTGAATAAAGTGCTGAAGAGATGGGAAGAGTTTCAGAAATTATTGAGGATGAAATAGAGGCAGGAATTTCATCTTGGGGATAAGGAGGGATGAAATTATTCCAATAAATGAAGAGCCAGAAGTGAGTCAACTAGTAAGTTGAAAGTGGGAAACTAGGAGAGTGGGATGATCAACAACTTGGGTGTTGAAGCAGGTGGAAGTCAAGTTCTGGAATATGTATAAATGATTTAGAAAAGCAACAATTTGATGATAGAGATTGATGGACTGAACACACAAACTCGAGGCTGTGGGACTGATTACCTAAAACTTCTCCTTATCTTCCGCTGTTCTTCTCTATATTGGACTGAAGAATCCGCAGTGGCTGGTGAAATGTTTCCAGACTGAAGATTCCCAAATGTTGCCCAAGTGTCTCAGTTATCAAGTTCTGGAATAGCTTGTTCTTTTGTTCAATGTGTGTGTGTAATACCTGAGGATAGGCAAAGTTCATGTATGCTTCTTTTATGCAAAGGGAAGGATAACACAAGTAACAGTGTAAGAAATATGGGTGCATAAATCTTTTTGGGTTTTTCTTCCTTTTTGGGTCACCCTGCCTCAGTGGGAAATGGCTGACATGTTAAAAAAAAAAAATCTGTTAGCCAGACTTGAGTCCTGGAGGGAAGTACAGTGCCTACAATTTCAGCACTGGGTTGTTTTAAAAGTTCATTGGAACTGTGATGTCTGTGAACCTCAGGAAACAAACCTGGAAAATTAGTGATTGTGAGTATGTTTCCTTCTTTGAAAGTGGGCTAGGGATGATGTGGCTTGTTGGGTTAACACTGCACCAAAGTGTCTCTTCTCTTCTGAAAAGACAGCCAGCTAGAGAACAAGTGATGGTGAATGTGTTTTCTTCTCTAAGTCACCATACCTTAGTGGGATATAATGATGTATTAAAATTAGTGTGTAGACTGTAGTGAAATTGTTTGATTTCTGTAACACTGCTTAATCTGTTTTATGTCTATTATTCTATGATGTTTATTTTTAGTAAGGACAAATTTCTTTTGAAGATGAGTGTGGTTGATGGATGTTATAGTAGATACTTTCTCTTATGTATAGTGAGATGAGTTATGGTGAGAGAAAGAAGCGGAGTCGTTGTAGCGCCCTTAGTGTTGACTCCATCTCTGTGAGTAGCAGTGCTAGACTAGCTCACCACCAGCATGATCATCTCACACTAGTGAGGTCACATTTTGATGGCACAGTCATGTGGTCACTTGTTGAGAGCATGGTCATGATGTTACACTCATGAGGTCACATGTTAACTGCACACTCATGACACCACATGTTGGCAGCACAGTCATGATGTTTGTCATGACAGCACAATCATGGGGTTTCATGTTGACAGCACAGTAACAAAGTCACATCTTGACAGCAGTCAAGACACGTTTTGTTGGCAACACGAAATACGTGAACACTTGTATTTCTTCTTGAACTTTACTATAAATGTTTTCAATGATGTTAATATGGAAACCTTCTTTTTGTGTTTGAGTTCATTGAACTTCTAATATGAATAGCAACCTGCTGGTGTCACTTTTATAATGACCAGTAGGAAAGTTCTGGTTTGGCAGTAGAGTTGTAGATGAGTGGAATAAACTCCCTAGTAGTGTCATGAGAATTTTGGGTTGCTTAAAAAATTAGGTTGGAAGGTACATGAGTGGGTGTGGCTGGGTGTGAGTTGTACCTGCCTAGCATGGGTTAGTAGGCCTACTGTGTTCTTAGGGTAAAGAAATTATTAGGTATGTTACAATTTTTTCATTCACCTGATCTGCTTTTCCACATTTTTGGCCTTAAACTTGCATAGAATATCTGTAGATGTTCAAACAAACACTGGGAATATCATAGTGGTCTATATTTCCAGTGTGATGTTTATGCATTACGTGACAATTTTCCAGAAATGCGTTAAGTCAGCATTAGCATTACAGTGCAGTGTTCTGAAGCTGTAGAGTGAACAGTAGTACAGTATAACATTGATAAAGACTGTATCAAGTTTTGTTTCTGATATATGCAGCATACAATTAATGTAAGAATTGGTGACATATAGCTTGATCGCTAGCGCACTCAGCTCACACACTGAGCTGAGTGCGCTAGCGATCAGGAAAACATTAGGACGTGTTTCCATAAGACACCTGCTGTTCCTGTTCACCCATCAGTATAAAATGGGTACCTGGGTGTTAGTCGACTGGTGTGGTTCACATCCTGGGACAAAACTGACCTAATTTTCCTGAAATGCTCTGCATAACAAGCGGCTTTCTGTATAGTAGTATGTCATTGATATCAGCTAGGCCTGTATACCTTGTACATGTACTTGTAGAAATAAAGATATTGTTATTATTATTATTATTATTATTATTATTATTATTATTATTATTATTATTATTATTATTATTATTATTATTATTATTATTATTATTATTATTGTTATTTATGATTACTGTAGTATGCACAATAATAATTATATATATGTTTTGTATTTTAAATAAATTTAGAATTTTGATTAGAGGAGCTGTGTATTGTCTGGAATCAGTTTGAATTATCATTCTGATAGCTGATTTTTGTTGGATAACAATAGGTTTTAGGTGATTTTCTGCAGTGTATCCCCAAGCACAGATACTATAACTGAGATAAGGATAGATTATAGTAGTAAAGAGTGAGCAATGTTGTGTGAGACATAGTATCATATATTGGATAGAATGCCCACAGTTTTGGAAAGTTTCTTAACATGTTTGATGTGAGTGTTAAGCTTCAGACTGAAGTCAAGGTTTAAATTTAAGGATTTCTCCTTATCTCGTCTTTCTATGAATGAATTATTTATTTTTATGCTAAACTGAGCATTTTTAGCTTTATTCCCAAACAACAAGTAGAAGGTCTTGTCAATATTGAGAGTAAGTTTATTTGTTGTCAAGCAAGTAGATATCTCGACTAGCTCCTTGTTGACTGTGGTGTTGAGGATGACGACATCTGGATTTAATATAAAAAAAGTTGTGCCATCTGTAATCAGGACTGGTTTAACTTCCTGAAAATGGCATTGAAATTTAGTAGGTTTAGGAACTTGACAAGGGCAGCCTGTGATGTCTATAATTATAATTTGTGATATCTCTGAGAACTACATCTTGTTGAGTGATGGTTAATTGATGGATTGCTGAGGTGGATCTTCTGCCACAAATACCACATGTGAAGCATCAGAAGAAAAAAAGAATCTTTATTTTTAAGAAGCATAAATAAACCATAAATTACAATGATTGAGAAGTCCAAATCTTTATTTCTAAGAAACATAGATACTTATACTGCAAGTTACAGTGATATTGAGAAGTTCATTTTGGTTTGATAAAATTTTGACACAAATGACTGTATGTGATACATTTGTATGCTTAAAAGAAAGCATGGGTAGATGAGGGAAAAATGAAGTATTAGCAGCATAAATTCTTCTTCTTTCAACAAACCGGCCGTATCCCACCAAGGCAGGGTGGCCCAAAAAGAAAAACAAAAGTTTCTCTTTTTAACTTTAGTATACAAGAGAAGGGGTTACCAGCCCTTTGCTTCCAGCATTTTAGTCACCTTTTATGACACGCATAGCTTATGGCGGAAGAATTCTGTTCCACTTCCCCATGGAGATATGAGGAAATAAACAAGAACAATAACTAGAAAGAAAATAGAAGAAAACCCAGAGGAGTGTGTATATATATGCTTGTACATGTATGTGTAGTGTGACCTAAATGTAAGTAGAAGTAGCAAGATGTACCTGAAATCTTGCATGTTTAAGAGACAGAAAAAAGACACCAGCAATCCTACCATCATGTAAAACAATTACAGGATTCTGTTTTACACTCACTTGGCAGGACAGTAGTACCTCCCTGGGCGGTTGCTGTCTACCAACCTACTGCCTTGGTGATTACAGAATATAATAGTAAATTTTTTTGAGTATCTCTACAGTCTTTAATACTTTTAGTGATGTGTTATGGACAACATTAAATTTGAATTTGTTCACAATTTGGCCTAGGAATTTCCCCTTCATCTTGTTTCTATCTCAGCTTCATTATTTCTAATATCTAATTGGAAACATGATTTGTTTACCCAAAATTATAATGTATTTGATTATTAACCCTTACACTGTCGTGACCCTAACATTAAAAGTGCTGACTGTGTCATGATTTTTCCCCTCCAAAAAAAAATAATAAAATTATTTTGAAATGATAAAGAATCATTCTCTAGCCCTTAAACTGTCCAAACGTAGATCTACATTTGCACACGTAGCGCTCTGACCTTGATTTTCTCCATAAGAAACAATGTGAAAAAAACGTAGATCTACGTTCGGAGCACTACGCTAGCAAACATAGATCTACATTTGGATAGTTTAAGGATTAATGGTAAGAACACTAAAAATGCAAAATTTTATGAAAAACTTATGGAATTACACAGGTACAAAGTTGGCAGTCTAGGTGCAATTTACACATCATTGATGGCATCTACTTTTAGTCCTATTTTAGAACAGTTCCAATGCTCATTTTGACCAAATTTGCAGCTATTTTGCTAATATCCCTTCTGTTCTGTTGATTAAGTGCAAGAAACTGCCCATTTAGCTATCACAACTAACCTATAACTGCACAGTAATCTGTAATTTGGCCAATTTTACACAATTTTAACAAATTCTAATTTAAAAATAGTCCAAAATCAAACTGCAGGCATTCCAGTCACTTAAGCAATATATCCTCTGTTCATTAATCATGTTCCCAGGCTTCTCCTGTATTAAGCTTACCCTCCATTTTGAATCCATCTTCACACACAAAATCAAGTTTTCCTTATTTCTTGGATAATAATATATAACCAACAATGATTGGCCACACCAATAACTGAAGCAGACTTAGGGACCGGAAACTCATAAAACAGACTGAAAGGGTTGGTGAAGGCCCTACCTAAAACCAACCAAAATCATCTCTAATTGTCTAGTATGACTTCTTCCATTCTGTCAGTTGATACCAAAAGCAGCCAATAACACCATAAAAACTACCCTAGAAAACTGTTCAAAATTACTATTTTAAACCAAACAAGGTCAAATGTTCACTTTTCCCATCCTGCACTGCATGGGGAAAGATTTTTTGTTACATTGTGCACACTCATCACACAGAGTCATTCTCTCGTGTTGAGGCCAGAATTTACTGCTCAGAGCATGTCAAAGGACACTGTGCTTAAAATGTAGACGTACATGAACAACACCGGTGTCAGTAACGTTGCTCTATATGGGAGACAGCGAAAGGGTTAAATTATTTTCAGTAGCTGAAGGCATTTGGATTTTTTTACACTGAGATTGCACATGTGGAAATGAGGCATCAGAAACAGAGAATGAGAAGGTGAAGCTAGAATTCAAAAGCACTGCATCATGTACTGGAACCTTGCACATATGAAGCATTTTTGAATGAACTGTGTTAAAGTCCTCATGTTATCAAGGGTACTCTGTATATTGTATGATCATAGAGAACAGCTCTTTAGTTATTATAGATAATTCTGCAACTCTGAAAAATCTTCATGGAGTCAAATAGAAACTTATTGTTGATGTAACATAACATTTTGTACAGGTGGTCACTACATGAAAAGTTGAGTGAGTTCACCAGTAAGATACCATCCTCTGCACTAGTTAGGTATGATGAAGGAATCTTACCAGTTCGGTATTTTGAGCAAGAGATAGAAGACCTTGCAAGGTAACACTAGTGTGACCATGTTTCACCTCCAGCTTCCAGACATTAATATACCCTTAAATGTCCGACTTCCTGAATAACTTTCTTTTTTCTTTTTTGCAGCTTTATTGTACTTTCACACACAATTCAGAGAGGCCTAGTATTGCTCAGTTTGTTCTACTTTCACACATAATTCAGAGAAGCCTGGTATTGTTCTGTTTATTGTACTTTCACACATAATTCAGAGAAGCCTAGTGTTCTCCTCACAAACATTTCAGCAGCACTCGAAAATCTCTTATGCCTCCTCAGCTTTCATTATCACATACAGTAAAATTACCATAATACACTGTTTTCCAGATATACCATTAAAGGCTTTTGCTGCTAAAACTATAAATACGCATACATACTGTGCTCTCCACCAGTGTATTCTTCCATAAGATAATGCATGTCCTGAATTGTATTGAATAAATACAGCTTCTCCTCGCTTAATGATGGGGTTCCGTTCCTAAGAGTAGGTCAGTATTCAAACTGGTTGTTAAGCGAAGAGCGTACTATACTGGTAGTGAGTTTGTGTCAACTGTCTTTAGATTTTTTAATGTCACCTTTGCACCATTTATAACATTTTTTAGTATATTTTTAAATGTTGATACAGTAGTGTACTGTATATTGTAATAAACAGAATTCAGGAAATCAGATCTAATATAAATTACTTAGGTTTGCATACTGGCTGGAGAGCTGGTCGTAAGTCCGAGCGGTCGGTAAACGAGCTTGTTGCTCAGTGAGGAGAGGCTGTATGCAGGTTCATAATTTAGTTTATTATACATGAGGTGTTACCAGAAACATTCAAGGCAAATTTTACTTAGGAAATGAGAGTTACAAAGATGCACCTTTACAAGTGAGGCTTAGAAGACGTATTTAAAAATACGTAATTCTTTTTGCGAATGCTGCCTGTGAG